>NC_088883.1:1620800-1943808 GCF_032884065.1 Artemia franciscana
ACTTCCCAGTAACCATTACTATATGTAAACACAGGTAAAAGTTTGTAACTTGCAGCCCCTCCCACGGGGACTGCGGGGGAGTAAGTCGTCCCAAAGACATAGTTATTAGGTTTTTCGACTATAATGAATAAAATGGCTATATCAGAATTTTGATCCGGTGACTTTTTGGAAAAATGAGCGTGGGAGGGGGCCTAGGTGCCCTCCAATTTTTTTGGTCACTTAAAAAGGGCACTACAACGTTTAATTTTCGTTAGAATGAGCCTTTCCGCGACATTCTAGGACCACTGAGTCAATACGATCACCCCTGAAAAAAAAAAAAAAACAAACGAAAAAAAACAAAAAAAAAAAACGCATCCGTGATATTTGTCTTCTGGCAAATGCGAAATTCCACATTTTTGTAGATAGGGGCTTGAAACTTCTACAATAGTGTTCTCTGATACGCTGAATCTGATGGTGTGATTTTCGTTAAGACCGTATGACTTTTATGGGGTGTTCCCCCTATTTTCTAAAATGAGACAAATTTTCTCAGGCTCTTAACTTTTGATGGGTAAGACTAATCTTGATGAAACTTATATATTTAAAATCAGCATTAAAAATGCGATTCTTTTGATGTAAATATTGGATCAAAATTCCATTTTTTAGAGTTTCGGTTACTATAGAGCCGGGTCGCTCCTTACTACAGTTCGTTACCACGAACTGTTTGATTCTGAAATTAACATATTTGTTTTTCAAGATTTTATATACTAGCCTTAAGCTTAAAATATTATGTTCCGTTGAGCCCCGTTTAATTTTCGAAAACACTGTAACCCAAGAACTTGTGAATTCCAACGAGGAGTAGTCAACCCCTCAATAACATTATCACTTTATTGATTCTTTCCTTGGATGTTCTCTACTAACTTTTTATTTAATATCTTTATAAAATATTCTTATGATCAAAAATTTGGAATTAATAGACAACAAATTAAATTTTGATATATGAATATCTTAATATTTTTTACGCTATATAACCAAAGAATAAAAAAGCTCTATCTAGTTTAACGAAACTTTTATATAATATTTACAGTTTTAGTTACGGTAGAAGTTCAGGAATTTTTTTAGTGCTGTAATCAATTTTTGAAGGGTTGTAACAATTGTAAAGTTATTGAAGAAACATTACTGTTGGCCAACCTGAAAGACTCTTCATTATTTCTAACTTATCCCCTCAAACAGATTAAACTTTATTAGGATAGGCTTAGAGCCTATTTATCTTGAGCCATTAGAAAACATTTTTATTTAAGATCATATCTGGCTTGGATAGGCCAACTACGGCAGCTACTTTAATCTTATAGACATTACCAATGCTAAGTTAAAGCCATCTCATATCAACAATCGAAATTTTCCTGCAATAAACACAAGTTCAATTACAATAAACACAGTTAAAGAGAATTGTTCCAAACTTCAAATAAAATAAAAAAACTTGAATATGCAAATTGATATCACTAAAACCCGGATTTGGAATTATTATGGCTCAAGAGAGAGATACTACTGGGTTGTTTGTGGGTATTCTTTGTGTTATTCTGGGTTGTTTGTGGTTATTGTGTCTACATCAGTATCTTTTTCTAGGCTAACAAAAACTGTATAATGTACACCGTCGCGTCCAACGATACCAAAGAAAGAACAGTTCGTCAAACAAATGTAATTTCGACATTTAAAAGACTTTTTTTAGGAGATGAATCATATAAAAATCTGTTGATATAAATGCAAGATGGCAAATGACCTCTGAAGACGACACCAAACATACATCAGGACGAAATTCAAATCGAATAGGAAATCGGATTGAATTCAAATCGAATGGTTGTGGGGATTAAGCCATGGCTAATTGTAGAAAAAGCCAAGACAGATAGTCCGATTGAGAGAGAGGCAAATATGGCATGGACCCTCTCTATTAGGTATGCAAGCGGCATATTTTAGTGTCTCTAACTCCTCTTCGCAAAATTAATCCCTCTTCACTTCCAAATTGTAAAAAAAATCCGTTCTTGTCTATATTATTTCCTACAACTTTATCATTTTATCAACTAGTACCTATAGTGATTAAAAATAAATTTTACAAGTTGACCAGAATAACATAACCTAGCATATATATTTAACAGAATAAGGAGTAAAAACAAAAACAGGAAAATTATTGACTTTGTACAAATTTTTGGTGATTCTATAACTTTATATGCTTCTGTTGTTTCAAAAATAACAACATTATTTTGTTGTTTTCTATTGAAAAATAGGCCTTCTATTTTTCAATTTTTCAAGTTGGTAAAAACAGTCTGATTGCAAACCGAGGTTTATAATACTTGCAACAAACATTGATACTTACCGCTATTGGTAATAATAAATTATTAAATATATCGTCATGTTTAGTTTTAATGTCTTTTCAGTCAATGTTTTGTTGATGAATTTTTTGGCTTGTTTTGTGTATGTCACCATGGCCCAATTGGGCTTTCGTGTGAATAAATCTATCTATCTGTATATCATTCTTTCTATCTATGTATACTATGCGCGGATACTGACTTTTATTAGCTAAAAATTTGAAGGACTAGAGGCAATGAAAACAAAATCTCGTCGTAAGTGAAAACCTAAACTACCAAATTTATAGTTCAAAACTTGGAAAAATGTAACCAATAATTAAATTTTTAATGAAAAAGTACCCCCACATGCAGTCACATAGTTTATGGTAGTAATAAAAACAAGATAAAAAAAAAGAAGAGAAAAATGAGTGAAGAATAAGCTAGAAACATATTGCACTGAACTGCTTATCAATATTTTGTGTTTTTGAGGGTACAGTTGTCTAGCCAAGTGGTTAGCATACCAGACTTAAAATACTTCGTATGTGAGAGCAGGGGTTCGAGTCTTGGTTACTTGGTCCTGGTGTCGCTGGTTATTTGGTTTAGAATGTATTATTATGTAGTTGTCTATGGGTTATTATATAGTTGTCTTTGGGGATCAACAAAATATTATTTTTTTTCCATATACGGACGAAAAGCGTTGCCATTTCTATCTAATTAGCTTTGCTTGTTTATTTACACGGTTCAGTAAGGTAATACTGACGAAAATAGTAGATCGCAGGCTTTAGATGTGAATAAATCTAAGGTGTGTTTTATCTTTCTTGGGGCGGGTACTTGCATATTAGTTAAATGTATTTGATTTTTAAATAAATTGAACTGAACTGAATTGAGTCAAGGCGGCAACAAATGTTTAATTTGGATGTCCTTTGTAATATACAGAAAAAAAAACATGGAAGGCAATCAAGTAAAAGTCAAGGACAGCTTTAGTATCCTCAACAGCTTTTTTTGTGTGTATCGATAATAAAGCGTTTTAACCTGATTTGAAAATAGGGAAATTCATTTTCTACAACATGCAGTTTAAAAGGCGATGGCTTACGGAATTAGCATACAGGTGTTTTGTTCAACATGTTTCTGATACAGTGCACCTGATACCATTTCAGGGATCTTTCAGTCCATCAGTTTGGTACACCTTGGTAGCCTACGGCTTGATGATAGTAATTCAAAAGTTGTTAAGTTATAAGAAAAAAATTTCACACGAGAACATAAAGCTTCATACAGTGTTACCTTTAAACTACTTTTAAGCATTAAAGTAGAGAGTACATCAAAATTAAACATTTTTTTTGTCTCTTAAATCCATCATGGAAATATTCGTAATTGAAAACCACGATTTTTTTTAAAGACAGTACTACATTTCCCTAAGTGTGACCGAATTGAAAAGTCCAAATAAATAAGTAAAAAATTTGAAACAGTTTTCGTCAACTTTTTCAGCTTATCAGCTGATATCTGCTGATATTATAATCAGCTTCATATTATAATTATTTCATAATATCAGCTAATATTAGCTGATATTATAATCAGCTTAACTTTGTCTATTCCAGTTTCCAAAAGCACGACCATAAACTGTGATACCTTCTAAAAATTGAGCTAACCATTTAAAAAAAGGTTCAAATAAATTTACATTGAAAAGTTCATAAATACATTGAATAATATATACATAATAAATACACTGAAAAGTCCAAATAAATAAGTAAAGAATTTGAAAAAGTTTTCGTCAATTTTTTCAGCTTTATGCAAGGTTTGCTGATATGTTGTTTTGCCCAATATTAGGTTATGTTACGTTACGTTGTGTTGTTATGTTTTGTCGTTATGTTATGGTTATGTTGTTATGTTAGATTATGTTGTTAGGTTATGTTAGGTTATGTTGTTAGCTTGCAGAAGACTGAAAAACTGATTCGCGAATCGAATTGAATCTAAGCAGAGAAAGAGGAATTTCGGAGGTTATATTTTTTTGCCCATTTCATTATAGCCTACTTAATTCTGACCTTGCCTAACTTTAATTTTTACCATGAAAGCTTGCATAAGACTGACAAGAACTAGGTCACTTCATTTCTGATTTTAATCATGGCATTTTTTGCGGATAACCTTTGAGACCTAAGGGGTCGATGATGTATTTGATTATGTGATTGGGAAAGTAGTTCAATGTTTATTTCAGGGATTACTAAAGTATCGGCTTATCTTTCGAAAAAACCGAAATACGACTCATTTATTCTTAAATCACCTGAATCTCTGTTCATAGCTAGACCAAAATGTAGGTATTTATAAATTTTAACAGCTTCTCTGTAATGCTGGACAATACCTTTATCATGCGAAATTAGGCTAGCTTGGTTAAATAAAACAGTGTAGTCTGGATTATTAAATATGTGTTCTGGGAGGGCAGAGTCAAAATTTTCTGTTTTTTCCGCTTTTTAAGGGTGTTATTAATTGAGGTAGAGTGCTGAGTTAATCTATCCGTAAGTCGTTGATCAGTTCTTGGATCTACCAAAGACCACAAGAGCAAGGAATTCTCTAGACACCGGAGTTTTCACCTATCGGGATAGAGTCTATACCTTGGTAGATTTAGGAACTGATAGTTTTCCTGGGTCTATAGTAAGTGAAATTATTATTTTCCCGTAGATCTTTGGAAATGTGGTCTGAAACCCCTTTAACGTATGGGAGATCAAGATAAACTGAATTTTCCCTTTGATTTAAGTTTAATGTGTTTACTATCTGATAGTTTTTTAATACGTTTTGCAATTACAGAATTTATTAAACTAATTGGATAACCATTCCCAAATAAAATATCTCTATGGTGGTCAAGCTCTGAATCCAGGAAACGAGGAGAACAAACTTGTAATGCACTGTCAACTAGAGAAGTGACCACTCCTCTTTTCCCAGCAGGATAATGATTAGATGAATAATTTAAGTAACGGTCACTATGTGTGGGTTTTCTACAGACTCCAAACTCAAAGCATCAACATCATTTTCGTGACATCCACAAACATCACCAAACAACGTGATGACAACACCAAACGTGACATCACATCAACGTGACATCACCAAACATCATTTCGGTGAACCAGGACATCTGAGGAAGGAAGACGCCTTTCTCCCTATAATTCCTGAGTAAATTTAAGTTTTGGGTCCAAGGAGTTAAGCAAGTGAAGGAAAGACTCCGAAGATTCGTCACCATGCTCCCACAAATAAAAATTATCATCTTTAAACGAACCCAATCCGGTTTGCAAAAACTTTTCAAAATAGCCTTTTCTTCAAGGTTTTCCATGAAGATATCAGCCTCAATTGGTGAAAGGGGGGCGCCCATTGAAAGCCCATATTTCTATCTATAGAAAATGCCTCTACGATGGAAGTAAAAAGAAGTTCTGTTACAAAGGGCTGTAAGTGAATAAAGTGTCTGAGTCGAAAGTGTAGATTTTTCTGATATAAATGGCTTAGAACTGAATTTATCCTCCAAAATCCTTCCGGGCTTTTGAGGATCACAATTGGTTTACATTGAATCCGTATCAAAACTGTCCATTCTTGTATTTAGTTTAACAGAGACTTGCTTTAAGTTGGAAAGGAAATCGGCCGAATTTTTAACATAGGATTTTTGAGCCTAAATTAGTGGGCGAATTAAAACTGATAAGAATTTTCCTATTTTTGCTGTAGAAGAACTAACTGAGGAAACAATAGGTCGAAGTGGATTACCGGGCTGATGAATCTTAAGAAGACCATAAAAACGAGGAGACGTGTACCCACGTGGGTAAAACCTTTTGTACAATTGATCTGTGATTTCACATTTTCCTTTTAGATAAAAAAACTCTTTTCGCTTTGTAACATATACTTTAAGGTATATGTTTAAGACTTTAAGGTTTATTAAAAATAAACTTTGTAAACAAGTTTAGTCAACTAGTCATTTTATTCAACACAGTTAAAAGATCCGCGTATTATGTGTTTGAGGGTGACAACCCCCCCCCCCCACAGATCTCAGTACAAGGGTTTTCAGTTATGCCCTGAGGGTACTTAATGTTCATATAAAAAGGGTGCACTGGGGGCATTTAAGGTTATATAGAAAGGGTGGTCGTAGAAACTTTTGAGGGGGCTCGTTGGATTGGTCATCAGAAGTTCTAGTACCCTTTACAAGATTAAAAGTGATTGAAGGTCATACATCCCCCCCACACTTCGTATTTTCCTGAAATTAATCTGATAGAAAATTTGAAATGGTCATTTGTTGTCGTAGAAACGTCTAAAAAGGCTCATTTGATTTGAAACTGAAAGACCTAGTGCCCATTTTAGTAGTCAAAAGTGATTGGGTGACAACTAAACCCCCTCCCACGCCTACCATTTCCCCAAATACATCCAGTCAAATTTTGAGATGCCCATTTTGCTCAACGTAGTTGAAAACTCCGGAAATTATGCATTTGAGGATGACAACCCTCCTACAGCCCTCGAGGGAAGGGTTGTAAGTTATACCCTGGGGGTAAATAAGGTTTATATATAAAGCGTGATCGTATAAGCTTCAGAGGGGGCTTATTGGATTTATAATCAGAAGATTCAGTGCCCTTTTGAGATTCAGAGTGACAGGAGGGCGGATACCTCCCCCCACACTTCGTTTTTTCCCGAAATACATCCGATAGAAATTTTGAGATGGCTATTTGTTGTCGTAGAAACTTCAAAAAAGGATATTTTGATTGGAAATTGAAGGGGCTAGTGCCCTTTTTAATAGTTGAAAATGATTGGAGGGCAACTAGCCCCCTCCCACGGCCACCATTATCCTAAACACACTGTCACTGAAATAGGTATTCATGTTTTCAGAACCCTTGCAGAATAGTTGAAATATATAACGGCTATTTATTCCTAACAGAATTAATATCAAAATTAGTAGTATTTTTATTCGTCAAAAATTACTTTATACAAAACTTCAAATACCGTATCACAAAATTCATCATTTACCTTCAAATACTAGTGCAAGTTGAAAAAAAAAACTCCTTCAGGTAAACTTCAGAAGTACATTAGAACTATGGGATGTGGCTGTAGTTATTGTGAATGAAAATCAACTTATCCACTCTTTGTGGACTGAGTCCGTTCCTCTTCAAGGTCACTATCATAGTCACTATCAGGCCTACCACCAAAAATAGTTTTTCTGCGGTCACACTAGTCGCAGGAATAGACAGTAACTTGCTGGTAAGTGTGGCGATGTACGGAATTTTATAGCGATAATTACTTAGGCAGCGCAAAAGCGCTGCATAAGTAAAGAGCGATGTGGCCACGATCTATTATTATTTATTTTTTTTTAGACCAGGGCACTTCTTATCGACGGAGTTGTCGTAGAAATTTCGAATAGCTCCCATTCGACTGAAAATTAAAAGGACTAGTTCCCCTTTTAATTCTCAAAAGTGACTGGACCCCCTCCCATACCTACCATTTCCCAAACACATTCAATCAAAATTTTAAGATAGCCATTTTGTTCAACGTAGTTGAAAAGTCCGGAAATTATGTATTTGAGGATGACAACCCCTCCCTCCAGGGCAAGGGTTTTCAGTTATACCCTGGGGGTATTTGAGATCTATATAAAAAGGGTGATCATATAAGCTTCGGAGGGGGCTCATTGGATTAATAATAAGAAGCTTTAGGGTCATTTTTGAAATTCAAAGTGATCGAAGAGTGGATATTACCCCCAGACACCACGTATTTTCCTGAAATACATCTGATAGAAATATTGAGATGGCCATTTGTTTTCGCAGAAACTTCGAAAAGAGCTGATTTAATTGAAAATTGAAAGGGCTAGTGCCCTTTTCAATAGTCAAAAGGGATTGGAGGGCAGCCAACCCCCCTCCCACTCCCACCATTTTAATCGTCATTTTGAGATAGCCATTTTTTAAACGGAATTGAAAGGTCTGGATATTGTGTTGTTGACGATGACATCCCCTCTCCCCCCCACAGCCCTCACGAAAAGGATTATGAGTTGTGCCCTGGCCCATATAAGTTATTATAGAAAGGGCGATCGTAAAAACTCCGGAATGGCAGATTTGGTTGGAAATGAGATGTTCCAGTGCCCTTTTCAGGATTCAGAGTGATCAGAGGGTGTATACCGCCCCCACCTCGTATTTCCCAAAATGTATCTGATAGAAATTTTGAGATGGTCATTTGTTGTCTTAGAAACTTCGAGGAGAGTTCGTTCAGTTGGAAACTGAAAGGGCTAGTGCCCTTTTTAATAGTCTATAGTGATTGAAGGGCAATTAACCCCCCTCCCATGCCCACCATTTCCCTAAGTCCATCTAATACAACTTTTTAGATAGCCATTTTTGTTCAAAGTAATTTAAAGTTCCAGAAATCAAGCCAAGAATGAGCAAAAATAAATTCAAATAATTTTCCAAGCGTAAAACTACCACAAATCACCATCATAAATAAATGAAACTCAAAATGAACGGAAATTACAGTAAATAGCCGAGTCAAACTCAAAACGAGCAAAAATTTTCGGAAAAATCATTTTACCAAAGACATCCAATTAAAATTTTGAGACAGCCATTTTGTTCAGCGTAACTGAAAGTCTAGAAATTAAGTTTCTGAGGATTACAACACCCCCTTGCAGCCCTCAGGCTAAGGGTTTTAAGTTATTCCCGGGGGGCATATATCGTTCGTATAGAAAGAGGATCGTATAAACTTGGGATGGGGCTCATTGGATTCGTAATCAGAAGTTTTAGTGCCTTTTTTAAGATTCAAAGTGATCAGAGGGCAGATACCTTTCCGCGAACGTCGTGTTTTTCTTAAATACATCTAATGGAAATTTTGAGATGACCATTTGCTGTATGTAGAAAATTCGAAAAGAGCTGATTCAATCGGGAGTCGCAAGGGCTAGTGCCCTCTATGATAGTCAAAAGCAAGCCCCCCAACGCCAACCATCTCTCGAAACACACCTAATCAAAATTTTGAGATACCAGAAAATAATTTACGCTTTACTGAAAACAAATCCTAGTCTTCATCCCGAAAAAGATGGCTTTCCTCCCCCAGATCTACGTTCCTTCCACTCCCTTCTGGCTTCCATAATTAACACATAAAAAATTGTTCACTTTAGCAACCGTTTTACTTTCCCAAAGCTCCTTGTTACGAACGCCGAAAGCCCGAATTTCGATAAATATATCGAACTAGAGGCCCTCTCATAAGTACGCAAAATCGATGTAATTACCGCAATTGAGGTCCAACCGCAAAACTCTGATTTATTGAAAATTAATAACCACCCCTGATTCATAAAACTTTGTTCTTATAATCAACCCCTAGGTAAAAAGGGAGGTGGAATACTATTATTTATAGATAATTATCTCTTTCCTAAATTAATTCATGCATGCTCCCTAAATTAATTCAGTTGGGTAAGTGTAAGACCCAAATTTTTCCATACCCCTTTAATTTGATTGTGTTTTGCTGCTTTTATTATTCCCCAAATCAAAACATTGTACAAAGACAGCGATTCAACTAGCAACTGCATAGTATCAAAGAAACGATATTTCAATATTAATTGCATAGTAATGCCGACTTTGGCCTCTGCAAATTCCCGAACGCTGGTATTTTCCTGGTAGGTGATGCTAATGATCTGAAGCTAAATTCTCTTTCTAGTTTCCTCAATTTCAAACAGATAGTAAAAATACCAACAACCAAAGGAAATTCTACCCTTCATTTGATTTGCACCAATATGCAGGCTTTCTATATCCGACCTGTCCCTTCGTCCCCATTAGGAGGAAGCTACCATTTTTGTTTATTAATGAAGCCTCTCTCCAGCTTTAATGATACTTTTTCTGTCACTGATCTCTCCTAACGCCCAATTTCCAATGATGGTCTTTTTGAATTTGGGTATTGGATTACTAATGAAAACTGGCTGGCTCTCAAGAAGAACAATGACATTAATTTTAAAATCTGATTAAAACAAAATACATAATTTATATTCCTTCCCTGAGAAAAAAGTAAAAAATGTTCAAATGACAAACCGCACATTACTAGTCAATTGAAAAAGCTAATTAGAATTAAAATGGATCTATGTAAAAATAGTAAAACATCCGAAGCTAACTCACTGTGTAAACATATAAAAAAAGAAATATGTAAATCTGCTTCTTCATATTACAAATGTAAAGTCAAGGATTTGTTTTCTACAAATCCAGAGCAATGGTATAATAGGCTAAAAAAGGGGAAAAACACATAATAATATAGATTTTCATTTTCAAGAAGACCCCTCAGTTACAGAAAATGATCTGAACTAATTTCTTTCCTCAATAATTCAGAATCTCCCTCCCCTCTTTTTTTGATACCCCCTATGATTTGTGCTGTCTCAATTTTTTCTTTTTTTTTGTCCTCAGATGTGGAGACAAAAATTAAGAACATTACAAAGTGTAGTACTTGTCCACTAGACATCCCGATTGTACTAATTAAAGCCTTTGCCCACAACCTCTCAAAGCCTTTGTCCTTACTTTTTAATGAAATTACCTCTTCTGGTAAGTTCCAAAATTGTTAGAGATTAGGTTTTTATAACTCCCGTAAAAAAAAGTAATAAGCAAGATTTTGATGGTGTCCGGCCCATTACTTTTACTCCAGTTTTTTTAGAGTTATATGAAAGCTTTTTAGCAAAGTGGTTGAAAGTAAAAATAATCCCAAAATAATGTTGAACAACGACAATTCAGAAACTTACGCTCTACATCTACCACCCACTCTCTTTTTCACCTTATGGACATAATATGTAACACACTTGAAAAACCCAATACCTGGCTCATTGTTATCACTGTTGACTTGCAAAATACTTTTGATTTGATTGACCGCAATACACTGGTAGAAAACCTATCCAATGACTTTCAAGTTGACCCTTATTTAACTAGAATAATTGCGTCTTCCCTCTCTAATAGAACACAAGTCGTGAAATACCTGAAATTATATTCTGATTCCCTCCCTATTTATAACGGTATGCCTCAAGGAACACTCTTAGGTCCAATTTTATTTTTTGCAATGATAAACAATCGTAGTGTCCATTCCCTAGATAGATGGAAATTCGTTGATTGGAAATATGAGATGATAAAAATTGTTGAACCTTCCTTAGAGACATGTTTCAAAAGTCTAAAAAGTAACCCAATGGACATATTGGAATCAATATCAGCTTAACCTGTTACTAAAGATGTGAGAGTCAACCCTTTAGAGCCATCTGTTTTAACTACTAACTTCTTTACAAGTACCCCTTCTTTCTCCTGTCCAATCTCCCCTGAAATGTCTCTCACCACTATGAAATTACTGTGTGTTACCGTCTCAAGCGACTTAAAATAGGATTACCATATTTATAACATCTTAAGACGTGCACATGCCACATTTTCCCTCCTTAAACTCCTTAAAAAATTGAAATGCCCTAAATCCCATCGTTTGAGGATTTTTCCTCTCATTTGTACACCCAACCCTTTAGCACGCCTGTCCTGTTCGGCATCCTGGCATATCCATTGAGTTGTCTGACAGAATAGAGACAGGCCAAAAAAGGTTCCTAAGAATTATCTTCAATGAAGGTAAAGTGCCTTATATTTCCTTCTTCGGGGAGCTACTCTAGTCACCCTTAAAGAAAGGAGAGCAAAAATTCCCTTGCGTTTTGCTAACAATGCCCTTCATAACCTTCGGACAGCTACCTTTTTCCTTAGTCAATATTCACCCCTTTGACCCCACCTCTTGCGTTCTGTTTCAACCAAAATCCTCCTTCTTGCCTCAATAAGAGTTTTCACTGAAATATATAGAAGAACTTTCACCCCTTACATAGGTGACATATTCCATCAGTGAATTTCCGCAAACCCCCATCATTCCGTTTTTACCTCATATTTTTTATTTCAATATTCATTTTACGAATTTTGAAGTTTTTCATTTTTTAGTCTCATAACTAGCTTATGTTTTTGTTTTAACTATTTTATCCCTTTTTAAATTTACGAGTTCTCATTATTTTGACATTTTTGCTGATTTGGCATTGACCTTCTAATTTTACGAGTTTAATTTGTTCTTGTTTTTAACATTTTTACGTATTTGACATTGACCCTTTTATAATTTTCTGTTGTTGTTTGTTTGTTTTTGGTTCTTTTATCGCTTTATTGACGCTAAAGTGTGAGTTTGGCCCATTTTGGGCATGTGATAGCCGTTTTTCAGCAATAAATCTTGTCTTAAAATTACGCTTTAAATGTTTTCACTTTTTTAATTTAATAAATATAAAATTATTAAAACTTTAAGGAATAAATATCAGTATATTTAAACTAAACTGACAATCCACGGTAATTTATTTTTTGCTTTTTTCAGAAAAGAGGAAATTATGTTCTGGTCTTGAGAATGCTTGGGGTTCTCAGCCCTACTAATGCTAATTTTTGCTCTTTTTGATTTTGACTAGGCTATTCAATGTAATGTCTGTTCGTTTCGAGTTTATTTATTTATCAATAGTTATTTGTGGTAGTTTTACGCTTGGGAGATTATTCGAGTTTATTTTTGCTCATTCCCGGCTTAATGAAACACTCTTTTCTCTTTGAAAATCTCGTCTTATGGAGAAAGTTAAATTAACTTAATTAACTTAACTCAATTAACTCTTTAAATTAATTGTATGTAGAGGTCAAGTCTAATTGGAACTGCTTACGTGGCTGAAATTTGTTCCGCAATGTTACGCAGTTTTACGTAAAGTTTCAGGTTATGCTATTACAAAAGGCTCTATGGGATAGTATGAAGGCACCATGACCAGTAATTTTGAAACTTCTTTTTCCATCTATCAAGACGGTGGTTGAATCGAAATTCTATTGAACTTTAGAAAATCTCAATCCGATAAAATACTAAAATATTAAATAGGGAATATTAACCGCCAGAGGAGTCATGTTTCCTACATTTATTTACGTAAGCTATAAAAAAAAAATGTTGTTTCTTTAAATCGGAAGTTTTTCTTTAAGTAACTTGATTCTATATTAAACTTGTTGAAAAACGGACTGAGGACCATTCCATCCTTAAGCTAGTTTATACCTTGTATGTCTTACGTTAAGAGCAAATACGTGCCCTTAAGGGTTTTATTTAAAGAAGTAGGGAAAATCTTGTTAAAAACATTTAAAATGGATGATCAGGAAAATATATGATAGGTAAATGATCTAAAATATATGATCTTGTACCGGAGAAGCTTCCACACAAGGATAATTTAAGACTTCTTGCTACATTAAGTTACCCTCTAGAGAAAACTTTGTCGGTAATGTGGGCAGTCTTATAATTTTACGTTTCGTAGGTTTATGTATCGTAGAGGGAAAATCAATAACATAAGCATCAAAACGGAATCTCTCGGTGAACAACTAATAAATTCTGAAATAGGATATATAAGCTTTTGCTAAAAAGGGAACACACTCAAGAATTTTGATCTGTAGGATCTGACCAAAAACGATTTCGCTATCTGTATTCAGAGACAATTAGCTTAGGCTGGAAAAACTATGCTGGAGATTTATTCTAATTAAATATTTTATATATTGAATTGGTATTTTGGTTAGGATAGGATAGGTGTTTAATATAATGCGTTCTGGGTGGCCTGCTTTCCATAATTTTCGGCTGTATTTCCCAAATTTTGTTAATACAGTATTGTATTTTCATCATATTTTGGTAAAATCCATTAGAATTAACCTAATCTCACTTCTTGGGTGCGTTCTGCATAATTAACAAGAACCGAAAGCTTTTCACGATCGATTAGAGCTTGATTCTCTATCTTCATTTCAATTTTAAATACTTTGCTTATTATGATTTTGATAATTTACGATTATGACGGTTTTTGGATTTCTACATTAGCCTGGTGTGACAGGACTTGTTCAAGTACTGATACTGTAACGCAACTTAAAAACTTAGCAAAGGAAATTACGTGCTTAGTGTGAAAACCACTTAAACCATGACAATGCCCCCCATGTAAACATCTTGTTAAAAGTAGAACAAAAATTTAACTTTTAAATCAAAATCGTCAAACTTTTTGCATGAAAGACAGCACGTAGACATGATGCCTGCCTTTGTCAATCTCTGTCTTAATCCATGAGAAGTTAGAAGCCCCTGAAAAGCTTCCGCAAGATAAGTACCAGGTACTGAAAGTGTAACATATCTTTCTCAATTTAATTTTTCACTGTGTGTGAAACTGCTTATTCAACCGAAAATTATAAACCGGCATATCGTCGCCAAGCCGTCTGCGAACATAATGTTGCCCAGACACAAATTACCCAGTCACGTCTTTGGCTTATGAATTGCCAGTTTCACCTTTAAGTAGCCAAACGCAACCGATACACATCGTATTTTTTGAAGGGGTTTCCTACTTTCTAAATGAAGTACACTAGTTGGTATAGTGGCCTTTTGTTTAAATGATATGCATCGCATTTCTTCAGGAAACTATCAAGGGCTAATTTCGTCAAAATCCTTGGGGAGGGGCAAAGGAGGACCAAATTTTGCCAGATCAAGCTAAAATGACAGTAAGAAATGACAAATAAACCATATAGTACCATAAATACAAAGAAATATTGAAAGGAACTGACCCGTTTATTTGAATTATGCAGGCTTATCTTAGTTTTGACAAGATTGTTCAAGAAACTAAATTTCAGCTGGGGGCAGCAAACTGGGGTCCTGTCCCCCTGCCCAATAGCAGATTACGCCCGTGAGGGCTACCCCATTCCATACCAGGTGGCCAGCGGTGAAGTAGTAAAACTTGGTGTGACATTTTGAAAAGGTGGGATCCAAGGCTGTACAATGAGGCGGGAAGGTTAAGCACCTGCCTGAGTACATTTCAATCTTTCTTAATCATTCAATCATTTTTATGTGTTACAAGAAAATTAATTATTTGAAAACTTAACGGTTCATTACGCTTTGCTTGCTAGGGGCCTTACTATAGAATGTTAAAAAACCACAAATGTGATGAACAATGCATAGAATTTACAAAAAAGACCGAGAATATACACTAAAATACAATTGAACAACACACTAATATAAATAACCATAGATAACCAGAAAAAAACAAGGAATGCCTGGTCCAAATCGTATTATAAATAAAAGAAAAAAAAAACATGTGAAGCACATTAATGCTAAGAAAATTCCGACATTCTAAGACATAATTTTGAAAGAAGCAGAGATGGAAGTACATATCGCCCAGAAATGAAGCTTGTGGGTGGTTGCCCCTACGACCATCAAGTAACTCAATGTTAAATTCACTTTTGCAAGTACTGATAGCGTCTTTTAAGCCTTCTTTGTTGAATAATTCCGCATGTTTCAAAATTTTTTTCTATATTCTGCTTTTTGGATCTTTGGAGAAAGTTCCATATAGGGCTGATAACTTGATGGCCTAGTTCCATAAAGGGCTGGTCTAGTGGATTGGTGCGCTAGATTCAGAATCTTTCGTCTGAGAGGACGCAGGTTCGAATCCCAGCATACCCAATTAATTAGTTTGGGAAGGGGGTCAGTGGCGTGACTCTGTAAGCTTAGCCAGAGTTGACCCAGCTCTAAATGGGTACCTGGAGAAATTTGTGGAAGGTAAACAGAAAGTGTGTGCGAAAGCACAAGATGGTTGGCCCCCAGCCCCCAATTGCACTTCCTGGCTGAAGGGCCAAGAAACGGAGATCAGCAACGCCGGTAGGGACTGCATTGTCTAACGCCGTATCCTTTACCTTTTTTTTTACCATGTCTTATATTATAACCCCGTACCATATTCAATAATCAACGCAATGGGTAATGCAATGCGACAAAAAAAAAAACGCAAACCAAAGTCACTGGGAAGAGGATTTGCAAGTAATCTAATAATTTCACTTTAGATGTTGTTAGTTTGAATGAAATGAAATACAATCCGATTAGTTAGGTATTTACACCTCGAAAAATAGTTCAGTACTGCAATATCTGCGCAATGAGAAAAACCAAGGACTTTCTTGCCGTTGTAATAAAAACTTGAAAATTCTGCAAATATTTCACTATATCTTGCCTAAGAATGTTGAAAAGGGGATGTCCCCTCCTCAACACCTCGCTCTTTACGCTAAAGTTTGACTCTTTGTTACAACTCTACTTTTCAAAAAAATAATAAAAGCTTTAGCATAAAGAGCGAAGTGTTGAGGAGGGGACAGTCCCTTTAATATATGGAAAATTTTCTATCCGTTTTAAGTTTTAATGTCGCTCCTTACTTGCAGTTAAAAAAAAGTTGTTTTTTTCATATAGTTTCTGAGCGTTTTTGAATTAATGCATGTTTTGATTTTGGCTCACCGCACATGAATAATTAAAACAAAATTTGCATATTTTTTTTTTTGTTACATGGCTTTCTCATACTTTTGATCGGACGATTTTGATAAAACAAAGGGGCGGGGGAGGAGGCCTAGCTGCCTTCCAATTTCTGGTTACTTAACAACGCAACTAGATTTTTTTATTTTATTACGAAAGTTTTTGTTAGTAATAAACATACGTACCATACGAATTAACTTACGTAACAAACTTCTATATTTGTGCATTTTTATTAAGTATATGATGGGTTGGTCCCCTTGTCAGTACCTCACTCTTTACAATAAAGCTTGAATTCTGTCCCAAATCTTTAAGAATGACCCCTGAATCACAAAGGCCGTTGAATAAATAGTTGAAATTACTAAAAATACTTTAGCGTAAAGAGCAAGGTACTGTATAGAGGATGAATCCCCTTGAATATCTTATGTTTGTTTTAAGTTTTAATGCTGCTCATTACTTCCAGATGAAAAAATTATTTATTATCTCATTGTTTCTTTTTAAATAATGTTAGAAAATCCTGCACCCCCTTCATGTAAATTCTATTCCCTCGTGGTAAATTCCTCCATGGAAAGATCCTCCCAAGTAGCCCCCTCCCCCGACCCAACCCCACCCCAACGCGAAAAAGTCTCCCCTAAAAACATCTGTACACTTCTTAATAACCATTACTATATGTGAACCATGGTCAACGTTTGTAACTTGTAGCCCCTCCCCAGGAAGCGTGGGGGATTAAGTCGTCCCCAAAGCCATAGTTCTTAGGTTTTCGACTCAGCTAAACAGAATTGCTATCTCAAAATTTTGATCCGGTGAATTTGGAGAAAAAGTGTGCGTTGGGGGAGGCCTAGGTGCCCTCCAATTTTTTTGGTCACTTAAAAAGGGCACTAGCACTTTTAATTTCCGTTAGCATAAGCCCTCTTGCGACATTTTAGGGCCACTGGGTCGATACGATCACCCCTGAAAAAAAACAAACAAATAATCACACATCTATGATCTGACTTCTGGAAAGAAAATACAAAATTCCACATTTTTGTAGATAGGATCTATGACTTTTAGGGAGTGTTTTTCCCTATTTTCTAAAATAAGGCAAATTTTCTCAGGCTCGTTACTTTTGATGGGTAAGACTAAACTTGATGAAACTTATATATTTAAAATCAGTATTAAAATGCAATTCTTTTGATGTTACAATTGGTATCAAAATTCCGTTTTTTAGAGTTTCGGTTACTATTGAGCCGAGTCGCTTCTTACTGGAGTTCGTTACCACGAACTGTTTGATAGTTAGAAATGCTGGAAAGTTGACTGGAGGAATAGGAGAAGGCATAGGCAGAGTTAACAGATATCATACCATTTAGCATTTGGATATTTTGCACTCGAATAATTTAATTTGAAGTTTCTGTTTTGCATTTCATAATCATCTTTTGTTAAAAGAGTGACTGGGGGGAGTTTTCCATGGAAGGGGATTTTCGATGGGAGATTTTCTCCATGGGGAAATTTTTCGTGGGGGGAAAATTTCCATTGTGGCCGGAAGCTTTCGGGAAAAAATTTTCAGCGAATGGGAGGGGGGAGGTTCATGTAGTATTTGAAACGCGGTGAAAAATTAATTTAAAAAAGTTTCTTTAAAATGACATGGAAGAATTTTTCACATTGGAGGGTTTCCAAGGAATCGAACAACAATCAGACATTAAATGAAACAACAATTTTTTTTTCTATTGAAAGTAAGGAGCAACATTAAACTTAAAACGAACAGAAATTATTCAATATATGAAAGGGGCTTTTTCATCCTCGACTTGTCGCTAGTTAAAATTATTAACAGAGGGACCTGCCTAGTATGCCTGTCTAGCTGAGCAACAGACAACCACTGAAGTCTCATCCATGCCCATTACATCGCTTTATCATTTCAATTCATGCCTGAACTCTTAAAGCAAATTACGAGGGAGAGGCTAGAGACTGCTAAAAACGTGTAACTATGCTTGACAAAACACCGGAATGTTGTAATTTATATGATTTTACAAGTTTAATTAGTTCCTCTTTCGCGAAGTTTTCTTTGCAATGTCTTCTTTAGCTTGTTTTGCCACCCCGAGCGTACCACCCAGGACACTCACCCCCTCTAGCCCCCAGATCCGGCTTTGCTTGGGTATGTGAAGAGAATGGTCCCAGGTCTTTTCCTGGAAACACCATTCGAAAGAATTGGAAAATGGACGGCAACCATGAAGATAAAAATAAGACGGATTAGAACTCCGACAGCCAGTGCAGGATCAGCTATCCAGACTAATACTGGATATATCTTCATATCAAACCTTGGCTCACATCCTGTCAAAAAGAACATGGCAACTCAGGCAAGTACACAGAGAGAGGGGGATTGATCCCTTCTAAAATCCTATTTTTTAGAAACTTCCGGGCACTTCTTATTCAAGTTATCAACAAATTCTTATTATGGCCCACTTCCCAGGAAAAAAAGGTTGTTCGTACGTGGTTATGCCCAATATATCCCATTTCAGTAACAATTCTTATTTTGAGCATCAGATTCTCAAATATACTTATTCAATGGCCGATTGTATAATTTACATTGAATACGAAAGAGATGTAAAAAGTAATAAGACTCACTTGTAAAAGGCTGATGTAACTAAAACGAACTATCCCTTGTTATTCATAGTTAACTAAAACCGGATACTAAAGCTAACACCAAACAAAAAAAAATATATCATTTTGAATTTAAATTGGAATACACATTTTCCTTGTTAATAAGCGGTAGCTGAAAACGAAAGATTTAACGAAGAAAACAAAGGCATTATAATACTAATTATAAGTACCTACTAAAGCTGAAAATAAAACTTTTTATGATAATTAAACATTCAATCAATGAACATTGTGGGAAAGCTAGCAACAAAATTAAAAGCTCATAAATTATAAATTGCATAAACAATTAAAGTAGCTAAAAGTTAAAAAAATATGCGTTGACAACAGTGTCAATAATTACGTTGCCTGGATCTAGGACTGTATATATGTCAGAGGAAATGCTCCAGCGTTGTCTGTAGTAAAAAGCCATAAGCCATTAATGTATAATTTAATTATTTTATTTTCACGGCGACACTTTGAATGGAAGGGTGGTTGCAAGAACTGAAGAGGGATTTGTTTACTCGATTGGACAATGAAAGTTCTAGGATCTTTTTGAGATTCAAAATGATTATATGACAACAAGACTCCCCCCTTGTTCTTTTCTGTCACCTGACATCCTCCCCGTAACTTCCTAAGAAATTCGGTCAAAATTTCTAAATAGCCATTTTGTTTAGTCAATATCTCCAATAAAATGCCTACAGGGATGATAATGCAAGAAAAGACCCTGAGGCAAGGGTTGATAAAATAAATTCAAAAAAGACTTTTTGATGTAGGGTTTGTGATTAGCTTGAATCTTTAGAGATCGTTCTCTGGTTCACAAAGATCAAACTTTTTGTTATGGGAAGAGGCCTCGTGATGGGCAAAAAGCTTTTTGTCCCTGATCCACTTAACACAGACAGTGTGAATTCTTGGGCCAAGATCAACGCAATATGCCAAAAATTCCACAGCAGCGTCCCCACCCCCTCACAAAAAGTAGTCCTAAAAGGGGTCAAAATTTTTTTCCTTCAATCGCCTCGAAGATTATAATCTTCATTCCTTGGACGTAGGTGACCTCAATGGAGTGGGATAAGCCGGGAAAAGGCATAACGCGCATAATTCTCTTTAGAGAAAAAGTAATTACAATGTTTTATCGATATTTTCCGTAAATGTTTAAATAAACAATGAGTTTTTAAGATAGCATTAATTTACTTTTAATCCATTCCAAAATTAAAAGGAGAGTAGCAAAAATAAAAGAAAGCCAACACTGTAAGAGAGAAAAACAAAATAGCAGAGTGAATCAGGCAGGTGATAATACTATACGGCAGAGTTTTTAAAGCTTTTGGAATTCCGGCTTCCTTACTTTTGTAAAAGGTTATTGCAGCGCATAGAATGTAAGGACTAGGTCAGATATTCAACCAAGGCCTTATGGACATGGGGCTTGGGGGGTTCGCCCACCCCCAGTGTTCCTCCGACTAGAAAAATCGTAACAAAAAGGAATATAAACCCATTTTTGGTGCGTTTTTTAAAGCTTCTTTTATTACCCCTCATTCCCCCAAAAATCTTTTGTAAATCCCCCAAAAAATCTTCTATTTAAGGCCCTCTATTTAACTAATGAAAGTTTGTAGGTAGCTGTATAGACAGATTGCAATTTGCTATGGCCTACATTATCATATTATCAGATGATTTTTATTAATAGGTACTGATATATTATCACTTATCTCAGTTATTTATATTTAGTAGAAAGGACAATATATTTAGATACATGAGATATTAGTATAAACACTCAAAATTGCCTTTTATTAAGACAAACAAAGCTGATTAATAGAGGAAAGTAAAAAATAAATTAGGCATGCTGTAGGGAAGTTTTATGCATATATTTTATTAGTATTATGTAAATATCTTAGAAACAATTATATTTTAAAAATAAAGATTCATTTTTACATCAGATTCTTAAATATCACACAAAAATCTATTGCATCCACAAGACTTAGAAAGTCAATTCATAAAGGTCAGTGAGGGAGACCTTTGAATTGAATCATTAAATGTAGGAAGACAAATTAAATACAAATATTTTAAGAACAATATTTGAGAGTATCACACGTAGTTCTTTTTCGCCTTTTAAAAGAACATACTACAATACTTTTTTATTTGATTATTGTGGAATTTAAATAGTTTCTTAGACCGCACTGCGTTTCCAGTTATGAATTTAAATAATAGAAAATATAGAAGAATGCGTAAAACATTTAAAACAAAGACAGTGGACAAAGAAAATATCCAAAAATTTGATTTAATATATATTTTACTTAATACCCGTTATAACAATTTGTAGCTTGACATTATTTGCGGTCTCCCACACCCCAGTACATGTTCCATAGGCCTCTACTGGGCCACATCGTAGCACAAACAAAACTTAATTTTTTCTCAAATCAAACTTATTGAAAATGACATCAGTCTTTTTATCCTCCCATTTTTAAGTTCCTCCTTATGACTTTTGTGCTAATTTATTTATTATGTTTTCATTATATTCATTGTTCATTATAATTTCTGTTAATTTTAATTATCTGCTTAAGACATAGCTTCGCTCTTTACTTTTATTAAAAAGAACTTGTGTTTTTTATATTTAATGCTAAAATCATTATGCTAGAAAAGAAGAGCGAATCATATAGAGGGCAAAAAACTGACAACAGATCTTGCTTGATAAACTGTCTCCATCTGCTTCTCCCAAGAACAAAAGAGAGAAGTTACCCACAATAAAAAAAAGTATTCTTCATGTAAAATATCCATTCGAATTTAATATATATTAAATCAAATGATATAATATATATTAAATCAAACAAGTTTTGATTTAATATGTATTTTACTCATACCACATATAATAATTTGTAGCTTAAAATTACCCGTGGCTACCGACACCCCAGTACAGGTTCCATGGCCCCCAACGGCACCGCTGCGCACACTTTGAAAACACTGTTAGACGGGATATATATTTGTATAAAAAGAATGGGGTAGTTTTGTCAGCAAGTTTCACAAGTTTCAAACGGACAACTCATAAACAGTGAATCTAATGTAGAATACTATTTTGGATATTCAGTAGTGCTTATTACTTATTGCAATTAACAGGGACGTGACTCCAACATTTTTATTGGGGGGGAATAGGGGTCCATATCCGGATAGTCAAGGGGCAGGGACGATATAATAATATTTTTTCTTTAAATTATCAGAGGCCAACCCCCCTCGTAACAACACCCCTGGCAATAAAAGAAAATAAATTACTAAACTGAATATATTTTTTTTTATTTCGGAAAGTCATATTAAATTTACATGAATAAGCCATTAAACACGAACAGTTCTAAAACTAGCAAGCTAATGACTTATTGAAATACAAAGCACTCCATGTATGTTTTGTTATCATAAAAATAAAATAGAAATTGTTTATCTATAAAAGGCTTCATTGAAGCTTATTGCGATATCAAACACAATTAGAAAAAATTAATTGCAAAACGTTGCAATGACAGCAAAACAAGAAAATTCGCGAATGAATTATTATTTGGGATACTTGAATAACCAAAATTTATTAGAATCAGCACAAAAGAACACGGTTTCAGTAGGTACGTTCTAAGCTGAACAGACAAATAGCGCAAAGAGTATGGGTAATATAGAAGGGCGGAAACGGACACAAGAGTTCAAAAGAAAATATATCAACGCTATCCTTATTTGGCAATTCTGTTCTTTTTTTTAACTACCTTAAGATGCTGCATGTCGCCTACAAATGGAACGAGAAAAAGTTATAAGAAAGGATTTAAAGGAAATTGGAACTCCATGGAAGGTGTAAAGAGGGATGCTTTTAATAGATTGAGAGGGAGGAGAAATGTGCGCAACAGTGTTGGTCTCAGGCGACTTGGTGCTGTAGTGCGTTGTTGGTAGTAGTAGATATCAGTAAAGGAAATTTTACTAAGCTTACTACTGCATGAGCCAAATTGGTTGGCGGTTTTAAAGGATTTATAAGCCGGGTATGGCTTATCTAATTTGGAACTAGGTCAAATAACTCTCTGGCAGTTATAGGTTGTTAGTAGTAGTAGGTATGATGCATACGTCTCTGTTCATGTACTTTAGAATATGGGGAAGGCTAAAAAAGGCAGAATTCTGTCAGTTTTAGGCTTAAAAGATTCAAGTTAACTAATCTACTTAACCTGCCGCGACTTTTACAAGCTATTAAGGCCTATTTTGGTGCATATACATTAACCTACTAAAAAATAAACCATGCTGTTTACAAGGATTTAATTTAAATCCTATAGTATTGGAAATCAATTAGATCAATTGCTTGAATCATCCAATCTTCCATGAAAATTTTCAATTCAGGCATTTCACTGTAACTAGCGAACTTTTATCATCATTGGTAAACAAAATGCATTGTAGATTTTTTTTTACATAATCAAAAATTGAATTTTAAGTGTAAATGGAAAGGCAATGTGGTCTAAGAAATTAAATGCGGTATATAATCAAATGGTATCATTCACATAGTGACTTGTGAAGCTTTCCATGTGGTATTCACGAATAGCGAAAAACTACCAGGCGAGTAGACAAGAATTGGCTTCATTTGGAAAAGATAACCAGGAAGGTAGTGGAACATTTTCTTGGCTAGGAATTTTTGACGTCAAATCAGGAATACTATCCCCGTGGCTTTGAAACAACCTACCAACTGCGTCCTTTTCTTCAATATGTAAGTCAATAGCTTCTTTAAATCAATAATTTTTTCTGAAAACCTTGCAGAATCACAGTGAAGATCCAATTATTAATGTCAGTTCATTCAGGTAAGTAAATCAGGGCAACCGAAGAATATTCCAATACTGGACATTCCATTTTTTAGAAAGAGCTACTCCTCCTATGAGGAGGAGTAACCCTTCTCCTGAGACCTCTCAGAGAGGGAAGGGGTCACTATCCAAATAAAGTAGAATCCTTTGAGCAGTATTATAATTCCTTCGTATTTCAAACTAGAAAATTGTACGTAAGAATAAACGAGTTTAACTTAAGGTTTATTAAATATATAATTTCGTTATTATATAATTCATTCCAAGACAATAAAGTATATGCATATCACTACATAGCATAAACCGGGCTAAATGACAAATCACACATTTTCAAACATGGAAAGACTAGTTGAATTTTCAGCTTTTCGATTTCGCTAAAGGGAGACAATCACGTATTTGTCAACATTGTCGATATATTCCCTAAACAGCTTAAAGATATGAAATGAAAAATGAATATAAGATGAACACGAGCTAGCTTCGGGGGTCAAAGGAAAATGATGAGAAATAATTTAGAGCATGGGTGGCTACACCAAAGTGGCCACACAACATAAGTTAAAAATTTAGAAAGAAAAAAGATCTTCCGGAGCCGTTGATGGCATATATGGCACCGACCGTTGTCAACGTTTTAATTGTCTCAGCCTTTTTTTACAGACACAGCTAGCAGGCCTGTCACCCAGCCTTGCGACAGCTGGGACTGAACTCCGGGACCATCAATCCACTGCGCTCAACGTGCTTTAAAGGAGGAGCGAAGGAGGAGAAAAAAAGGAGGAGTGCTTTAAAGGAGGAGGAGTTTTATGAGAGGTGCGGACCTGGAAAAAGGTTCGGGCTAGATCTAAATTTAAGAAAACAGAGAAAAATGATCAAGCCAGAGTGACCAATTCATTGACAAAAGGTATCTAGTTATGATACCATGGTCGTTATGATAATTAACAACACATTTTCAATTAAACGAAAATAGGTTATGATAAACCAATATAATAAGCTATGACAAATTTTCCTTCGACCCCTGCAATACAGCTTTCTTGAACTAAAGAAAGTAACATAAAACTTAATGCCATGATAAACTTAATACCATAAATGCCACGACATTAGCTGTTTCTTTGGATAATACAACTGGGCCAATATCCAAAACTTATATCTCAATAAGTTAATCAAAATGCCTGAAAAAATTCCTACTGGCATGAAAGCTGAACCCACCATGAAAGGGCCACCAGGTGTCTATTGGTGCAGGGTTGGAAGTTTTGGCTGACTGCCATTAAATCATGGGTTCATTCCCCATGCTAGTAGCGATTTCCACAAACAAATTTCTTTATTTAGTTTATATAAACACGTTTGTTATTTGAGATTTTTGGTTTGTATGGAAAAGTTACGATACTCTGACTCATTCATTTATTATTTCTTCTGAAGCTTTTAATAGAACTTTTTTGGACTAAAAAAAGTAAGATATAATTACTTGCCTAATTTTATATAGAAATTTCAAACAAATTCAAACTATTAAATAAACAAATTTTAACATTACGTTACCAGTTCTATGGGTAAAAAAATTTATTGGTCAATTTTCATAGAATATAAAAGAATAAGTTAGGAACGCTTGCCGAATTTTAAACTTTTTTTGAAGCCCAGATCTTAGAACTGAAAAAGTAAATTCAAGTTGTAATTATTTTTTATGCCAAATAGTAAGAGAAAACATGGGGGACAGAGAAAGAGGGTAAAAAGGGAGGTAGGGAGAAAAATATTTACAAATAAGCATCAAAATACGTAATTTGAACGAACCCTTGACACACGTTTAAAGGTTATAGCCATCTTCTCCGCATGGTTACACGGACTACGAAAGACAAAGTTTTATGACAAATGGGATTTGTAAACAAGAGAAAAAAAAGGAAAAAGAAGAACACGAGAAGAGTAAATAAAAACCGAAAGACGCAACAAAATTAAAGTACTGAAACTTCTTACAGCTAAAGCTTTAGATGCTTAACCAAACCTTTTGGTTTAAACCAAAATCCATCAAAGAAAACCAAATGACTTAAACAGAAATACTAAACGAGCAACTTGGGTAGTTTTACTACCCTTTACTACCCAAACAAAGAAGTTTAATAAGAGCCAAATAGCCCCAATATATATATACACAGGCAAATATTAAACTGTAGTAAATTATAAAGGGAAAATCCTGAAACCATTTCACTTAAAGTCTACTTATCTTAAACTCGAAAGATTTCCAACTTAACTTGACTGAAGTGTAGAAATCTAACATATTCAAGAAACAGGCCCATTGTAATAAAATTTTTTAACAAGTTATCACTTTTTTTGGTAAAGCTTTAATGTTTTCACCTTAAAAGGAAATCAATATTTGAAACATACAAAATCTACATTTTATAATAATTAAAATTTTTAAGTAAATTACAATAACATTATACAGTTATAACTATAAAAAAAGTGGTCTTAGAAAAAAAAAACTTTCTTAATTAGTGTCGACACTTTTCTGTGAAATTACTTTTTGATTAAGACCATCCTAAGACGAGAAAAAAGAGATTAAACTGAATACAAAAGATATTGTTAATTCCTATCGCACATTATTTCAATTACGCTTATTTGGTAAAGAAAAGTTTGGTAACTTTGTTTTTTTTTTTCATTTTTTTCTTTTAATATTAAAAGGGAAGCAATTTTGAAATTACGGAAAATGTGCTTGATAATTATTAATTTTTTTTTTATTAATAGCAATAAACTTTATAATAAATCTGCAAAAGAAAGTAGTGTCGACATTTTCCGGTCAAAGTACTTTTTAATCAAACTATCATTATATGACGAAAACAAGAGAATAAGCGTTAATAAGCCCTGTCAGGTATTGTTCAAATTAGTTTCGATAAAATCCTATTACCTATTAGTTTTACATGTTTGGTAATGCTATATTTCTTTGTTCAAACTTTTCCAATCTTAAAAAGAAAGTAATTTTTGAAATTCTAGAACATGCATTTTATAATTATTATGACTTGATATAGGTGATAATTAATATGGAATTGGTTGAGCCAATATTTGCGTTCAAATGCTGATTCAACAAATTTGCGTTCACATATGCGAACTACATATTGATTCATCTGCATATTGCGTTCACATGTTGGTTCAACAAATTTGCATTCACATATGCAAACTACATATTGGTTCACCTGCATATTACGTTCACATGTTGGTTGAACAAATTTGCATTCACATATGCGAGCTACATATTGGTTCACCACTATTGCGCGGTGATTCATTCACCTGACATTCGTATTCATTCATATTCACCTGAAAAGTGTCTCTATGGAAAAGGGGAAGGGGAGAGTACATCAAATAGGATTTGGAAAGAAAAATTAGTTGTGTTAGAGACACTAGCTATTTCATACTAACACAGTCTTCAGGGCTGATCAGAACCATTAGTAATCAGGCTATAGATCCGTCTATCAGAGTAGTGGCTATTTAGCCTCAAGTACGTACTCACGGAGACATAACAGGCTTTAGAAAAATCCTATTTCTTTTTTATATAGAATTTCATTGCTAGATTTTCTAATGGCAAGCAGATTCTAATGGACATTTTCTAATGGACTAAGCCAGAGGTTAGCTTCAATGTCGGTTTCAATTAGCTAACAACTTTAAAAAATGAATTATAAAGTAGGAGCGGCAAAAATAAACTCGCCTAGGGGGTGACACAAAGACAGATGCAGCCCCAATTTACAAAAACGTCAGACTTATTCTTTTTCGTCGATGCTGCTTGACAATTCGGTCAGAAGATGGTTACTTACAAACATTTATACGTGTTTTCTAGTAACTATGGATAGATGGGACTGTACATTCCCTGTCATGAGATACTATCTTTTAGCGCCATCTATAGAAACCCAATCATAGAAACTACTCAAGACATGTACCCAATTGATGAAGACGGTCCATAGTGTTGGGAGTGAATGTTTAGAAAAGAGAAGGGGGAGGCTCAAAGCTTTAAAGTACGTTTTTAGGGTCAAGTATTCGTTTTACAATGTTTTGTTAAAGTTTCACCACGGGGTGAAGGCTTTTTCCAAACAAATTTAGAAGGTACTTCCTTCTCAGTGTGTAAATACGTCTAAAAATGAACCAAGTCCCTATTCTATAAATACCACTGCTATTCTAAATCTCGAAAACTGTCCTTACATATGGATCTAAGAAGAAGAATTTAGTAAATTCAAAGAAAGAGAAAAAAAAAACTTTAGGAATCGATTAGAACGTCACAATGGGACGCAAGACTTTGAAAGTCTGTATTATCCTTTTCCTTTTTGACAGGGTTGCCAACAATCTGAATAGCCGACATCTTCGATCGTTGAAACAAATCGATGGTACTTATTGCAATATACCTGTAAAATATTTTTGAATTACAATTACTTTTGTAATTGACAACAGAGAACTTTATAATAAACAGCTTTTACACTAAATCTTAAAGGTTTTACTATTTTTTCCAAAAGTAAAATATAATTCATAAATACAATCACAGCAACTGATTAAAACTTTAGGAAGTTGTAGAGCAAAGAACACAGTTCAAATATAAGAAAAAAAGACAATGAGTCTATTCTGAATTCAAAAACAAAATATGATAAAAATCGCACAATTGCTTCCTCTTAAAATCGCATTCATATGATTTCTTTGGACTTTTACGTTTCATTTTCTTTCAACAACTTCATGTAAAATTGGTTTCTTTCAACAACTTCATGTACAAAAAAAAAAAAAAAAAAAAAAAAAAAAAAAAAATTCCGCCCCTTTCCACTACAAACATTTGTGGGCCTAATTTCGCACTCCAAGTCCAATTTTTCAAATTTTTTTTTATTTATTTTTTTTTATTGGAAAGCCTTGTTAGCCTGTATTCTTCTCGAATAGTTACGAATGACGAAAAGGGACATGTTTACTGGAAATATATTTGCACTTTGTCGATAACTTAGAAATATTAATAATTTAGAAATGTCGATAATAAAAACATAAATTTTTATAAATGAGGCAGTATCTGTGATGCATTATCCATTGGACGTTTGGAGTTTTCAGAAAAGTGACAAGTTTCAATTTAGAGATGATTAGGTGTAAACAGAAACATTAATAGTATAGTAATTAGAGGATGTTTAGGAATTATTCCGCTAAAAGGTTGTAAGTTAGTGAATATTATTAAGTTCTAGGAGCGTATTCTAAAGATGCACTTAAAACTACTTACTTGGAAGCTCTTAGAGATGACTTTTTAAGTTCATAGCCATACTGAGTAAGGAAGATTTCAGAAGAGTGGAAGATTATGGAAATAGTAGATTGGGTATAGATAATGAGGTGGGTAAAGATGGCAGGAAATATTTTACGTGATCAAGAGGTACAGGTTTGGCTGTATGAAAGGAGCTTTTCTGATTTCCTCCGACTTTACGTCGTTGTAAAGGAGACAATGGGGGGAAGAGGTATTCTTCAAGGTGAATTTGAGAGCGGGGAAGCTAAAGTATATTATTGAATTGAAGGAGAATAGTTTACCACTTAGACAAGAAGAAAATATTTAGGGAGAACACAAGTGCATGATGGGCCATTTTGCCCCATGTGTGGAGCATATAGTTGAGACGGAGGAGGGTGAAGAATTGAGTGAGTGGCGAACGGAAATGCATGGAGATTGTATGTTTGAGAAAAGATGGCTAGCAAGTTGAGTGGGGGGTAATTGTTTTGTGAGTGTGAAAACATTAGAACGATTTCTCAGGCTTTCTCACATATTATTGTGATTGGTGTAATGTTTTTGTATATGCAGTGCATATGTCACCTTCGACTATGCCAGTAAAAATTGAACTTTTCCTTTTGTTTATTACCATAGCCCTAGGGCTTTTAGAGCAATAAGATTAGTATTATTTTTACAGTAAGTAAATGTACTAGTACATTTAATGAAATAACAATATAAATGATTTTTTGTGTGCTAATATGAATAAATCTGGTATAATACGGTAATTTCTTTTCTAAGGTAGTCCCAGTTTTGAGCATTACCTCTCACATAAGCTGAAACTACTTACCGTCGATTTGAGGTGAAACAAACGTGCCTATCAAGTGACCCATAGTAAGAGCTTAAATATTATCTGTCCCTAAGGTTACATAAGCCGTCTCATACCTCTTATTGAAGATAACTCTTTTTTCACACACATTTTTACTATTGAGAAATTAAGATAGCTAGGCCTGATTTAACGAATAAATGATGATAAGTTGCTGAAGACTGTGCTTTTTGGCCATCTATTTGGGGCAAAAAAAAAACTATATTCAAGGGAACTATATTCTGAGGGGGGGGGGGTGATAACTCAGTATTTACTTTTTGGTAGGGTATAGCTAGTATAACTTTTAAAACTGGTCTAAATTGGTAAAGAGATAGTCCTTTAGCCTCAGAAGGGTCTTAACTAGCTTGTAGACTTTTTCAACAACTCTTTGATTGGATGAGCCTACTTGTAATTAAAATTAGTGAGTAGCTTAAAGGGAGAGGAGAAGTGGTGGTATGATTCCCCCTAGTCTGCATTTGCTTTCTATCGGGGAATTAAGAGATGCCAAACGATAAGCTCTGCGAAAAATATGGTTCAATTTTAGTTTCTAGAGGTTTTATGAAACGAAGACCCAAGAGCTCATATGGCACTTCTGACGAGGTCAGAACCTAAAATTAGAATTGGTACTAGAGTTATCGATTTTATTATCCAAGCACATCAAGAACCACTACACTCGCCAAAGCACTAGCAATACCTCCAACTCCCCTAAAGAGATCGAATCCGGTCCGCTTATGTCAAACACGTATCTATATCTTGTGCTTATTCTCGAACTCGTCGAAGCACTAGAAATCTCCCCCCCCCCCAAAGAGAGCGGATCAAGTCCGATTATGTCAATAATGTATCTAGAACTTGTGCTCATTCTTCCCATCAAGTTTTATTCCGATCTCTCCACTCTAAGCGTTTCCCGAGATTTCCGGTTTCCAAGATTTTTCATTTCCCCCCTCCGCCCCCCTATTTACTGTTTTAAAAAGTAAAGTTGAGAGAAAGAGTCGAACTTTAGCGTAAAGAGCAGGGCGTTGATGAGGAAGCAGCCCCTTTCATATACGAAGTAATTTCTGTTCGTTTAAAGTTTTAATGTCACTCCTTACTTTCAGTTAAAAAAACTTGTTTTTATTATTTAATAAGGTGATAGCAACATTAGAAGTATATATATATATATATATATATATATATATATATATATATATATATATATATATATATATATATATATATATATATATATACTAGCGGTTGGGGTGGCGCTTCGCGCCACCCCAACACCTAGTTGGTGGGGGCGCTTCGCGCCCCCCCGCGCACGTAAGTCGTTCCGCGCCATATTAGTTACGCACCATTGTAGTTGTGTCCATGTGTACCACCTATGAATATATATAGATTTATATATGTGTTTCAAACTACGTAAAACTTGCAAATATACAACATTCTTGGCTTTCCCATTGTCTGTGCATATACAAAGCCTTATGTACTAATAATGACGTCATATGCAAACGCTCTTTTTACAAACAAACAAACATGCATACACACAACTCGTTTTCATATAGATAGATAGATAGATAGATACAATACAAATTAACTGCGTAAAACTTGCGAATATACAACATTCTTCGCTGTCCAATTGTTGCTGCATATAAATAGATTGTCAGGTTTACCGACCCTCGAACATGCAACGTACAATTGTCCATGGGAAAAACAATCAGTATTAAGATCTATACCACATTTTTCTAATGATTGACCTTGAGCTTTGTTAATGGTGATCGCAAATGCTAATCGAATTGGGAATTGCAATCTTTTGAATTGAAAAGGCAGATCCGTTGGAATCATGGGAATGCGAGGAATAAGAACAGCCTTACCCTCAAAAGGCCCTGTCAAGATTGTGGCCTCTATTAGGTTTTCCATTGCTTTTTTTTACGGCAAATCGCGTGCCATTGCAAAGCTTTGGTGGGTTGATATTTCTTAAAAGTATTATTGGTACGCCTATTTTTAGTTGTAGCACGTGTGGTGGAAACCCTGAAAGATCCACGGAATTTAAAAATTCAGATGGATAATTAACCGCTTCATTTGGTTCCAAAACTGTGTCGACTGACTTGTAAAGGACTGCCTGGTCTCGAATCTTGGTCAAAACAATATTGTTGATTTCGTGGACGTCTATATTTTTGGGTGCAAGAATCGCTCTTTCACTTAGCCATTTATTATTTTTATAATTGTTTAGAATATTCGGAAATACTTTTTCAATCAATTCATTTTTGGACGTCACTAAATTACAGAAATCAGCAGGTAATTGTATACGTCCTGAAATTGATTCTACTGGGAGCTTTCCGTTTCCAATTGCCAGCAATTGATCTGAAAATGTTTGACCAGAGTCATCGTTTTGCAATCGGACACGCATATTTGTAGTTAATTTTAATGTTTTTACGTGTGCCCATAAATTAGAATTTTTCAGGCAAGCATTCATTTCGTCTGCAGGAGTTGATCTAGGTATTATAAGTAATGCTTGCGTGAAATCTCCCGCAAGCAATATTAATGTGCTGCCAAAGGGTTTCGACTTCCCTCGCAAATCTTTCAAGCATTGATCCAGAGAATCGAGCGATTTTTTGTGTGCCATTGTGCACTCATCCCAAATAATAAGTTTGCATTGCTGCAATACTTTACCCAAACCAGATGATTTGGAAATATTGCACGTGGGAGTTTCTGTAGAATGCAAATTCAGAGGCAATTTCAAAGCGGAATGAGCAGTTCTTCCACCAGGCAGCAATGTTGCGGCTATTCCGGACGACGCAATTGCTAACGCTATATCATTTTTTGATCGAATTGATGCCAGAATCAGTTTTATCACAAACGTTTTACCAGTACCTCCTGGCGCATCCAAAAAGAAAATTTCTCCAACTTTGTTATCGACACAATGCATTATCGTATCATAAATGTCTTTTTGTTCCGACGTTAACTTGGAAATGTTATTTTGTACATACGACAATAGATCACTCGTACTGTAACTTTGTCCACGATCCAACTATTTCTACACATGTCGAAACAGCAGCGATACGGTTAGGTGAAGGCATTCCCAAATCCTGAAGAGGTTTGTTTGCCATACGTACGCACAAATCTTCTATAATAACTAAAGTGTAGTTATAAATTTCTGATGTAAAATCAAAAGTCATATCTGACGTCTCTAACTGTTTTCGATGGAGTATATCTTCGGACATTTTTGACTTATATTTTTCCCATAACTCTGTAGGAGCTGATGGAGAGCAAGTTGTTAAAATGATGCCAAACAATGCACGAATTTGACTTGGAGTTGACGTTTCGCACGCGTCATTGATGCAGTTATCCCAGTGTTGGTCATTCTCCAATAAATTCAGAGCTTGGCATGTACTACGGTAAGTGTCATGTATAGTACCGTTTACAGTTCTCAAATACTCGAAGGATGTCGGACCGGGTACATTCACCAAAAGCAGGCGTAGAAAGAAGCATTCATGTTGATTGGGGTGAACGGTGTAGAGTCTTCCTATCGTGGTATCTTTGAAGATGGTAGGTTGGCCGTCGACTGACTTACCCTGTTTTCGACGTTCAAATACTTTATTTTTAGTATTCCACGTGTAATACAAAGGCACTTCAGTATACAGCAGATTTTTACAAAAGAATCATTTTTGCAACGCGAAAAGAAACCGGTTAACTTTGTATCCGGTGGATTCAGGGCTCTTTGTTGCACGTTGGTTTCCGAGAAATAAACACGTTGACCATTCTGTAAATGTACCGCTAAGTGAACAACAGCTGGACTACGTTCATGTATCGGAAATGAAAGAATTCGCCAAACAGCTTCATTACTGCTTATGTATCTTCCAGCCTGATATTGTACGATTTCGTCGATATCTTTGATTTCAGGCTGCAAGCCAAAAACTGCCATGTCACTGCCTTTGTTGACGTATTTACATATGTATTTGATTGCCTTTACGGAGTTAGAGTATTCAACGTTTATGTGTGCATTAAATGTTTTTGATAATAATGGGGAATATGGAACAACCCACTGGTTATCTACTTCGATGGTGGTACCGTTACGCTTCTTTATTATTGCTGTTTTACCGCCATCTTCAGTAGATCTTCTTCTATATTGTGGGTAACCATCATTGCCAGTAATTGTGTTGGATACTAAAAGTCGAGGATATTGCTTTGTGCACCTTCCTTTGGCCATGCATGGTGAATTTTCGTTCAGTGCACCGCAAGGTCCATGTATCATATTTTTTACAATAATATCATGTAACCCCTTATCGACATTTTCATCGGGTATTTCAGCGGAAATCACATCATCAATTTCGTTCGAAGTAATTTTTTTATGTAGCCAGATTAGTATATGTGCGTGTGACCAACCTCGTTTTTGCCATTCCACTGAGTACATCCAGCATCGCACTGACCCAAACACTTCAAAATTTACTATGTAGTTTATCAGTGATTTCAACTTTTGCCGGAAGACACGGGCCGTAATGTAATGTCTATGAACCACCGATTGTCCTTGAAGTAAAAGCTGCAGTATCTCGTCCCAAGATTGATTACATGTAAATGTAATAAATAAATCTGGACGACCATAGAGACGAACATACGCAATAGCATCTTGAGCATATTCATGCATATGACGGGGACTGCCAGCATATGACGAAGGTAAAATTGGTAATCCTCCAACGTTTGTGGTATTACCGTTATTTATAACTGCATCTCGCAAATGAATGTATTGTCCAGAGCGGAGCTTGGTCTGATTCAGGCGGATATATAGCAGACGTTCTGATTCAATTTTAGCATACATATCAACGACGAATTGGTGAAACAATTGACGGCATTTTAAAATATAATTTTCTTCATCCTGCCGAATCATTAGTCTATAGGAATAATAATGCATTGCACTGCATTTCTTCATTTCTTTGTTAGTGGCTGGATTCATCAATTTAATATTAAAAAAATAGCCGTCGGCTCCATCCCAAAAAATGATAGGATATTGTAGGGCATCGTAGCATCGATGAGTTTCAGCAATTCTTAACAACTGAGCGTTTCGCTTATGAAGAATAATATCTCGAGGTAAAAACTGATCACCGACCATAACGAGATTGCCACTTCGTCGATAGTTGGAGCATTGTATCTACGCACATGTTGGCCAGGAGGCGTTTTGTCAGCGGAAATAACAATTTTATGCGTATCAGTGGGCATCAATTCGATGGCTGTTTTGAACAGACGCACTAAATTATTATTTTCGTGGAAAAGATGTTGCAATTGGGAAACGATTGTCCTTTCAACGTTGGGGGAGATTTCGCAACGTGCATTCAATTCGGAATTTCTATCACTGATGAAGTACAATTGTAAAAATTTATGATTCTCGCCTGAGAATGGTAGTCCCGAGGCGCAACACATTCCCATTGTTTCACCATTGAATTTCAAGGCCTTGCAATAGGGACAAATTTTAGACATAGTCCCGATTTGAACACATCTACTCAAGCTATAATCATCGACTGGGCTGTACCTGAATGCCAGGCGATAACTTTCAGGTGGCTCGGATTCCTCGGCACGCTTTCTTTTCTTACTTTCTCTATCAGCAGCAAGCCTGATTTCTTGCTGTTCTTGTGATTCCTCGGCACGCCTTCTTTTTTCACTTTCTCTTTTAGCAGCAAGTCTGGTTTCATGTTGCTCTGGTAGTTCCTCGGCATGCCTTCTTTTTTCACTTTCTCTTTTAGCAGCAAGTGTGGTTTCATGTTGCTCTGGTAGTTCCTCGGCACGCCTTCTTTTTTCACTTTCTCTTTTAGCAGCAAGTCTGGTTTCGCGTTGCTCTGGTAGTTCCTCGGCACGCTTTCTGTTCTTTCTTTCTCTATCAGCCTCAAGCCTGTTTCCTTGCTGTTCTTTTGATTCCTCGGCACGCTTTCTTTTCTTACTTTCTCTATCAGCCTCAAGCCTGTTTCCTTGCTGTTCTTTTGATTCCTCGGCACGCTTTCTTTTCTTACTTTCTCTATCAGCAGCAAGTTTTATGGCATAGACTCTTTGAGCATCTTCCTCGGCTGTTGCCATTGTAAGTTCATCAGTCATTTTACAGTTAAACATTAGTAGATTTCTACGTGAACGCATGTCTTAAATATCTTTAATGACGTCACAATCATAACAAAAATGACGACAACTAACTTCATGACGTCAGTCAACACACAAACATGACGTCACCCGACAGACAGACCCACACATCCACAGACAACTTATTTATATATATATATATATATATATATATATATATATATATATATATATATATATATATATATATATATATATATATATATATAAATAAGTTGTCTGTCTGTTATGTCTGTTACACTTTGTCTGTTACGCTAGATTATATCTTCTATATATATATAAAAGAAAACAAACTAAAATGTAAAAACTGGGAATTGCATAAATATTTCGAAATATTTTGACAATAGATTAAAGTAATTCGAAAGAAGAAAAATGGTAAAAAACTAAAAAAAACTAAAAAGAAAAAACTAAAAAAAAATAAAGAATTAAAAAATTAAAAAAAGAAAAACCTAAAAAGAAAAAACGTAAAAAAATAAAAAAGATTAAAAACTGAAAAGAAAAAAACTAAAAAAAGCCAAAAAACTAAAAAAAAGAAAAAAACTAAAAAAAAACTGAGAATTGCACAAATATTTCAATATATTTTGACAATAGATTAAAGTAATTCGAAAACCTTAAAACAGATACCCCAAATTTTGAGGTTTAATATAAATTGTTGGAGCTTTAGCATGCTTGGCACGTAAAGATTTTTCCAAGTGTCAATGTTAGAATGAACATTGACAAATTGAAGAAAACAAATCAATAAAAAGAAGGAACTAAAAAAAGGAAAAAACTAAAAAAGAAAAAAAAACTAAAGAAGAAACTGTATCTAAATATATAAACATAAGTTGTATATATGCATGTTTGTTTGTTTGTGGGTTTGCATTTGACGTCATTATAAGTATATAAGGCTTTGTATATGACGTCATTATAAGATGACACTATAGACCGGGACACCGGGACACAAATGACGACCGGGACACAGGGAATACAAATGACGACCGGGACACTCAAAGAGAAATTACAGACCGGGACACCGGGACACAGGGAATATAAATGACGACCGCGACACTCAAAGAGAGATTACAGACAGGGATGCCGGGACACAAATGACGACCGGGACACGGAATATAAATGACGACCAGGACACAGGGACACAACTACAACGGGGACGCCGGGGGCACAGGGGGATATATAAATGACGGCGGGGCCACAGGGAATGTTCGATTAGTAATCACCATCAACAAAGCTCAAGGGCAATCGTTAGAAAAATGCGGTATAGATCTGAATACAGATTGTTTTCCCCTGGATAATTATTATGTTGCATGTTCAAGAGCTGGTAAACCTGACAATCTATTTATATGGACAGACAATGGGACAGCAATATATATATATATATATATATATATATATATATATATATATATATATATATATATATATATATATATATTCACAGGTGGGACACAGGGAAACAACTACAATGGCGCGTAACTAATATGGCGCGTAACGACTTACGCACGCGGGGGGGCTTGGGGGGGCGCGAAGCGCCCCCACCAACTAGGTGTTGGGGTGGCGCCAAGCGCCATCCCAACAGCTAGTATATATATATATATATTGCAATTTTAGAGCACCTGGGATGCTCTAAAATTACCATTACCAAAACAAACTGGGAACAATAAACCAGAATAAAGGAAACTAGATTTTATTTCGTTTTTACGCAAAAAACCAAAAAATCCAGAAATATAAGAGCAGTTCGGCAACTGCAGCAATACCTCGACCAATATATGAACTGGAATTTAATTTGTGAATGCGCAAATTTCCAGTTTCGCGGAATTGCGAGATAGCACTCCCTAAAAATGCCAGAAAATAAGAAAATGAGCTGCTTTGGGTGCCATTTCCTATAATATTTCCTTAATTATTTTTTTTCACTATTTCTCATGCTTATTCCCCATTTTTCAAGTCTTCACAGAAACTGTGGAACCTTGCAAGTAAGGATCGGGTGTAAACTAAACTAAACATCCTGGTCCCCATTTGGGGCGTAAATCCATTTATTAAGCTTTGTTAAGCCATTTATTATGTTGGCAAATTTCTCCTTTTTTGAACTTTTGTCAAGGGAAAGCCACACCTTCTTACCACATATTTTTAGCCCATTTTTTTTTGCAAATTTTTTGCCCGTTTCTTTTTTTTAGTTGGCACAAACTGCTACCAAAAACTGCTAAACTAAATTGGAGTTCTTTTTCATTAAGCACTCAACCACCAATTTTCTGTTATCTTTTTTTTTATATATATGACTGTGCAAGTTACCCCAAAACATTTAAAGACAATCAGACTTTATTTTCACTGTCCCTGGTAATTTAATATTCACCTTGCAAGTACGTATTCTAAGATAAGAGCTACACCAGCTACCAACATTCTTATTCGGGCGTCCGGAAAATTTTTGGTGATTGCCCACGCGCCAACGGCAACACCGGATATGACAACCAGAATTGAGCCAGTCTTCAAACAATGACGAGGGGTTAGCGCAACAGACCATGGTATGTCCTTGAACGACACTGTTGCCACAACATATTGTGTCAGACATATTTTGCAGAACATAACATCCTCGTTACCAGAGCTCTGCAAAAGAAATGGGGAATTATTCTGAAACAAATCTAAAAAAAAAAAAAAATACTGAGGCAGAAAGGATAATAAATAATTATTTTGACAACAATGAACTTCGATTCATAATAAAAACAAATTTATATACAGTAATTGTTGAGATTCCAATTAAAAATGTTTTTACGGAAATAAAATATGCATCTGCTCGGTGCTTTTATATTTCAGGCAAAAACATTTACATGCAAAAATATTTTGGCAATCAGGCAATATCAATTTGGCAATATCAATTGGCAATTTATATATCAATATCAAATTTGGCAATATCAAAATCAATTTGACAATTTCAGGCAAAGAATATTTACATATAAAAATATTTGCAGCTTCCCCACACACTTGAAAGTAGAAACTCAACTAAAGTAGCTTACGCTGGTGTGTAAAAACATAAAATGCTTGGAAAGAAGGAAAAGTTTTTGCGATTGAGTTATACTGTCTCTAAAATAGGTATTTTTCTCTTGCGTGCTTATCCTTTTGATTTTTTTAGGGGGGGGAGGGTGTTATTATCTTGTTTTAAACACATTTTTTATGTACATTTATAGGGCACCTAACCTTTTGAAATACAATGATCTATCGATCTATAATAACAAAAGTCCGAAAATTTCAGTTTGACATCCAAAAGGCTTTATAAAGTAAGAAGAAAAGGTAAGAAGAAGAAAAAAAAACAAGGTTATACAGTTAACATACACTAGAAAACACATAAAGGCTTATACAGAAACGGAAAAATGGAAGAACTTCTCATATGCAAAGCTATAGTTGTTATTTTTATAAATTTGTTGTATTGATGTCTTTTAAGAAAAAATTCAATGCCAGATCTTTTCTAATTTTTAGGATATGTTTGTGTTTTCGACGTAACACCTTAAATTAGGATTTTTTTTCCCAAGACCATACTGCCTTTCTAAGACGAACAAATAAACGTCCAAATGGGGATACGTCCATTTATTAGACAGTGAAAATAGATACAAAAGCCTGGATATTTCGACTACATGTACAGCGATCCTCGTCAGCAGAAATGCTAAAGTATTAAAATTAAAACTAACATATTTATACAGAACTCCTGTCCACAAATGTTACAAAAAAATTACAGTTTAAGACTTTAGTCGAAATTAAAAAAATTCTATTCAAGAATAATTCCATAAACAGAGATACAGGTGAATTTGGATTGAACTCAATTTATGATAATTTACTGAGGTCAAATAAAACCCTATTGATGAACTCTCTCAAACAGATCTAGTGAATGAACCTTAACCTATTTAAAGTATTCAAACGCAAACTCTGCGAACTAACATAGATAAACTTGAACATGCAAACGCTATATAAAAAAAGAAAACAACATGAAAGAAAATCACATCTGATAAGCTAAAGAATTTGTTTTTATTTAGAGGCGTTACTATGATTTATACCTTCATTTTCTTTACTTATTTATTTTTAGATCATCGTAATGAATTTTTAAAGAAAAAGAAACTACTGTAGTTTTTCCAGATCTGACTTTCTTACTTTGTAATTTTTTTTTGTTTATAGTCTTTACTTTTTTTCGTTTTATGGGATGTCTTACTAATTATTTTTGGTATCGGTTTAATTTTTCTACTTCTCAATCTTTCATTTTCCTTTCTCTTGTCTCCTCAATTGTTACCTGTTGATAAATTCCGATAGAAATTGAACTAAAATATTCTACTTTTCTCTTTTCTAAAATACTTTTCTCTGTATACGTAAGAATAATTTTTAACAAAACAAGTTAGTACACAGTCCTGCTTCCCTCCTCATTCTAAACTCGTGATTCCCAACGTGGGGCACAGGTCCAACTGGCGATATATGGCAATTTTTGGGGGGAGGGGAGGGGAGGGGTAACGGTCAGGGCGTCGCTCTTTGGCTAACTGTACTTTAGAGCTTTATTTTGAACAGAACACTTTTCATACGAATGACGTCACATTCAAATGCATTTAAAGAGCAAAAAGATACATAATAGTATCGCAATGACCTCACACATTATACAAAATGTTCTGTAATCAAGACAGTATTTTTGATGAGCATAAAATGTGCCAAGAGGACGACTCCAAAAAAATACAATATTTGATGGTTTTTTATGCCTCCTTCAGATGAATACACGTAAAATTATGAAAAACAAAATTCAAATATCCCAAGGGGGCATTAGGATTATCGAAAAGCGCGGGTAGGATAACAATATAGTGTCTGTCGGCTACAATATTTACAAGTCTTGTGGTGGCGCAGTGGGTTTGACCTTAGCTTGGTAATATAGGACCCAGAGATCGAATCATGCTGCAGCAATGCACTGCAGGGCCAACGCAGGGACCTTAGTAGTTAAGAAGCGTCGTTAAACAAATTACTACTTACTTACAATATCTATACATATTTACAATAAAAAAAGGAAAAAAAAAATTAAGAAGAAAAAGAAAACTAAAAAAAGAAGAAAGAGAAAAATTCTAAAATAAGGAAACAACTAAAAAAAGGAAAAAAAGACTAAAAAACAAGAAAAAAAAGAAAAAAAAGAAAAAGAAAAAAAACTAAAAAAAGAAAAAAACAAAAAACAAAAAAAGAAAAAACTCAAAAAAAAAGAAAAAATAAAAAACAAAAAAAAAATTAAAAATTAAAAAAGGGAAAATAAGAAAACTAAAAAAGAAAAACTAAAAAAAAAAAAAATAAAAAAAACTTGGAAAAAAATAAAAAAAAATTGAAAAAGGGAAAAAACGAAAAAAATAAAAAGAAAAGACAAAAACTAAAAAAAGAAAAAAAAGTAAAAAAAGAAAAAAACAAAAAAAAAGAAACAACTAAAAAAGAAAAAAACTAATAAAATAAACAAACAAAAAAAAACTAAAAGAAAAAACTAAAAAAATTAAAAACTAAAAAAACTAAAAAAAAACTAAAAAAAGAAGAAAATTGAAAAAAAAACTAAAAAAAGAAAAAAAAAGGAAAAAAAGAAACCTATATGTATAAAATCTTCTATATAAAAAAAATGTACTGTCTGTCCGTCTGTTACACTTTTCATAAAAAAAAAAAAAAAACAGGTTTCAGTTCTTCTACATTTTCTCTATCACTTTATATTAATCAAGTATTCAATATTTAAATCTTCATTAACAGTTGGTTGGTAATTTTGGTAACAGTTGGAGTAAATTAGTTTTGATGCCCTCTTTCGAATTCGATGAAATGAAACTGAACTGATGAAAAGAAAAATGTCCCTATTGCAAGGCCTTGAAAAAAAATGGTGAAACAATGGGAATGTGTTGCGCCTCAGGAAAAGATAAACTTCCTCAACTGGCAGCACCACCAGAGCCATTGAAGACTTTGCTTACTGGAACTACGTCAGAATCTAAGCCTTTTTTTTATCAAACATCAGAAAGTATAACTTATATTTCCAAATGACGTCGTTTGGTGCCCAAATCGAAAATGAAGATCAATTTATGCCTACTTTCAAAGTAAAAGGGCAAATTTATCATAGAGCGGGGTCCCTTCTACCATTCTAAGGTGAGAATCATAAATTTTTACACCTGTACTTCATCAGTGATAGAAATTCTGAATTGAATGCACGTTGCGAAATTTCTCCCGACATTGAAAGGACTATCGTTTCCCAATTGCAAAATCTTTTCCACGATAATAATGATTTAATGCGCCTGTTCAAAACAGCAATCGATTTGATGCCTACTGATACGCATAAAATTGTCATTTCCGCTGACAAAACGCCTATTGACGAACATGTGCGTAGATACAATGCTCCAACTATCGACGAAGTGTCAATCGTTATGGTCGGTGATCAGTTTTTACCTCAAGATATTATTCTTCATAAGCGAAACGCTCAGTTGGTAAGAACTGCTGAAACTCATCGATGCTACGATGCCCTACAATATCCCATCATTTTTTGGGATGGAGCCGACGGCTATCACTTTAATAATAAATATATAGTTCCATCCACTAACAAACAAATGGATAAGAAATGCAGTGCAATGAATAATTATTCCTATAGACTAATGATTCGTCAGGATGAAGACAATTATATTTTAAAATGCCACCAATTGTTTCACCAATGCATCGTTGATATGTATGCAACGATTGAATCAGAACGTTTGCTATTAATCCGTCCGAATCAGACCAAGCTCCACTCTGAACAATACATTCATTTGCGAGATGCAGTTGTAAATGACGGTAATACCACTAACGTTGGAAGATTAACGATTTTACCTTCGTCATATGCTGGCAGTCCCCGTCATATGCATGAATATGCTCAAGATGCTATTGCGTATGTTCGTCTCTATGGTCACCCATATTTATTTATTACATTTACATGTAATCAATCTTGGGAAGAGATGCAGCAGCTTTTACTTCAAGGACAATCGGCGGTTCATAGACATGACATTACGGCCCGTGTCTTCCGGCAAAAGTTGAAATCACTGATAAACTACATAGTAAATCTTAAAGTGTTTGGGCCAGTGCGATGCTGGATGTACTCAGTGGAATGGCAAAAACGAGGATTGCCACACGCACATATTTTAATCTGGCTACATGATAAAATTACTTCTAATGAAATCTACGATGTGATTTCCCCTGAAATACCTGATGAAAATGTCGATAAGGGCGTATATGATATTGTGGTAAAAAATATGATACATGGACCTTGCAGTGCACTGAATGAAAAATCACCATGCATGGCCAAAGGAAGGTGCACAAAGCAATATCCTCGACTTTTAGTACCAAAAACAGTTACCGGCAATGATGGTTACCCACTATACAGAAGAAGATCTACTGAAGATGGCGGTAAAACAGCAATAACAAAGAAGCATAACGGTACAAACATCGAAGAAGATAACCAGTGGGTTGTTCCATATTCACCTTTATTATCAAAAACACTTAATGCTAACATAAACGTTGAATACTGTAACTTTGTAAAGGCAATCAAATACATATGTAAATACGTCAACAAAGGCAGCGACATGGCAGTTTTTGGCTTGCAATCCGAAACCAGTGATATCGATGAAATCGTACAATATCAGGCTGGAAGATACGTAAACAGTAGTGAGGTTGTTTGGCGAATTCTTTCATTTGCGATACATGAACGAAGTCCAGCTGTCGTTCACTTAGCGGTACATTTACAGAATGGACAACTTGTTTATTTTTTGGAATCCAAAGTGCAACAAAGAGCCCTGAATCCACCGGATACAACGTTAACTGCTGTCTTTTCGTTATGTCAAAATGATTCTTTTGCAAAAAAAAATGTATATGAAGTACCTTCGTATTACACGTGGAATGCTAAAAAGAAATCATTTGAACGTCGAAAACAGGGTAAGTCAGTCGACGGCCAACCTACCACCTTCAAAGATACCGCGATAGGAAGACTACACCATTCACCCCAATCAACATGAATGCTTCTTTCTCCACCTGCTTTTGGTGAATGTACCCGGTCCGACGTCCTTTGAGTATTTGAGAACTGTAAACGGTACTATACATGACACTTACCGTAGTGCATGCCAAGCTCTGAATTTATTGGAGAATGACCAATACTGGGATAACTGCATCAATGACGCGTGCGAAACGTCAACTCCAAGTCAAATTCGTGCATTGTTTGGAATCATACTAACAACTTGCTCTCCTTCAGCTCCTACAGAGCTTTGAGAAAAATATAAATCGAAAATGGCCGAGGATATACTCCATCGAAAACGGCTAGAGACGTCAGATATGACTTTTGATTATACATCAGAAATTTATAACCACACTTTAGTCATTATTGAAGATTTGTGCGTATGTACGGCAAACAAACCTCTTCAGGGTTTGGGAATGCCTTCACCTAATCGTAGCGCTGCTGTTTCAACATGTGTAGAATTGGATCGTGAACAAAGCTACAGCACGAGTGATCTATTGCCGTATGTACAAAATAACATTTCTAAGTTAACGTCTGAGCAAAAGGACATTTATGATAAGATAATGCATTGTGCCGATAACAACGTTGGAAAAATCTTCTTTTTGGATGCACCGGGATGTACTTGTAAAACATTTGTGATAAAATTGATTCTGGCATCAATTCGATCAAAAAATGACATAGTGTTGGCAATTGCGTCGTCTGGAATGGCCGCAACGTTGCTGCCTGGTGGAAGAACTGCTCATTCCGCTTTGAAATTGCCTCTGAATTTTCATTCTACAGAAACTCCCACGTGCAATATTTCCAAATCATCTGGGATGGGTAAAGTATTGCAGCAATGCAAACTTATTATTTGGGACGAGTGCACAATGACACACAAAAAATCGCTCGAGGCTCTGGATCAATCATTGAGAGATTTGCGAGGAAATTCGAAACCCTTTGGCAGCACATTAATATTGCTTGCGGGAGATTTCAGGCAAACATTACCTATAATACCTAGATCAACCCTTGCAGACAAAATGAATGCTTGCCTGAAAAATTCTAATTTATGGTCACACGTAAAGACATTAAAATTAACTACAAACATGCGTGTCCAATTGCAAAACGATGACTGGTCAAAAATTTTCAGATCAATGGCAGGCAATTGGAAACGAAAAGCTCCCAGTAGACTCAATTTCAGGACGTCTACAACTGCCTGCTGAATTCTGTAATTTAGTGACGTCCAAAAATGAATTGGTTGAAAAAGTATTTCCGAATTTTCTAACCAATTATAAAAATCATAAATGGCTAAGTGAACGAGCGATTCTGGCAGCCAAGAATAAAGTCGTCCAAGAAATCAACAATATTGTTTTGACCAAGATTCGAGACCAGGCAGTCCTTTACAAGTCAGTCGACACAGTTCTGGAACCAAATGAGGCGGTTAATTATCCGTCTGAAGTTTTAAATTCCCTGAATCTCCCAGGGTTTCCACCACACGTGCTATAACTAAAAATAGGCGTACCAATAATATTGTTACGAAATATCAACCCACCAAAGCTTTGCAACGGCAAGCGAATTGCCGTAAAAAAAAAACAATGGAAAACGTAATAGAGGCAACAATCTTGACATGGCCTTTTGAGGGTGAGGCTATTCTTATTCCTCGCATTCCCATGATTCCAACAGATCTGCCTTTTCAATTTAAAAGATTGCAATTCCCAATTCGATTAGCATTTGCAATCACCATCAACAAAGCTCAAGGGCAATCATTAGAAAAATGCGGTATAGACCTTAATACAGATTGTTTTTCCCATGGACAATTGTGCGTTGCATGTTCGAGGGTCGGTAAACCTGACAATCTATTTATATGCACTGACAATGGGACAGCGAAGAATGTTGTATATTCGCAAGTTTTACGTAGTTAATTTGTATTGTATATGTATATCTATCTATCTATCTATATAAAAATAAGTTGTACGTAAGCATGTTTGTTTGTTTGTAAAAAGAGCGTTTGCATATGACGTCATTGTAAGTATATAAGACTATGTATATGCACAGACGATGGGACAGCCAAGAATGTTGTATATTCGCAAGTTTTACATAGTTAAAAACATATATATATCTATCTATATTTACAGGGGGGACACAGGGACAGAACTACAATGGCGCGTAACTAATATGGCGCGTAACCCCAACAGCTAGTTATATATATATATATATATATATATATATATATATATATATATATATATATATATATATATATATATATATATATATAAACTAGCTGTTGGGGTGGCGCTTCGCCTCACCCCAACACCTAGTTGGTGGGGACGCTTCGCACCCCCCCCCCAAGCGCGTAAGTCGTTACGCGCCATTGTAGTTGTGTCCCTGTGAATATACATATATATATATATATATATATATATATATATATATATATATATATATATATATATATATATATCTATATATATAAAAATAAGTTGTCTGTGTGTGGATCTGTGGATCAGGTGACGTCATGTTTCGGCTGACGTCATGAAATTAGTTGCCATCATTTTTGCTTTGAAGGTGACGTCATTCAACTTATATAAGACATATGTTCGCGTAGAATTCTATTAATGTTTAAGTTTACAATGACTGATGAAGATGCTCAAAGAGTCTATGCCAAAAAACTTGCTGCTGATAGAGAAAGTCAGAAAAGAAAGCGTGCCGAGGAATCAAAAGAACAGCAAGGAAACAGGCTTGAGGCTAAAGAACGCAAAACCGCGCAGTTAGATGAAGATCCACCTGGACAGCGAGAGTCAAAACATATTAAAACTGAAAATGATAGCGATGATGATTGGGTTTGGGATTTTGACTTGGAAAAGGTCATCAATGACTACCAGATTTTAGTTAAAAAAACAAAGGTTCGGCGATATGTATTTCATAGTGAAGCTGAAAAATAAAGAAGAAAAAGAAAACTGAAAAAAGAAAAAAGAGAAATTACAGACTGGGATACCGGGACACAAATGACGACCGGGACACAGGGAATATAAATGACGACCAGGACACAGGTATTTAAGAATATCGTTCAAAGACAAATTTTTAATTGTAAGAAGACCGTTGAAAGAGAAATTTCTAATTGTAAAATGACTGAAAAACCTACAATGGCAACGGTACCACCATCGAAGTAGATAACCAGTGGGTTTACGGCCAACCTACCATCTTCAAAGATACCACGATAGGAAGACTCTACACCGTTCACCCCAATCAACATGAATGCTTCTTTCTACGCCTGCTTTTGGTGAATGTACCCGGTCCGACATCCTTTGAGTATTTGAGAACTGTAAACGGTACTATACATGACACTTACCGTAGTGCATGCCAAGCTCTGAATTTATTGGAGAATGACCAACACTGGGATAACTGCATCAATGACGCGTGCGAAACGTCAACCCCAAGTCAAATTCGTACACTTGCTCTCCATCAGCTCCTACAGAGTTATGGGAAAAATATAAGTCAAAAATGTCCGAAGATATACTCCATCGAAAACAGTTAGAGACGTCAGAAATGACTTTTGATTTTACATCAGAAATTTATAACGACACTTTAGTTATTATAGAAGATTTGTGCGTACGTATGGCAAACAAACCTCTTCAGGATTTGGGAATGCCTTCACCTAACCGTATCGCTGCTGTTTCGACATGTGTAGAATTGGATCGTGAACAAAGTTACAGTACGAGTGATCTATTGTCGTATGTACAAAATAACATTTCGCACCCAAAAATATAGACGTCCACGAAATCAACAATATTGTTTTGACCAAGATTCGAGACCAGGCAGTCCTTTGCAAGTCAGTCGACACAGTTTTGGAACCAAATGAAGCGGTTAATTATCCATCTGAATTTTTAAATTCCATATATCTTTCAGGGTTTCCACCACACGTGCTACAACTAAAAATAGGCGACCCACCAAAGCTTTGCAATGGCACGCGACTTGCCGTAAAAAAAACAATGGAAAGCCTAATAAAGGCGACAATCTTGACAGGGCATTTTGAGGGTAAGGCTGTTCTTATTCCTCGCATTCCCATGATTCCAACGGATCTGCCTTTTCAATTTAAAAGATTGCAATTCCCAATTCGATTAGCATTTGCAATCACCATTAACAAAGCTCAAGGTCAATCATTAGAAAAATGTGGTATAGATCTTAATACTGATTGTTTTTCCCATGGACAATTGTACGTTGCATGTTCGAGGGTCGGTAAACCTGACAATCTATTTATATGCAGCGACAATTGGACAGCGAAGAATGTTGTATATTCGCAAGTTTTACGCAGTTAATTTGTATTGTATCCATCTATCTATCTATCTATATAAAAACGAGTTGTGTGTATGCATGTTTGTTTGTTTGTAAAAAGAGCGTTTGCATATGACGTCATTATTAGTGCATACGGCTTTGTATATGCACAGACAATGGGAAAGCCAAGAATGTTGTATATTCGCAATTTTTACGTAGTTTAACTCCTGCAGACGAAATGAATGCTTGCCTGAAAAATTCTAATTTATGGGCACACGTAAAAATATTAAAATTAACTACAAATATGCGTGTCCGATTGCAAAACGATGATTCTGGTCAAACATTTTCAGATGAATTGCTGGCAATTGGAAACGGAAAGCTTCCAGTAGTGGGAAAGCCAAAAATGTTGTATATTCGCAATTTTTACGTAGTTTGAAACACATAAAGTTTTACGCAGTTAATTTGTATTGTATCCATCTATCTATCTATCTATATAAAAACGAGTTGTGTGTATGCATGTTTGTTTGTTTGTAAAAAGAGCGTTTGCATATGACGTCATTATTAGTGCATACGGCTTTGTATATGCACAGACAATGGGAAAGCCAAGAATGTTGTATATTCGCAATTTTTACGTAGTTTAACTCCTGCAGACGAAATGAATGCTTGCCTGAATAATTCTAATTTATGGGCACACGTAAAAATATTAAAATTAACTACAAATATGCGTGTCCGATTGCAAAACGATGATTCTGGTCAAACATTTTCAGATCAATTGCTGGCAATTGGAAACGGAAAGCTTCCAGTAGTGGGAAAGCCAAAAATGTTGTATATTCGCAATTTTTACGTAGTTTGAAACACATATATAAATCTATCTATATTCACAGGTGGGACACAGGGACACAACTACAATGGCGCGTAACGACTTACGCGCGCGGGGGGGGGCTTGGGGGGGGGGCGCGAAGCGCCCCACCAACTAGGTGTTGGGGTGGCACGAAGCGCCACCCCAACAGCTAGTATATCTATATATATAAAAATAAGTTATCTGTCTGTCTGTCTGTGGATCAGGTGACGTCATGTTTCTGTGTCGACTGACGTCATGAAATTAGTTGTCGTCATTTTTGCTTTGACGGTGACGTCATTAGACCGAGACAGAGGGAATATAAGTGACGACCGGGAACCTCAAAGAGAAATTACAGACTGGGACACCCGGACACAAATCACGACCGGGACAAAGGGAATATAAATGACGACCGGGACACAGGGACACAACTACAACGGGGACGCCGGGGGCACAGGCGGGATATATAAATGACGACCGGGACACAGGGATTGTTCGAATAGAAATTACAGACCGGGACACAAATGACGACCGGGACACAGGGAATATAAATGACGACCGGGACACTCAAAGAGAAATTACAAACTGGGACACCGGGACCCAAATGACGACCGGGACACAGGGAATATAAATGACGACCGGGACACAGGGACACATCATTAGAATAATGAGGTATAGATCTGAATACGGATTGTTTTTCCCATGGACAATTATATGTTGCATGTTCAAGAGTCAGTAAACCTGACAATCTATTTATATGCACAGACAATGGGACAGCGAAGAATGTTGTATATTCGCATGTTTTACGTAGTTAAAAACATATATTTATATCTATCTCTATTCACAGGTGGGACACAGGGACACAACTACAATGGCGCGTAACTAATATGGCGCGTAACGACTTACGCGCGCGGGGGGCTTGGGGGGGCGCGAAGCGCCCCACCAACTAGGTGTTGGGGTGGCGCGAAGCGCCACCCCAACAGCTAGTATACTATATATATATATATATATATATATATATATATATATATATATATATATATATATATATATATATATATACTAGCTGTTGGGGTGGCGCTTCGCGCCCCCCCCCCAAGCCCCTCCGCGCGCGTAAGTCGTTACGCACCATTGTAGTTGTGTCCCTGTGTCCCACCTGTGAATATAGATAGATATAAATATATGTATTTAACTACGTAAAACATGCGAATATACAACATTCTTCGCTGTCCCATTGTCTGTGCATATAAATAGATTGTCAGGTTTACTGACTCTTGAACATGCAACATATAATTGTCCATGGGAAAAACAATCCGTATTCAGATCTATACCTCATTATTCTAATGATGTGTCCCTTGTGTCCCGGTCGTCATTTATATTCCCTGTGTCCCGGTCGTCATTTGTGTCCCGGTGTCCCAGTTTGTAATTTCTCTTTGAGTGTCCCGGTCGTCATTTATATTCCCTGTGTCCCGGTACCCCGGTCGTCATTTGTGTCCCGGTCTGTAATTTCTATTCGAACAATCCCTGTGTCCCGGTCGTCATTTATATATCCCGCCTGTGCCCCCGGCGTCCCCGTTGTAGTTGTGTCCCTGTGTCCCGGTCGCCATTTATATTCCCTGTGTCCCGGTCGTGATTTGTGTCCGGGTGTCCCAGTCTGTAATTTCTCTTTGAGGTTCCCGGTCGTCATTTATGTTCCCTCTGTCTCGGTCGTCATTTGTGTCCCGGTCTGTAATTTCTCTTTGAGTGTTTTTTCTTTTTAGTTTTTTTTAGTTTTTTATCTTTTTTCAGTTTTCTTTTTCTCCTTTATTTTTCAGCGTCACTATGAAGTACATAACGCCGAACCTTTGTTTTTTTAACTTAAATCTGGTAGGCATTGATGACCTTATCCAAGTCAAAATCCCAAACCCAATCATCATCGCTATCATTTTCAGTTTTGATATGTTTTGACTCTCGCTGTCCAGGTGGATTTTCATCTAACTGCGCGGATTTGCGTTCTTTAGCCGCAAGCCTGTTTTCTTGCTGTTCTTGTGATTCCTCGGCAAGCTTTCTTTTCTTACTTTCTCTATCAGCCGCAAGCCTGTTTTCTTGCTGTTCTTGTGATTCCTCGGCAAGCTTTGTTTTCTTACTTTCTCTATCAGCAGCAAGTTTTTTGGCATAGACTCTTTGAGCAGCTTCCTCGGCTGTTGCCATTGTAGGTTCTAAAGTCATTTTACAATTAAACATTTTTCCGTGAACGAATGTCTTAAATACCTTTAATGACGTCATCGTCATAACAAACATGACGACAACAAACTTAATGACGTCAGTCGACACACAAACATGACGTCACTCGACACACAAACACACACACAGACAACTTATTTTTATATATAGAAGAATATATATATATATATATATATATATATATATATATATATATATATATATATATATATATATATATATATATATGTTTTTAACTACGTAAAACTGGCGAATATACAACATTCTTCGCTGTCCCACTTTCTGTGCATATAAATAGATTGTCAGGTTTACCGACTCTTGAAAATGCAACATATAATTGTCCATGGGAAAAATAATCCGTATTCAGATCTATATCTCATTATTCTAATGATTACCCTTGAGCTTTGTTTATGGTGATTGCTATTCGAACATTCCATGTGTCCCCGTCGTCATTTATATATCCCCCTGTGCCCCCCGGCGTCACCGTTGTAGTTGTGTCCCTGTGTCCCGGTCGTCATTTATATTCCCTGTGTCCCGGTGTCCCAGTCTGTAATTAATCTTTGAGTGTCCCGGTCGTCATTTATATTCCATGTGTCCCGGTCGTCATTTGAGTCCCGGTGTCCCGGTCTGTAATTTCGTCAGTCAACAAACATGACGTCACTCGACAAACATTTTTCGCTGTCCCATTGTCTGTGCATATAAATAGATTGTCAGGTTTACCGACTCTTGAACATGCAACATACATTTGTCCATGGGAAAAATAATCCGTATTCAGATCTATACCTCATTATTCTAATGATTGGCCCTTGAGCTTTGTTGATGGTGATTGCTAATCGAACCTTCCCTGTGTCCCGGTCGTCATTTATATTCCCTGTGTCCCGGTCGTCATTTGTGTCCCGGTGTCCTGGTCTGTAATTTCGTCAGTCGACAAACATGACGTCAGTCGACAAAAAACTTCATGACGGCATAATGCTCAATCCTTATAATGACGGCATAATGCTCAATCCTTATAATGACGCCAGTCGACACACAAACATGACGTCAGTCAACAGACACACAAACAAACAATTAATTTTTATACATATAAATATACTGTTTGTTCGTCTGTTACACTATTTGCAATCTTCTATCTATATAAAAATAAGTTGTTTGTCCATGTTTTGTGTTTGTCCGCATATGTGTGGTTGTTTGTCCGAATATAACGTCTGAAAAATAGAGAAGAAAAAGAAAACTAAAAAAAGAAAAAAAAGAGAAAAAAAGGTAAAAAACTTAAAAAGAAAAAAACTAAAAAAACTAAAAAAGCTAAAAAAAATAAAAAAAATAAAAAAACAAAAAAAATTAAAAAAAGAAAAAACAAAAAAAATTAAAAAAAGAAAAAAAGAAAAAAAGAAAAACCTAAAAAGAAAAAAACTAAAAAAAGAAACAATTAAAAAGTTATAAAAAAGCTACAAAACTAAAAAATATAAAAAACTAAAAAAAAAAGTTAAAGCATGTTTGTCTTTCTGTATGTTTCAGGGTTTGCATATGACGTCTGAAAAATAAAGAAGAAAATGAAAATTAAAAAAGAAAAAAAAGGTAAAAAACAAAAAAAAAGAAAAAAACGAAAAACTAAAAAAAAGAAAAAATTAAAAAAATAAAAAACTAAAAAATTAAAAAAACTAAAAAAAAAGAAAAAAAGAAAAAATTAAAAAAAGAGAAAAACTAAAAAAGAAAAAAAAACTAAAAAAGAAAAACCTAAAAAGAAAAAAAAAGAAAAAAACTAAAAACAAGAAAAACCTAAAAAGAAAAAAAAATTAAAAAAGTAAAAAACTAAAAAGAAAAAAAGCTAAAAAAGCTAAAAAATCTACAAAACTAAAAAATAGAAAAAACTAAAAAAGGAAAAAAATTAAAGCATGTTTGTTTTTTTTGTATGACGTCTATACATATACAGTGCTATATACAGTATATATACATATCTATATATACATTGCTGATGTGGCGCAAAGCGCCACACCAACAGCTAGTCTATTATAAAAAAAGAAAAACCAAAAAAAAGAGAAGAAAAACCAAAAAAAATTAAAAAAACTAAAAATAAAAACAAAAAAACTAAAAAAGAAAAGCACTAAAACGAAAACTAAAAAAAAAGACAACTAAAAAAAAAGAAAAAATAAAAAGAAAAAAGAAAAAACTAAAAAAAAAGAAAACAAAATAATAAAAACAATAAAAAAAAAACTCAGGATGAGAAAAAACTAAAAAAAAAATAAAAAAAAAAGAAAAAAAGAGAAAAACTAAAAAAAAATTTACAATAAAAATAGTGTAAAATATAGTGTAAAATGTTACACTATTTACAATCTATTATAAAAAACAAAAACAAAAAAGATGACAAACTTCTATAAAAAAGGGGAAAAAACAACAAAAAACAAACAAACAAAAAAAAGCAGAAAAAAAACGTGCGTGCCGCAGCAACACGTGAAGGGTCAGCTAGGCACCCCCACGCAGCAGGCTTCTATATATGGATATTCATTGTCGCTTGTGTCGCATTCTAACTGTTCTGACATTCTGTTCAAACTGTTCTGACATTCTGTTCAAACATTCTGACAGCATTGTCGCTTCTAAATTCCGTCATGAAGTTGTTTGTCGACTGACGAAATCTCAGACCGGGACACCGGGAATATAAATGACGACCGGGACACTCAAAGAGAAATTACAGACTGGGGCACCGGGACACATATGACGACCGGGACACAGGAAATATAAATGACGACCGGGACACAGGGACACAACTACAACGGGGACGCCGGGGGGCACAGGGGGATATATGAATGACGACGGGGACAAAGGGAATGTTCGATTAGCAATCACCATCAACAAAGCTCAAGGGCAATCATTAGAATAATGAGGTATGGATCTGAATACGGATTGTTTTTCCCATGGACAATTATATGTTGCATGTTCAAGAGTCGGTAAACCTGACAATCTATTTATATGCACAGACAATGGGACAGCGAAGAGTGTTGTATATTCGCAAGTTTTACGTAATTAAAAACATATATATATATATCTATCTATATTCACAGGTGGGACACACGGACACAACTACAATGGCGCGTAACTAATATGGCGCGTAACGACTTACACGCGCGGGGGGGGGGGCTTGGGGGGCGCGAAGCGCCCCCACCAACTAGGTGTCGGCTGTTGCCATTGTAGGTTCTAAAGTCATTTTACAATTAAACATTTTTCCGTGAACGAATGTCTTAAATACCTTTAATGACGTCATCGTCATAACAAACATGACGACAACAAACTTAATGACGTCAGTCGACACACAAACATGACGTCACTCGACACACAAACACACACACAGACAACTTATTTTTATATATAGAAGAATATATATATATATATATATATATATATATATATATATATATATATATATATATATATATATATACAGCTAGTATATATATATATATATATATATATATATATATATATATATATATATATATATATATATATATATATATATATATATATATATATGTTTTAATAACAGTCATGATAATCAAGGCCTTAAGTAGGGTATAAGGGCTCGTGCAATCCAACAACTCCCCTCAACACATGTAGACATGTTATATCTGTTTCATCCTACTAATTACAAATCTGAATCTGCACATCAAGTATATACCTCATGATGCCGATCCTCCTTCCCCGAAACCCTCCCCTTACAAAATAAACTAGTGTTAAGCCTTTACACTCACTACCATTTAGAAAATGTCCATAGAGACACGACAGGCCTCAACGAGCTCAAAATCTTATTCCATTTTGGAACTTCGGTACCAATTCGCATCTTTCGCTTAAGTAGGGCAGGAGTCTCAGCAGGTCTCAAGGCATGCAGCATTTCGGCACAATATACACGGGGTGAAATCTATTAATCTTGCTCATTTTTTAAAGTGTGTTGTGTTTACAATTTCAAAGAATGACAGGTATTTAAGCTTCAAAATAGTCAAAGAAGTCTTTGACATTTGTCAGTGTCAGCTCCATGCGGATTATGGTTCGATATTCACCGTATTCCCACTTGCCATCATTTTCTCACTTGCTAGTTATACCAATGTGAGCGAGGGCAAACATGCCTGTTTGCAGGCAATTCTCGTGGAAATTTGTCACAAAGTTGCAAAAAGTGGAGTTTTCAGAGGAAACTTTTTCTAATCGAGCGCCTGAGTCTAATGTTGGAAAAAAAAATCACTAGCGATTTTTTGATAGCTCTTTCGAGAGCCAGTCTAGCCCTTCGTAGATTCCATTGCCTTGAGTTGCACAGGTCTCTTGGATATACCAATTTCTGTTCCTCACTTGATCCAAACCGAGCATGTCTTTAAGTTCTGCAGAATGCATGGCAAATGGAAGGTCCTGTTTGTTCGCCAGAACAAGCAAAACCGCATCTCTCAATTCACATTCGTTCAATATTTTCTGAAGTTCTTCACGAGCCTCACCAATTCTCTCTCTGTCAATGGCGTCTACGACAAAAATAACTCCTTGGGTGTTTTCGAAATAGTGGCGCCAGAGAGCTCGGACTCTTTCTTGACCGCCAATATCCCAGACAGTGAATGATATATTCTTATACTCAACCGTCTCAACATTAAAGCCTATTGTAGGAATGGTTGTGACAATTTCTCCAAGTTTTAATTTGTACAATATAGTGGTCTTGCCAGAACCATCAAGTCCAACCATGAGAATCCGCATTTGAAATTTTCCGAACAATTTATGGAAAACTGAGGAAAATAATTCCATTATTACCGAAATTAGCCCCATTATTGCTGATGTAATAATTGGAAATCTGACTGTATTTAAATGTAAAAGTTACTTAACAACAAAATTAAATTAAAACTTATTTTATAAATTTCAAAAAATTTTCTAGTTTCAATTCAATTAGTAGAATTGTTACTATAACACCATAAATATTTTTGGAGTTAACGTAATAACACGATATCTTATAGTTTATATAATTTTGAACTTCACATTATATCTTATAGCGATCCTTATCTCTCCTTACGTTGATCCCAAACAAAAAAGTGATAATATTTTTTTGCAGTTTTCATGTGTGATTTGTTGTGATAATCTCGTCACATCTTTTTCTCCTTGAATATATATTTATGCTTCATTTTCATTCATCATTATCTTAGACAGGTTTTCGCATAACTTTCTGTTTATCAGCTTTTTTGATCCATTCATCATCTATATATATAAAAATAAGTTGTCTGTGTGTGGATCTGTGGATGGATCAGGTGACGTCACCTGAAAAAACTGGATCAGGTGACAAAACTGAAAACTGAAAAAACTAAAAAAAGGCAAAAACTACAAAAAAAACTAAAAACTAATAAAAAAAATAAAAAAGCTAAAAAACTAAAAAAACTAAAAAAAGGCAAAAACTACAAAAAAAACTAAAAACTAATAAAAAAGCTAAAAAACTAAAAAAACTAAAAAAAGGCAAAAACTACAAAAAAAAACTAAAAACTAATAAAAAAAATAAAAAAGCTAAAAAACTAAAAAAACTAAAAAAACTAAAAAAAGGTAAAAAACTAAAAAAACTAAAAACTAAAAAAAACTAAAAAAAAGGAAAAAACTAAAAAATAAGCTAAAATAAAGGTAAAAACCAATAAAAAACTAAAAAAAAAAAACTGAAAAAACTAAAAAACGGCAAAAACTACAAAAAAAAACAAAAACTAATAAAAAAAGTAAAAAAGCTAAAAAACTAAAAAAACTAAAAAAACTAAAAAAAGGTAAAAAACTAAAAAAAATAAAAAATAAAAAAAACTAAAAAAAAGGAAAAAACTGAAAAATAAGCTAAAATAAAGGTAAAAACCAATAAAAAACTAAAAAGAAAAAAAGGAAAAAACTAAAAAAAATTTTCATCTAAAAAACTAAAAAAAACTAAAAAAGGTAAAAACTAAAAGAACTAAAAAAGAAAAAAATAAATGACGACACTCAAAGAGAAAGCGACCAGGACAAAAGGAATGTTCGATTAGCAATCAACAAAGCACCGGGACACAGGGAGTATAAATGACGACCAGGACATAAGTAAAAAAAAAACTAACAAAACTAAAAAGAAGGTAAAAACTACAAAAAAACTAAAAAGAAAAAAACTAAAAAAAGGCAAAAACTACAAAAAAAAACTAAAAACTAATAAAAAAGCTAAAAAACTAAAAAAACTAAAAAAAGGCAAAAACTACAAAAAAAACTAAAAACTAATAAAAAAAATAAAAAAGCTAAAAAACTAAAAAAACTAAAAAAACTAAAAAAAGGTAAAAAACTAAAAAAACTAAAAACTAAAAAAAACTAAAAAAAAGGAAAAAACTTAAAAATAAGCTAAAATAAAGGTAAAAACCAATAAAAAACTAAAAAAAAACTGAAAAAACTAAAAAAAGGCAAAAACTACAAAAAAAAATAAAAACTAATAAAAAAAAGTAAAAAAGCTAAAAAACTAAAAAAACTAAAAAAACTAAAAAAAGGTAAAAAACTAAAAAAATAAAAAATAAAAAAAAAATAAAAAAAAGGAAAAAACTGAAAAATAAGCTAAAATAAAGGTAAAAACCAATAAAAAACTAAAAAGAAAAAAAGGAAAAAACTAAAAAAAATTTTCATCTAAAAAACTAAAAAAAACTAAAAAAGGTAAAAACTAAAAGAACTAAAAAAGAAAAAAATAAATGACACTCAAAGAGAAAGCGACCAGGACAAAAGGAATGTTCGATTAGCAATCAACAAAGCACCGGGACACAGGGAGTATAAATGACGACCAGGACATAAGTAAAAAAAAAACTAACAAAACTAAAAAGAAGGTAAAAACTACAAAAAAACTAAAAAGAAAAAAAAACTAAAAACTAATAAAAAAACTAAAAAATCTAAAAATCTAAATAAACTAAAAAAGAAAAAAAAGGAAAAAAATAAAGGAGAAAAACAAAACTAAAAAACGAATGTATATACAGACCGGGACACCGGGATACAAATGACGACCGGGACACAGGGAATATAAATGACGACCGGGACACAGGGACACAACTACAACGGGGACACCGGGGGAAACAGGGGGATATAAATGACGACCGGGACACCGGGACAGGGAATGGTCGATTAGCAATCACCATCAACAAAGCTCAAGGGCAATCATTAGAATCATGAGGTATAGATCTGAATACAGATTGTTTTCCCATGGACCATTATATGTTGCATGTTCAAGAGTCGGTAAACCTGACAATCTATTTATATGCAAAGACAATGGGACAGCAAAGAATGTTGTATATTCGCAAGTTTTACGTAGTTAAAACCATATATATATATATATATATATATATATATATATATATATATATATATATATATAGCGCTTCGCGCCACCCCAACACCTAGTTGGTGGGGCGCTTCGCGCCCCCCCAAGCCCCCCCGCGCGCGTAAGTCGTTACGCGCCATATTAGTTATGCGCCATTGTAGTTGTGTCCCTGTGTCCCACCTGTGAATATAGATAGATTTATATATGTGTTTCAAACTACGCAAAAATTGCGAATAAACAACATTCTTGGCTTTCCCATTGTCTGTGCATATGCAAAGCCGTATGTACTAATAATGACGTCATATACAAACGCTCTTTTTACAAACAAACAAACATGCATCCACATATCTCGTTTTTATATAGATAGATACAATACAAATTAACTGCGTAAAACTTGCGAATAAACAACATTCTTCGCTGTCCAATTGTCGCTGCATATAAATACATTGTCAGGTTTACCGACCCTCGAACATGCAACGTACAATTGTCCAAGGGAAAAACAATCAGGATTAAGATCTATACCACATTTTTCTAATGATTGACCTTGAGCTTTGTTAATGGTGATTGCAAATACTAATCGAATTGGGAATTGCAATCTTTTAAATTGAAAAAGCAGATCCGTTGGAATCATGGGAATGCGAGGAATAAGAACAGCCTCACCCTCATAAGGCCCTGTCAAGATTGTGGCCTCTATTAGGTTTTCCATTGTTTTTTTTACGGCAAGTCGCGTGCCATTGCAAAGCTTTGGTGGGTTGATATTTCTTAAAAGTATTATTGGTACGCCTATTTTTAGTTGTAGCACGTGTGGTGGAAACCCTGAAGGATCTATGGAATTTAAAAATTCAGATGGATAATTAACCGCTTCATTTGGTTCCAAAACTGTGTCGACTGACTTGTAAAGGACTGCCTGGTCTCGAATCTTGTTCAAAACAATATTGTTGATTTCGTGGACGTCTATATTTTTGGGTGCGAGAATCGCTCTTTCACTTAGCCATTTATTGTTTTTATAATTTTTTAGAATATTCGGAAATACTTTTTCAATCAATTCATTTTTGGACGTCACTAAATTACAGAAATCAGCAGGTAGTTGTATACGTCCTGAAATTGAGTCTACTGTTTGACCAGAGTCATCGTTTTGCAATCGGACACGCATATTTGTAGTTAATTTTAATATTTTTACGTGTGCCTATAAATTAGATTTTTTTAGGCAAGCATTCATTTCGTCTGCAGGAGTTAAACTACGTAAAAATTGCGAATATACAACATTCTTGGCTTTCCCATTGTCTCTGCATATACAAAGCCGTATGTACTAATAATGACATCATATGCAAACGCTCTTTTTACAAACAAACAAACATACATACATACAACTCGTTTTTATATAGATAGATAGATAGATAGATAGATAAAATACAAATTAACTGCGTAAAACTTGCGAATATACAACATTCTTCGCTGTCCAATTGTCGCTGCATATAAATAGATTGTCAGGTTTACCGACCCTCGAACATGCAACGTACAATTGTCAATGGGAAAAACAATCAGTATTAAGATCTATACCACATTTTTCTAATGATTGACCTTGAGCTTTGTTAATGGTGATTGCAAATGCTAATCGAATTGGGAATTGCAATCTTTTAAATTGAAAAGGCAGACCCGTTGGAATCTTGGGAATGCGAGGAATAAGAACAGCCTCACCCTCAAAAGGCCCTGTCAAAATTGTGGCCTCTATTAGCTTTTCCATTGTTTTTTTTACGGCAGGTCGAGTGCCATAGCAAAGCTTTGGTGGGTTTATATTTCTTAAAAGTATTATTGGTAGGCCTATTTTTAGTTGTAGCACGTGTGGTGGAAACCCTGAGAATAATATCTCGAGGTAAAAACTGATCACCGACCATTACGATGGCCACTTCGTCGATAGTTGGAGCATTGTATCTACGCACATGTTGGCCAGGAGGCGTTTTGTCAGCGGAAATAACAATTTTATGCGTATAAGTAGGCATCAAATCGATGGCTGTTTTGAACAGAGGCACTAAATTATTATTTTCGTGGAAAAGATGTTGTAATTGGGAAACGATTGTCCTTTCAATGTTGGGAGAAATTTCGCAACGTGCATTCAATTCAGAATTTCTATCACTGATGAAGTACAATTGTAAAAATTTATGATTCTCGCCTGAGAATGGTAGAAGAGACCCTGCTCTATGATAAAGTTGCCCTTTTACTTTGAAAGTAGACATAAATTGATCTGGATTTTCAATTTGGGCTCCAAACGACGTCATTTGGAAACATGAGTTGTATTTTCTGATTCATTTATATTCCTTATGTCCCGGTCGTCATTTATATCCCCCTGTTTTATATCCCGCTTATTTTTCAGTTTTTTCCTTTTTTTAGTTTTTTTTTACTTTTTTAGTTCTTTTAGTTTTTACGTTTTTTAGTTTTTTTTAGTTTTTTAGATGAATTTTTTTTTAGTTTTTTACCTTTTTTTCGTTTTAGTTTTTATTGGTTTTTACCTTTTTTTTAGCTTTTTATCTTTTTTATTTTTTTTTATTTTTATTTTTAATTTTATTAGTATTCTTTTTCTCTTCTATTTTTCATTTTTCCTTTTTTTAGTTTTTTTTAGTTTTTAGTTTTTTAAGTTTTTTCCTTTTTTTAGTTTCTTGAGTTTTTTTAGTTTTTCGGCTTTTTTATTTTTTTATTAGTTTTTAGTTTTTTTGTAGTTTTTGCCTTTTTTTAGTTTTTTTAGTTTTTTCAGTTTTTTTTTTAGTTTTTAGTTTTTTACCTTTTTAGCCTAACCAGGATTTGAACCTGGGACCTTCATTCTCCGTTCTGACACCCTCTCTCACCGAGTGACTACTCCAGCATGTTCATTTTGGTGTTTTAAATGGTATATTATTAACCAAATTAATGTGTTTTACAATATACTAAGCATCGTCATAACAAAAATGACGGCAACTAATTTCATGACGTCAGCCGAAACATGACGTCACCTGATCCACAGATCCACAGACCCACAGACAGACAGACAACTTATTTTTATATATATAGATAGATACAGTTTCTTCTTTAGTTTTTTTTGTCTTTTTTAGTTTCTTCTTTTTATTGATTTGTTTTCTTCAATTTGTCAATGTTCATTCTAACATTGACACTTGGAAAAATCTTTACGCGCCAAGCATGCTAAAGCTCCAACAATTTATATTAAACCTCAAAATTTGGGGTATCTGTTTTAAGGTTTTCCAATTACTTTAATCTATTGTCAAAATATATTGAAATATTTGTGCAATTCCCAGTTTTTTTTAGTTTTTTCTTTTTTTTAGTTTTTTAGTTTTTTTTAGTTTTTTTTTTAGTTTTTTACCTTTTTTATTTTTTTACGTTTTTTCTTTTTAGGTTTTTTCTTTTTTTAATTTTTTTAATTTTTAATTTTTTTTTTAGTTTTTTCTTTTTAGTTTTTTTTTAGTTTTTTACCATTTTTCTTTTTTCGAATTACTTTAATCTATTGTCAAAATATTTCGAAATATTTATGCAACTTCCAGTTTTTACATTCTAGTTTGTTTTCTTTTATATATATAGAAGATATAATCTGGCGTAACGGACAGACAACTTATTTTTATATAGATAGATAGATAGATATATATATATATATATATATATATATATATATATATATATATATATATATATATATATATATATATCTATATTCACAGGTGGGACATAGGGACACAACTACAATGGCGCGTAACTATTATGGCGCGTAACGACTTACGCGCGCGGGGGGGCTTGGGGGGGGGGGCGCGAAGCGCCCCCACCAACTAGGTGTTGGGGTGGCGCGAAGCGCCACCCCAACAGCTAGTCTTGTATAATTTTCCAAGACGTTATGTATGCCAAAAAATTCCTTTCTCGCAATCCTTCATAATTAGTTGCTGCTTATACTCATTGCATATACCCCCCAAATATCTAAATTATGCATTACCATAGGTTATAACCAACGGCTATGACGTCATTCATCACTTTGTAGACAATTTCATTCAAAAAATTATCTTTGTGAATTACAAAACGGCTATATATAGCAATTTCCTTTAAAGTGACCCATTAAACAGCTTTCTAAGTTGTTCCAATGCCCCACTAGCCGCGGAGGAAAAGAAACGGAAAAAAGATGCTTTCAATGTAAAATTTCGTGATTGCAGCTACTTCCCTTGTTTTTTAAGCCATTAGACTTTCCTTGTTTTTCAAGCCAGGGGTTTCAAGAATTTCCTGAATTTACAGGAAATTTACAGAAAATTTACAGGAATTTCTCCAACAGCAGTTTTAATGGTATATATTGTGTTCAATCTGATACCATTTTTATGTATTTTGGGCTATAATTTTCCTTAATATGGGACATGTTCGTCTCTTGCTAGGTTGCCGTTACCGCTGCATCCCTGATATATTTATTTTTTTCACAAAAACCGTTTCACACTTTTTTTTCTTTTTTTTAGAAAGCTGGCACTCAAACAAATTATGTTGTGAAAAAATGATCGTGACAGGTCATAAGTTTAAGAAAATCCGTTTAGACCCTTAAATTTGGAAAAAAAAAAAAATCATATGAGTGACACCATGTGTATTTCAAGAGCATGAATTACATCATTTCCGCCACAGGAGTGGTGGCATTGTTTTTAAGTGCCTATGAAGCACGCAAAATTACACAAGGTGACAAACTACTTTGCAGAAAATTACGATTGAATAAATAACCTGTTATTTTAGCGTCTGTAAAAGATAGAAGGGGGAATTAGCATTTAGTATCTATGACACGTGCAAAATTAATCAAAATGACAAATGTCTGAACAGCTAACGAAAAAGACCTGGAACAAGAAACAGCAACATATCACATTGAATTATAAACGAAAATTTGAATTAAAACTACAAAATAACAAAATAGTTATGCTATTGGGGATACTAGATATTTCAGAAAGTTATGACTGAATAAAGAATGTATTAAGCAGAAAGGAGAACTTGAATTCAAGGCAAAATTTCTTAATTCCATTCAAATTGCTGATTTGCCTACCTGGTACTTGAAACTAAAAAATAAAAAGAGATGATGCCAATTTTAGATATTTCAGAAAGTTACGACTGAATAAAGAATGTATTAACCAGGAAGGAGAAATTGAATTCACGACAAAATTGTTTAATTCCATTGAAATTGCTGGTTTGCCTACCTGATAGGCCTACTTTAAACTAAAAACTAAAACGATAGTTATACCAATTTTAGATATTTTAAAAAGTAACGACTGACTAAAGAATGTATTAACCAGGAAGGAGAAATTGAATTCACATAAAACAATTAATTTCATTGAAACTACTTGTTTGCCTACCTGTTACTCGAAACAAAAAAACAAGAGCTAAGAGCTCATATGGCACTTGTGATGAGGTCGGAAGAGACAAGAGCTCATATGGCATGAGCTCTAGCAATATTCTAAGAATCAATAGATTGATTTAAAACGAAAATCAGAGGCTTAATGCCGATCGGGATTTAAAATAAGAGCTCTGAGACACGAGGTCCTTCTAAATATTAAAATTCGTTAAGATCCGATCCCCCACCCGTAAGTTAAAAAAAAAACTCATTTTTTCTAATTTTTCCTCTCCCTTCAGCCCCCTAGATGGTCGAATTGGGAAAAAAGACTTTATCAGGTCAATCTCTGCAGGTCTCTGACATGCCTACCAATTTTCATCGTCCTAGCACGTCCAGAAGCACCGAACTCGCGAAAGCACTGGAACCCCCTAACTCCACCAAAGAGAGCGGATCCAGTCCGGCTACGTCAATCACGTATCTAAGACATTTGCTTATTCTACCCACCAGGTTTCATCCTGATCTCTCCACTCTAAGCGTTTTCAAAGATTTCCGGTTTCCCCTCCAACACCCCTCAATGTCACCAGATCTGGTCGGGATTTAAAATAAGAGATTGAGACATGAGTTCCTTCTACCCGTTCTTAAGTTAAAAATACCTAAATTTTTCTATTTTTCCGAATTAACACCCCCTCAACCCCCCCAACGAGAGTGGATTCAGTCCGATTATGTCAATCACGTATCTAGGACGTGTGCTTATTCTTCTCACCGAGTTTCATCCCGATCTCTCCAATCTAAGCGTTTTCCAAGATTTCCCGTTTCCCCCTCCAACTCCCCTAATATCACCGGGCACGGTCGGGATTTGTAATAAGAGCTCCGAGACTCGAGGTCCATCTAAATATCAAATTCTTAGAGTGGAGAAATCAGGATGAAACTTGGTGGGAAGAATAAGCATAAGTCCAAGATACGTGACTGATATAACCGGACCGGATCCGATCTCTTTGGTGGAGTTGGGGGGGGGAGTAATTTGTAAAACTAGAAAAAATGAGGTATTTGTAACTTACGAACGGGTGATCAGATCTTAAAGAAATGAGACAATTAGAAGGATCTTATTCTTCAGAGCTCTTATTTTAAATCCAGACCCCATCTGGTGACATTGGGGGGGGGTGGAGGGGAAAACCAGAAATCTTGGGAAACGTGAAAATTGAGGTATATTTATCTTACGAATGGGTGATCGGATCGGATTGCTCCGTTTTCATTTCGAATCGGATCCGAGGCCAAAGGGTGTTGGAGGGGGAAACAGAAATCAAGGAAACCGGAAATCTTGGAAAACGCTTAGAGTGGAGGGATCGGGATGAAACTTGATGGGAAAAATAAGCACAAGTTCTAGATACGTGATTGACGTAATTGGAATGGATCCGCTCTCTTTGGGGGAGTTGGGGGGATTTCCAGTGCTTTGGCCAGTTCAGTGTTTCTTGACGTGCTAGGACGATGAAAATTGGTAGGCGTGTCAGGGACCTACACAAATTGACTTGATAACAGTCGTTTCCCCGATTCAACCATCTGGGGGGCTGCAGGGAGAGGAAAAATTGAAAAAAATGAGGTATATTCAACTTACGAACGGGTGATCGGATCTCAATGAAATTTGACACGCCTACCAATTTTCATCGTCCTAGCACGTCAAGAAACACCGAACTGGCCAAAGCACTGGAAATCCCCCCTCCCGAACTCCCCCAAAGAGAGCAGATCCGTTCCAACTATGTCAATCACGTATCTAGAACTTGCGCTTATTCTTCCCATCAAGTTTCATCCCGATCTCTTCGCTCTAAGCGTTTTCCAAGATTTATAATTCCCCCTCCAACCCCCTACGGCCTCAGATCCAATTCGAATTGAAAATGGAGCATCTGAGATATAACATCTTTCTATATATCAAGTTTCATTAAGATCCAATCACCTCTTCATAAGATAAAGATACCTCAATTTCACGGTTTCCAAGATTTCTGGTTTCCCCCTCCAACTCCCCTCAATGTCACCAGATCTGGTCGGGATTTAAAATAAAAGCTGTGACGCATAAGATCCTTCTAAATATCAAATTTCATTAAGATCTGATCACCCGTTCGTAAGTTACAAATATCTCATTTTTTCTAATTTTTCCGAATTATCCCCCCTCCCAACTCCCCCAAAAATAGCAGATCCAGTCCGGTTATATCAGTCAGTGGACTTGTGCTTATTCTTCCAACCCAGTTTCATCCTAATCTCTGCACTCTAAGCGTTTTCCAAGATTTCCGGTCCCCCCATACCCCCAAATGAAACTGGATCCGGTCGGGATTAAAAATAAGAGATCTGAGTTACGAGGCCCTTCTAACTAAGAAATTTCATTAAGATCTGATAACTCCTCCGAAATTTAAAAATACCTCATTTTTTCTAATTTTTCATAATTAACCCTACCCCCAACTCCCCCAAAGAGAGCGAATCCGCCCCGGTTATATCCATCACGTATCTAGGACTTGTGCTTGTTTTTCCCACCAAGTTACATCCCGATCCCTCCACTCTAAGTGTTTTCCAAGATTTTAGGTTTCTCCGTCCAACTCCCCCCAATGTCTCAAGATCCGGTCTAGATTTAAAATAAGAGCTCTGAGACACAATATCCTTCTACATATCCTATTTCATTAAGATCCGATCACCCGTTCGTAAGTTAAAAATACCTCATTTTTTCTAAATTTTCTGAATTAACCGCCCCCCACTCCCCCTCCAAATGGTGGAATCGGGGAAACGAGTATTTCTAATTTAATCTGGTCTGGTCCCTGATACGCCTGCCAAATTTCATCGTCCTAGCTTATCTAGAAGTACCTAAACTAGCAAAACTGGGACCGACAGATAGACAGACCGACAGAATTTGCTATCGCTATATGTCACTTGGTAAATACAAAGTGTCATAATAAAACGATAGTTATGCCAATTTTAGATATTTCAGAAAGTAACGACTGAATAAAGAATATATTAAGCAGGAAGGAGAAATTGAATTCACGAATTTTTTTTTAATTCCATTGAAATAGCTGGTTTGCCTTTCTGTTACTTGAAACTAAAAAATAAAACCATAGCTATGCCAATTTTAGATATTTCAGAAAGTAAAGAATGAATAAAGAATGTGTTAAAGAGGAAAGAAAACTGAATTCACAAAAAAAAAAAATTAATTTCATTAAAATTGCTGGTTTGCCTACCTGTTACTTGAAACTATAAAATAAACGATAATTATTCCAATTATAAATATTTCAGAAAGTAAAGACTGAATAAAGAATTTATTACAGAGGAAGGAAAAATTGAATTCACCAAAAAAGGTTTTAATTCCATTGAAATTGCTGGTTTGCCTACCTGTTACTTGAAACTAAAAAATAAAACCATAGTTATGCCAATTTTAGATATTTCAGAAAGTAACGACTGAATAAAGAATGTCGTTACTTTCTTAACGACATTTATTAAAAGCAGGGAGGAGAAAATTGAATTCACAAAAAAAGATTTTAATTCCATTGAAACTGCTGGTTTGCCTACCCGTTAATTGAAACTAAAAAATAAACGATAGTTATACCAATTTTAGATATTTCAGAAAGTAACGAATGAATAAGAATGTATTAAGCAGGAAGGAGAAATTGAATTCACAATTTTTTTTTTTAATTCCATTGATATTGCTGGTTTGCCTATCTGTTACTTGAAACTAAAACCTAAAACCATAGCTATGCCAATTTGAGATATTTCAGAAAGTAACGACTGAATAAAGAATTTATTAAAGAGGAAGGAAAAATGGAATTCACCAAAAAAGATTTTAATTCCATGGAAATTGCTGGTTTGCCTACCTGTTACTTGAAACTAAAAAATAAACGATAGTTATGCCAATTTTAGATATTTCAGAAAGTAACAACTGAATAAATAATGTATTAAAGAGGAAGGAAAAATTGAATTCACAAAAAAAGATTTTAATTCCATTGAAATTGCTGGTTTGCCTACCTTTTACTTGAAACTAAAAAATAAAACCATAGTTATGCCAATTTTAGATATTTCAGAAAGTAACGACTGAATAAAGAATGTCGTTACTTTCTTAACATTTATTAAAAGCAGGGAGGAGAAAAATTGGATTCACCAAAAAATATTTTAATTCCATTGGAATAGCTGGTTTGCCTACCTGTTACTTGAAACTAAAAAATAAAACCATAGTTATGCCAATTTTAGATATTTCAGAAAGTAACAACTGAATAAAGAATGTCGTTACTTTCTTTACGACATTCGTTAAAAGCAGGGAGTAGAAAAATTGAATTCACAAAAAAAGAATTTAATTCCATTGAAATTGCTGGTTTGTCTACCTGTTACTTGAAACTAAATAATAAAATTATAGTTCTGCCAATTTTAGATATCTCAGAAAGTAACGACTGAATAAAGAATGTCGTTACTTTCTTAATGACATTTGTTAAAAGCAGGGAGGAGAAAAATTAAATTCACCAAAAAAGATTTTAATTCCATTGAAATTGCTGGTTTGCCTACCTGTTACTTGAAACTAAAAATAAACGATAGTTATACCAATTTTAGATATTTCAGAAATTAACAACTGAATAAGAATGTATTAAGCAGAAAGGAGAAATTGAATTCACCATTTTTTTTTTAAGCGACCCGGCTCAATAGTAAACAAAACTCTAAAAACGGAATTTTGATACCAATAGATATATCAAAAGAATCGGAGTTTTATGCTGATTTTAAATATATAAGTTTTATCAAATTTAGTCTTACTCATCAAAAGTTACGAGCCTGAGAAAAATTTGCCTTGTTTTGGAAAATAGGGGGAAACACCCCCTAAAAGTCATACGATCTTAACGAAAATCGCACCATCGCATGCGCGTATCAGAGAACCCTACAGTAGAAGTTTCAAGCTCTTGTCTACAAAAATGTGGAACTTGGTATTTTTTGCCAGAAGATCGATCTTGGGTGCGTGTTTATTTGTTTGTTTTTTATTCCCAGGGGTGATCATATCGACCAAGTCATCTTACAAGGTCGCAAGAGGGCTCATTCTAATGGAAATTAAAAGTTCTAGTGCCCTTTTTAAGTGACCAAAAAAATTGGAGGGCACCTAGGCCCCCTCCCACGCTCATTTTTTCCCCAAAGTCAACGGATCAAAATTTTGAAATAGCCATTTTGTTCAGCATGGTCGAAAACCATAAAAACTATGTCTTTAGGATGACTTACTCCCCCACAGTCCCCAGCAGAGGGGCTGCAAGTTACAAACTTTGACCAGCGTTTACATACAGTAATGATTATTTGGAAGAGTACAGACCTTCTCAGGGTGATTTTTTGGTTGGGGGAATTTGGTTTGGGATATGTGGGAGAATCTTCCCTTGGAGGAATTTGTCATGGAAGAAGAGATATTCCATGAAGGGGGCATAGGATTTTCTAGTATTATTTAAAAAAAAAACAATAAAAAAATAAATATGAAAAAGTTTTTTCAACTGAGAGTAGGGACAACCATTAAAACTTAAGACGAACAGAGATTATTACGCATATGGGGGGTCCATCTCTTTTTAATAGCTCGCTCATTACGCTAAAGTATTTTTAGTAATTTCAACTATTTATTCTACAGCCTTTGTGATTCAGGGGTCAATCTTAAAGAATTGGGACAAAACTAAAGCTTTAATGTAAAGAGTGAGGTATTAATGAGGGGGCAAACCGCCTCATATACATAATAAAAACATACGAATATAGAAGTTCGTTACGTAAGTTAATTTGTAAGTTATTTATATTTTTTACTAATTAAAACGTTCGTTAAAAATTAAAATTCTAGTTGCCTTTTTAAGTAACCGAAAAATTGGAGGGCGACTAGGCCTCACCTCCCACCCTTTTTCTCAATATCGTCTGATCAAAACTAAGAGAAAGCCATTTAGCAAAAAAAAAATTAATACGCAAATTTCGTTTTAATTATTCACTTGCGGAGAGCCAAAATAAAAACATGCATTAATCCATAAACGTTCAGAAATTAAATATAAAAAAAAAACAAGTTTTTTTTTAACTGAAAGTAAGGAGCGACATTAAAACTTAAAACGAACAGAAATTACTTCGTATATGAAAGGGGCTGCTTCCTAATCAACGCCCCGCTCTTTACGCTTTTTTACTGTTTTAAAAAGTAGAGTTAAGAGAAAGAGTCAAACATTAGCGTAAAGAGCGGGGCGTTGATTAGGAAGCAGTCCCTTTCATATACGAAGTAATTTCTGTTCGTTTTAAGTTTTAATATCGCTCCTTACTTCCAGTTAAAAAAAAACTTGTTTATTTATTTATTTAATTCATTCAAGGGGGACCATTTCCCTCGTACCTAGCATCAAAGACCTCAATATAAGATAAATTTAGACACCAGCTTAGAAAATAGGTGTACAGCATTGTCAAAGCACAGTAATATATAATCGATGTGCATTACAAAGTAACCAGACAAATGGTTCCCACGACAAGGTTTGGTTTTTATTTGATGATCTAAGTTGATACTTATAACCTTGAAATAATTAAAAAATTTTAATATTAATAATATTGCAAATGCCAATTATTCTAATTACTGTCGCAAAACAACTTCAGTTTTTTTTAAGCAAGTGGGTTCTTAAACTTGCACGTGTAGAAGCGATTTTGAATACTTGGTCTTCTGCTGAAGGTTTTTTGCACTAATTAACTTGCTCAAAACGGAATATTAATATTCCACTGGAATAAGAATATTCCGCTGGAATAATAATATAACATTAATATTTGCAAAACGACTTTGTCCTTTTTAAGCAAACTTTGAACACGAAGAAGTTTTTTTAAACATATTGCAATCTCCAAATAATCATCTAGGCTAATTAGCTAAAAAAAAAACAGTATGTTATTAATAAGAAAGTTCTGCCTTGGTAATAACTTAACATCTCCCATAGAAAATAAACATGGCAATCAAGAACCTTTTCCATCTTCAGAGCTGTCTGACAACCCAGGAACGTATATCTTTCACAGCTCATTTCATTGTTTGTGATCTGCAACCATAAGAATCATTGGGGAGTGAGACGCAGGTGCCCTGTTCTCATACTGCTTTTTAGCACAACGGCAAACTTATCAAAAAGCGTAAATTTTACACTAGGATCAAACAGCTTTGCAGCCGCTCCCCCAACCTTACCTACACACTTTCTCTCACTGATTCTTGGATACACTTCCAGGGTGTATTTATTTATTTTAAAGTTTCATCTTAGGTACCAACCAATATGAACTATAAATTTGCCTCCAAGATTTTCCACGTGCTGTTTGAATATCCAGAGTTTTTTCTGGTTTCACAGCGTCCACTCTGTAAGAATGAGACGTAGAGGGGGAGGCCTGTCCCCGCCCCGAATTTGAATATTTTCAAATTTCTGGGCACTTCTTACTCAGTTTATCATTTTTTTTATTATTGACCCCCCTACCCCCCCCCCCCAAAAAAAAATTATCCTGTTTACAAACGTGTTAGAAATGCTTCAATACAGACATCCAAAATCAATACATGTTAAGCACTGATTTTACAGAATGCTGGATATTATCACACCTTGTCAAAATCGAAGAAAAAAAACCCTTCAATTTCTGAAAACTTTTATTTAAATTATAAAATACTTTTTTAAAACTACTACCCCATCCCCACTCCCCAAAAAATACGTACGTGCCTGACGCATATTTTGATCCCTGATCGTTTAACAAGACGAGAGTCTTAAGATGAGTAATATAAGTCTCAAAATCATATCAAGGGTCGTCATTAGATGGAGTTTGATTTCCACCAAAACCGATCCATAAGGGATCTCTCAGAACGATGATGTCAAGTCTGAAGTCAGTATCGAAATATAGGCGTAAAAAAAAAAAAACAAAAAAAAAAAAAAAAACGTTGCCATGTCTTGACTTAGTCATATCTGAGCCATGAAAGGATTTTTCAATCGGTATGATTGTAAAATCAATAATCGATAACTTGTGAAGGGCCAACATTTTACAAGTTTTGTTTGATTTGTACCAAAAGTGACATTTAAGGAATTATGAGCTTGATTATAACAAATCTGTCGCTAATCTTGCAAAACAGTAGTTCAAAAGAAGAAAAATCGAGAATGTGCTTCATGAAGCGTTTGATTCTTACTAAAGTTATCATTACATTATTTTTAAGCTTATCAGGATCCAAACGTTAGGCTAATATTGCAATATAGAAGTAACAAATTATTGGTTGCAGTTCTTACACGACTACTAAAGCCGCGTTTCTAAAATTTGACTTAACAATAGCCTCTGTTATTGATTACACAAAAAAAATACTATTTTTTTTTTAACTGAAAGTAAGGAGCGACATTAAAACTTAAAACGAACAGAAATTACTCCGTATATGAAATGGATTGTCCCCTCCTCAACGCCTCGCTCTTTACGCAAAAGTTTGACTCTTGGCCACAATTCTACTTTTTAAAACAATTAAAAACGTTAGCGTAAAGAGCGAGGCGTTGAGGAGGGGACAACCCATTTCATATACGGAGTAATTTCTGTTCGTCTTAAGTTTTAATGTCGCTCCTTACTTTCAGTTAAAAAAACTAGTATTTTTTTATGTAATTTCTGAACGTTTTTGAATTAATGCATTTTTGATTTTGGCTCTCCACACATAAATTATTAAAATGAAATTTGCATATTAATTCCTTTTTTGGCTAAATGAGTTTCTCTTAGTTTTGATCAGACTATTTTGAGAAATAAAGGGTGGGGAAGGAGGCCTAGTTGCCCTGCAATTTTTCGGTTACATAAAAAGGCAACTATAAATTTTAATTTTTAACGAATGTTTTTATTAGTAAAAAATATACGTAACTTAAGAATTAACTTACGTAACAAACTTTTATATTCTTAAATTTTTATTATGTATATGAGGGAGTTTGTACCCTCGTTAATACCTCGCTCTTTACACTAAATCGTAAGTTTTTTCCCAATTCCTTAAGAATGACCCCTGAATCAGAAAGGCCGTAGAATAAATAGTTGAAATTACCAAAAAATATTATAGCATAAAGAGCGAGGTATTTAACTCCTCCTAAATACCTCGGTCTTTATGCTAAAGTATTTTTATAACCCCTCTTATGCGTAATAATCTCTGTTCGTTTTAAGTTTCAATGCTACTCCTTACTTTCAATCGAAAATACTTTTCCACGTTTATTTTTTCATTGTTTTTTTTATAGTAATTTTAGAAAATCCTGCGCCCTTTTCATTGAATTTCTGTTCCCCCATGACATATTTCTCCAAGGAAAGATCCTCCCACATAGCCCCCCCCCCTCAACCCCACCCCCAAAACCAAAAAAAAATCCCCTGAAAACGTCTGTACACTTCCCAATAACCATTATTATATGTAAACACTGGTCGAAGTTTGTAACTTGCAGCCCCTCCCCCTGGGACTGTGGGGGAGTAAGTCATTCCCAAAGACATAGTTATTATGGTTTTTGACTATGCGGAACAAAATGGCTATCTCAAAATTTTGATCCGTTGACTTTGGAGAAAAATGAGCGTGGGAGGGGGCCTAGGTGCCCTCCAATTTTTTGGTCACTTAAAAAGGGCACTAGAACTTTTCATTTCCGTTAGAATGAGCCCTCTTGCGACATTCTATGACCACTTGGTCGATAAAATGACCCATGGGGAAAAGCAAAAAAATAAACACGCACCCGTGATTTGTCTTCTGGCAAAAAATACGAAATTCCACATTTTTGTAGATAGGGGCTAGAAAATTTTGATATAGGATTTGTTAAGATTCTATGACTTTTAAGGGGTGTTTCCCCCTATTTTCCAAAACAAGGCAAATTTTCTCAGGCTCGTAACTTTTGATGACAAACACTAAATTTGATGAAACTTAAATATTTAACATGAGCATGAAACTCCGATTCTTTTGATATATATTTTAGCATCAAAATTCCGTTTTTTAGAGTTTCGTTTACTATTGAGCCGGGTCACTCCTTACAGCTCGTTACCACGAACTGTCTGACAAAACAGTATTTATCTCTTATAGCCACCACCTTCAAGAAGTGAAGCCAGGTTCATCCTAATGAAACAATTCTTACTTCATAATATGTAGAATAATTGTAGCTAATACATTTTGCATGCAGGTCCGCTATACTGTACCCTCCCCCTGTAACGTGCAAATATATAGCCCAAACTATATATTTGCTATGCATTTTCCCATCCGTAACTTGTTTTTTAGTTTTTGTTTCGCCATAGTTGAGTCAATTTACAGGTACATGGGTTGAAACGCATTGCGAGAATAGTTAGAAAATATGTAATTTGGGCTATATATTTGCACATTGGGGGGTGGTTGGTGGGCTTTGGTAAAATATAGCGGGTATGCATGCAAGGTTAGTTAGCTACAATTTTTATGCCTATTATGATGCAAGAAATATTTCATTAGGATTAATCTACTTTCACTTCTGGGGTGTGGTGGCTATAAGAGATAAATACCGACAAAACTTATTAGCGAACATTACTACAACAATCGTATGAAAAAGAATGTCTAATTTCTAATAAAATGTTAAACACTGTTACATAAAAGCAAACACAAATTATATAAAAAGCTCAAGTTTTTCAATAAAAAATAAAGAGCAAATTTAATACTTAGAGCGGGGAAAAATGCCTTATATAAACCGTCAAAACGAGTAAACAATATTATAAATGATGAAATAACGCTTATAACAAGAAATAAAATGAATGATAAAGCCCAAAAATATTTTATTGGCCAAAAAAAACCAAAAGAGTTTGAGCCCCCCCTCTCGAAACAAGACATATTTGACCGCCTCGTAAAAACGTAGCAACACAATGCATGCATGCATTCATTCAATGCATCATTCAGTATCTATAACCAAGTGGAATATCTGACGTCACTGAATAACTTGGATTAATTGAAGTTTTTGTCCGCTGCATAAATTGAACTTTCGGCCTTATTAAATTAAGACATTTTCATATAAAATTAAAGTGCGGTATGCCAGTTTGGCAATAATAAGGATTATAGTGGCACAAAATTGTATCTATATTGGCATGACATGTGAAAAGTATAGCTTTGAATTTGTTCAGTTCATTCCAAGGAATGTTTACACAAGGCCAGAATTCAGGGGATAGCCATATATATAACATAATGGATAACAGCGAGTATGTGCATTGCCCGGTAATGAACTTTTTGCAAAACAACTGGGAAGAAGGTATTGAAGACGCTACTATTATTCAGCACGCAATAGACTTTTTTGAATGCGGTGTTATTGCTGATGCGAAAACCGAATTTTGGGCGAAGGTTGCGCCTAATGATAATTGCCCCCGGCGCATCGGTGCGAAAGCTTCTGCGAATAATGTGAAAGATATTCTTGATTTTATTAAGAAACTGGACTCTGAGGAGGTATCAACTCCGATTTATGTGATCAAGTCTCCAACCGAGGTCCCGGTTTTGCCCACAGTCGCGTATTCTAGGCTGTCAACAAAGGTGAATCGTGTGGAACAACTACTCAAGGTTGTTGCCACCAAGCTGGATGCTTATGAACTGAATTACCCGCAACTGCCGAAACCTGCAATTCCCGACTCGCATGCTACTATTGTTGTGTCGAACCTTCCATCTACCCTTTCGGACCCAATAAAACGAAAAGATCTGATAGATCAGATTGATGGACACGAATCAATCACTAGCATTCGTCAAGTTCGTGACAAACTGTTTATCAATATAGATAAGTCAGTTGCTGAAGATTTCCGCTTATCGGTGACTGGTGCGTTTACTGGCTCTTCTGCGAAAGTTCTAACCAAGAAGTTTTACGGACTCCTGAAGGGAATCCCGCCTGATTTTGAACTGTCCCACCTGATATCGTGCCCTGGTTTTTCTGGTGCCTCTAGGCTAGGGAAATCGCTTGCAGTAAAACTTGAATTCTCCGATGCAACATCAAGAGTCGAAGCATTTAGATATGGTCTCAAAGTAGGATACGAAATCCTAAGTGCTTATGAGTTCAAAGCGATTCCCCGGTGCTGTAACAATTGCCGATCCCCTGACCATCTCCAGTCGTCTTGTCCCAGTGTTACACCAAAATGTGCGCGATGTGCCGGTCCTCATGTTTCAGATAGAGACTCGCCTTGCAATTTGTCACCTAAGTGCGCAAACTGTGGAGGTGATCATGTTTCGTTTAGCCTCACTTGCCCTAAATTGAAAGCAATTGTCAGTCGCAAGTTACCAAAAACAAACTAATGTCTGAATCAGTATCACTCGTGTCCTTCAATATTAATGGGACGAAAAACAAGGACCTGACCATTGATGAACTGTACAGTTAGTTTGACATTGTATGCTTTCAGGAACATCTTTTGACCGCAACGAGTGTTAATTTCCTGCGCCGCAGTTCCGCCCACTTTGTTTTCACAACAAATGCTAAATCTACTTTTGGAAGGCCTTCAGGGGGTTTAGCATGTATTATAAAACAAAAGCTCAGCTTTCTGTCTCCGTCATGCTATTTCTCTGATGAACATTTATTGGCTATAAGACTTGGTAAAACCGTATTGATAAACACTTACCTGCCTCACGATGGGAAGAATATGACATCGCTTAATAAATTCTCCAAAGCATGCTCTAGTTTGAAAACTCTCCTTCAAAGTATAAGCAAAAATGGGTATGAATTTATTATTATTGGAGATATGAACACTGATGTAAAACGTGATTCTGCTCGTACTGTGAACCTACTTGATTGTCTCCCTGATTACAGAATAATTGCGAAGGATCTACCTTTCTCGTATGTGCATAATTCCGGCGGCTTATCGGATATTGATCACGTGATTTGTTCCCCGTTCATTACATCTTCAACAGTGCATGTCCACGAAGATGAGCAAGATATTGATCACCTTCCTTTATCGCTATGCTTTTCGATTAGAAAAGATAGTACTGACCAGGCTTGTGCTCCTGCCTCTAAATGGTTTGTGCGGAGTAATTGGAAAAATGTTAATATGCCATTATATATTTCAACCCTGGCCATTCTCCTTGGTTCTTTACGTGTACCTTTTCATCTACTCCAGCTGAGTGTTAGTCCTACTAAAAGTAATTATGATCTGAATCATTATTACAACCAAATCGTGTGGTGTTTAAAACGCGCTGAGGAGGTTGCTGTCCCTCAGGAGCGAGTGAGGAAAAGTACAAGGAAACCAATCTGGTCGTGTGACCCTGAGCTGAAAAATGTGAAAAATAAAGCCAAATTGTGGCTGCGTATATGGGTTGCTAACGGTCGACCATTAGCTGGGAATGTGTTTGAAATAAAACAAAAAACTAAGCGTGAGTTTAAGAAATGTCTGCGATCGAGCCGTTACAAAGGGTTAGACTGTCCTACCAATAAGAAAGATTGGGACAAAGTGATTAATTCAGCTAAATTAAATAACTCGGCAATTCCTAATTGCCCCATTACGCCTTCCGCATGGTCTGACCACTATTCAGTTATATTTTCCAAAGTGAATTATGCAGTGCACGCGCTTTATTCGAAACTGCTTGATTCGGTTCTCCCGCCTTCCCTGACTCAGGCACAAGTTATTCCCGTTTCAGTTGACGCTGTAATTGCATCTGTTAAGAAATTGAAATCCAGTTCTCTTGATATTGACGGTATCAGTGCTTATCATCTAAAAATAAATTGCCCGTCTTTGTTTTTCCATTTACAGTTGTTTTTCCAAATGTGCCTTTGTTGTTACCTCGTTCCTGACAGCTTTTTGTGTGGATCCGTCACTTCTGTACTTAAACGAGGTAAGACTCCTTTGGATTGTTCTTCTTACAGGCCTATCACGGTTGCTTGTAATTTTAGTAAAATCCTTGAATACATCCTACTTCCTTTCATAAGTATGAATGCTAATTTCGGGGAGAATCAGTTTGGTTTTCGGTCTGGCATCGGGTGCCAGCACGCTCACCGTGCTCTTGCTTTCCTTCTTAAAGATGCTTCGCCTAAAGGGTATTGTCTTCATATTTGTGCTCTTGATCTTTCTAAGGCTTTCGATAGTGTTGTACATAGTCAGGCTCTTTACTCTCTTTATAGTCACGGTATTAACCTTTCAGTTATTTTTCTTCTAAAGTTTTGGTATAGTAATTCTTATCTTCGAATTAAAACTAATGGTGCCCTTTCATTTTCTAATGTTCTTGTTCGTCGGGGCGTACGGCAGGGTGGAGTGTTATCTCCTAGTATTTTCAAATTTTGTATCTCTGGTATTCTTGAGAATATTTCTTCTATGTGTTTTGTTGGTTTGAGTGATATTTCTTACCTTGCTTATGCTGATGACATTCTTCTAATTAGCCGGTCTAAACTCAGTCTATCGCAGATGGTTCATAAAGTTTCTTCTTCTTTTACTAAAATCGGTCTTTCGCTTAATGTTGATAAATGTGAGTATCTTTCTTTCAATGTTCCCTCTTCTCCTAGGCCTCTAATTTTTCAAAATTTTTCTATCCCTCATATAGATTCGATCCGGTGGTTGGGTATTACACTTACAAAAAATCTTAAAACTCTTCGGGAGCGTGCTGTCTGGGATGCTAGAGTGAAAATCCAGATTGGTTACTCTAAAATTGTTGCCAATCGAGGGAAATACAATCGTATTGCCCTTGGTAAGCTTTATTCTACTTTTTCCGATCATTCTGTTCTTTACCTTTCTGGGCTTTACCCTATATTTAAGAAAAAAGATATTAGCGATATTCGTTCCTCTTATTTCCGTTTCTGTAAATTTCTTCTCTATCTTCCTCTGTGGTATAGGAATCGAAAGATAATCAAAAAGTTCCATCTTCCGAACATTACTGAGAAGCTGACTGATCTACACAAAAAGCTCTCAGAAACGGCGTATCGGCGTTTGTCGCCTCACCACGGTCTGATCCGTTTGTATGATTAATGTCTATTGTTGACTCTCGTTTTTTTTTGTATCACATTTTTTTTTTTTTTTTTTTATTTGTTTTCCGTTTTTCTTTAAGTCTTTACTCCACTATTTATCTTTTTGATGTATGTGGGTTACAAATAAATATTATTATTATTATTATTATTATATAGAAAAATCTATATTTTTTTAACTATTTTTACTCTCCACCCCCCCCCCCCGAAAAATACCTCTCCCCCTCCTCAAACGATTATTAATTAAACAAAAAAACGGTGATATTAGAATACGACCCTGGTAGATAACGAAAATACGACCCCTCAAAACTCCAAAACACCAGAGTGCTATTTATGCTTCACTAAAAACAAAATTAATTTTTTTTTTTTATAGAAAACTTTTCTTATAACATTTTACCGTAAAAAAAAGAAGTTCCAAGAAGGTATTTTTTTTTGAATTTTATGCCTTTTAAATTGTATTGATTTTTTTTTATTTATTATGTGCTTTTATCTTTTACTAGTTTGACAACAGCAGGGCCTGTCGGCCGAAATGCAAAAAAAAAAAAAAAAAAAAAAAAAAAAAAAAAAAAAAAAAAAAAAAAAAAAAAAAAAAAAAGAGTACCCTAAACTTTTTAATAAGGAGCGAAAACAATTGATTCCCCCCCCCCCCTTACATAGAATTCGATAAGTCTTGCTGCTGTTAATCCATTTGTGGGCGAAAAAAAAAGGAAAAATAAAAAATCAGAAAAACAAGTCATTACTATTTACACACTTCGAAATTGATTTGGTGAATAATTCCCGCTCATTATAAGATGTCCCAGGCGAGACCCCCATGTGATAGTTTGTAATTAAAATAAACATACAAGCGTTAACAATGATATATTTTTTTAAGGACGCAGTGACACTTGACAAATTAGTGCACATAGTGGTAATCTGCGAAAAACGTGTGGCTGTCCACTCTCAGAAATCTTGCAGGCCAAAATCTCTTCAGCGCATTTGCCAGCAAACAGAGAGATATTGATATAGCATAAGTCATTCGAAGGTACCTTGAACCCCCCCTCCCTCCACAAATTTTCACTGAATGTTCCCACTCGAGACCCCTCCCCCTCGCCGTGAGACAGAACGAGGTAGACTTACTAAAATTATAACATTAGAAACAAACATTTACGAATAAAGCCCCCCCCCATCTTTTAATCAAATTCTTTTGATTAAAACCTGGACGTACATTTTTTATCCTTAAATGCGACTTCTAATTCTGAGTATCTGTAAGATATAAAACTTCACATATGGAGTTTAAATCCAGACCATGTGTCCTATCGGCAAAATAATTCATTGATGGAGCTAGCGGAACCTATTAGTGTGGTTTTATAACTTTGGTGTATTTATACATGAAATATACGAGTTTTCAGCAAAACTCAAGAAAGATATCCTTTCTTTGAATTTGAGGAGCGATTAGTTCTAATATAATGCTGGGACATTTTATTTATGATAAATCACCTTGTTACAATAAAAATTTGTGACAGTTCATTTTGTTTAACGTGTGTATAACAAGACTTTCCTTGCGTAGCCTTTTTATTGCTTTTAAATCCATTACCTTCAAGCGCATACAAAAAAAAAACAAATGATTAAATAAACCATTGGATTTAGATCATCTATTTAGTTGAAGTAGTAAAACCTGATCAATGAAGTTAAATTATCAGTCCAAAAAGGCAGGAAGAAAAGGTTGAGTAAGGTTACTTTTCTTCCTGCCTCTAAAAACTTCCTTTCCCTTGAAAAAAATCTCTAAAATTTTCTTTCCATTTTGGGTTCTCAATAAAAGTTTTCCGAAGAAAGTAGGGTGAACACATCTTCCAATGAAATGCTAATGAATTACGGATACATATTTATTAGCTATTCCATGACTAAAAAAGACAAAGAAAAAACCTTCTATATAATTGATCTACCCTATTTTAGTACCTTTCAACCCCTTTTGGAGGAGGCCAACTATTTTTCTGAGTCTTTTTCAGGCCTTCAGTATACATATATTTATGCTAACAAATAGTGGAAGTACTGTCGACCATATACACGGCTATTGTTTATGCCTATAAACATATGAAATTATAAAAGAATAGAGGGAGTGTGTAGCGCGGTGCGCTAATTGCAAATTTTGTTCCGTGCCACCGGCAAGCGGTTCCCAAGCGGGTGAAACAGGCTATTCAGGACTGCTTCTTTACTACTACTGCTACTACTACTACTGCTAACAACTCACTGCAGCACATACCCATCTTAGGCCAACACAGCTACACACGCTCTCCCTCCATCCCAATCTATTCAATACCTCCCTCTTTACACCCTTCTAATGGTTTAGCTACTTACGTGTTCCCAACTTTATTTATGTTATCGGGTGTTTATTCATGTAATAATTTATGCATACACCAGGTATTATTACAGATGTCATTACTGAACACTTTTCACAATTGTTTTTATAAGCTAAGAGTGTTTTAGTGCGAACTAAAAACCAGCACAAAAAAAAATTACCAAAAATAGTAGAACCAAAAGTTATTTTTGATATCAATCAGGTGTTTCAGTAGCTGAGATATTTAACCCTTTTGACTGTCCGAAATAATTACAACTGACTGAGTTATACGAAAGAACCGCCTAATTTGTTGAATTTTTCAAAGAATCGTTTTGTAATAGAACAAGAGAAGCTATGATTATGATTACACATTTTTTCATAACTGAAACGAGAGCAATTTTTTCCCTTATCAACATAGTCACTTTAGAATTTAAACATTTGTCAGGTTGTGACACCATATTTAGGACCCCAGCATAAAAGAACTGAGAGGCACTCTCACCATTTATGCTGAGAGGCACTAAAAAAATCTTAATAAACTTAAGTTGCACTATGGAAAATCGCCAACGGAGACTTTTCCAATGCACAAGAAGAAGGGCGGAAAAAATTAAAACGTATTCAATTTCTCCGTGCAATATTCACAAATGCTGCGCTCACAAAAGTTCGGCACTAATCTGGGTAGTTTTATCTAACGACGTGACATAGAAAAATTACAAAATTATTTCTGATTGCTCTTTCCATAATTGAATATTATAGAAATGTTTATTCTTCAAAATGATGTCACTAAAATTGCAGCCATATATTCAGCAATTATACGCCAGAATTATACCCTAGAATGATATTTAGATAAATTATACTATATTTTGACTCTAAAAAAATGTTATTTCACTTGTGTCATTTAGGGAGCATGGGTGCAATTTTCATGCGCTGACACCAGGTTTTGGATCCCATTACAAAGAGTCAATACCTGACTCTTAGATCAATTCAGTTTGGTCAATTTATAATAATTTAGAGAAGAAGGGCAAAATACGATTTTCAATATCTAGGGAGGGGAGTAACATTGTTTTTTTTTTCAATTCCATAAAGGAAACACAAAAAAGGAATTTTTGAAAAAAAAATCCCAGAAAAGGAATTTTCTACAGAAAAGAAGAGGGAGAATAGCCTAGGAGAGAACAATCCTCCCTCCATCACAATTGATACCTCTGGATCAATCAGAATCATTTTGTTTCAACACGACATCATTGGATATCGAGAGCAAAGATTCTTTGTAACAGTTTGAGATACTAAGCGAAAAAAAAAAATCATAATGTTCTAAAAAGCATCTATAAATGGAATAGATGATGACGAATACAAAGACTGTTTACAACATGCAGCATATTATTACGAAATTATGAAACATAGAAATTACGTAAAATGATTGTTCAGAATTGCCCCCTGCCAGATTTAACTACCTCACATTAATCCTTAGCATAGCTGAAGTACTACTACTACTACCACTAATAACTCACTGCAGCACCAAGCCGCCTGAGGCCAACACGGCTACGCACGCTCCTCCTCCAACCTAATCTATTCAAGGCCTCCCTCTTTACACCTTCCCAGGAAGTTCCCATTTCCTTTAAATCTTTATTTATGACATCCTCCCACCCCAGACGAGGACGACCTGCTTTCCGTGCAGCCCCAGTTGGTTGGCCAAAAAGGACAATCTTTGGCAATCTGTCATCCTTCATCCACAGAACGTTGCCTAGCCAACTCAACCTTTCTTTCATTATAGCCCTAGAAAGCGGAAAACAAATAATGAACGAAATTTGACCATACACTCCATAGAAAATTTACCATAGTTACCCCAAAAAGTTGTGCCACAATGCTAGAAAAATATCAACTATGTAATACCAAGTTGTATATACTATATGATAGCATTAGCAGCGCTAATATATTTTTTGTGAACAAAGAGAGATACGAGCTAACCCCCTGCCATCAGTAGTTAATGCGCAAATATATAACCCAAATTATATAATTCCAGTGTATTCTGTCAGCCACCACTTGTTCACCCCTGAGCATAAGATAATTGTTTCTTAATACCAACAGATAAAACTGGTTCATTCTTGAGTTTTACACAGCATAAACTTGAACGTTGGCATTATAATACATAAGTACCCTTTAATCTATCACAAATTCAATTATTATGTATAATATATTATGCCCAAAATCTTATTTCAGCCAAAATGTTATGTTAAAGAAAATAAGACTAAAACTATATTGACAAAATTTATAACAAACAGCCTCCGGGTGACAATTACTGAGAAACATTATCAAAACTTATGTGCATTAGCAAAAACCAGGGGGGGTCCTCTCTAGTGGCACTGCTTCACTTTACGACAATATTCAGGTTCACGTTAAAGGAAGAACAAAAACTCGAGTGAAGAATTTCGTACGACATCTTTTTTGATATGGGAAGGAGTGGGTCGGGGTGCATTGCTATATTTGGATTGTATTTTTCATTTGGAGGTTATTGGATCATTATGGGAAGGAGTGGGTCGGGGTGCATTGCTACATTTGGAGTGTATTTTTCATTTGGAGGTTATTGGATCATTATGGGAAGGAGTGGGTCGGGGTGCATTGCTATAATCGGGGTGTATCTTTCATTTGGAGGTTATTGGATCATCAACCTTAATCTGATTCGCTACATAGAATATACAGAAGAAAAATAAGGAATTAAATGATGCTATTTCAGTTTTATTAGTATGTTTCCCTTGTATAGAGTTACTCACAGCAAATTTTCACTCTATCAGTCTTCATAAGGGGGGGGGGGGGGGTGTAGCAAATTGTTAGAACAGGCAACATTTTGCTATTATTGTTTTTCCTTTATAAAAGCCCATTAAAATAAGTACTACTAAAATTGATACATTACCCACAACAAACTCAACATGAATATTTGCCAAAGCATAAAGAGTAAAGTAATCAAAATAACCCTTACTTTACCCATAGCCTTACTCATTACTTAAAGCGTACTCTTATTAAAATTTTACCTATTAAAATAATACTCTTACTTAAAATTTTAATTTACCCTTACTTGTCTCATTCCTCAGAGCACATCCTCCACTTTACTTGACTTACTAATGGTGTGACTTACTGCTAATTAGAATAAAATATATTTATACACTACAAGAGCTGGAGCTAACATGAGTATCAATAAAACAAATACAAAAAAAAACAAGGAGGAAAAGATAAACTCGGCGACTTTACAGATATAAAATATCAAGCTCTACTTCAAGCTCAAGAGATTTAAAAAGTCATAAATCGAGCTTACATATGTAAAAACCCAGGCCACTGGGTTTAAAAACCCACAGGCCACTCTCGGTTAAAGTGGCTTTAACATTAGTAAAGTGACCATATATACTGTTGATTTTGTTACTGCAAACACTAATCAATTTGTGGGAAGAAAATAGTAAGGCTAAATTTAGAATATAGTGGAAATACGAATCACCAAATTTAGGCGGTGGTAACCAAAGCGACTTACGACAGGTCAGACAATTATCCAAAATAGAAAATACTAAGAACTTAAATTAAAACATTTTTCGCCCTGTGGATACATTTAAGGTGTATTCATACCTGAAAACCACGATTCTAATTGATTTTCTATTGATTGTTTCAAAACTTATGTTTTTTGAGCATCAAAACATTTTCGTCGGTGCTGCCACCTTTAACCATGAATATAAATATATGTACAAAGAGGGCAGCAGTCAAAATTTTATCACTGGTGTTGTGACCTTCTTTGCTGTGGAACAAAACATCTCTCGCTGGCAATTTTTAATATTGCACCTAAGTTTTAAATCATGTTTCCAAGTATCCTCAACACTGAACAACGATATTTTGATCTCATTTCGAAACAAGGGAATTCTTTCTTACTGAGGGAGTTCTTTCATGATGGTATCCCAATGTGTGACAATTCTACAAATGTTGGAATATTTACTGTGACTATGTTGAAAAATGACAAATTGTTTATATTTCAGTCTGTAACAGGCTTTACATTTACATTAACAGAATTACGTAAATTGACGTGACACTAATTATCAATGACGTTACTCAGTTCTCTTAAGTAATGAATAATGACATGTTGACAATAAAGTTGACATGACAACATGACATGTTTACTTGATGACAAATGAAAAGATCTTGACAAAATAAACTGGTACTAATTGGTTGAACATTCAAGCGGCAACGTTCTTTCATCTCATGATGCAAAATTGGATTTCGCGAATGGGGATCTAATTTCAGACACAATTTACGTTCATAACTAGGGTTTCTTTTAATTGATTAAAAACGGTTTTGACTTCATAATTACTATCACAAAGCTTGAAAATTTTTTCATATACCTCAAATAACTCTAAACAGTTCAGACAGACCAAGGGGTTGGATGCTTCACTCATAAAGTCCTTGATACAAAAAGGTAAAGGTAATGAATACGGCATTGGACTTTGCATTGCACCGCTCTACCGACGGCGCTGATCTCCATTTATTTGCCCTTCAGAAAGGAAGTGCAATAATGTCTGATGTTTTTTGGGTGATTTTCTCTTTAGTGGCAATAGTGCTGTTCTGACACACAGTTAAAACTCTAAACATGCTAAAACGATTGTGAAGAATACACATTATTCAGTATAAGATGACCGAACGTTTAAAATTACACACTGAACTACAATAATACCAAGTGTATTATATGAATTCATTACACAGATAAATTATATAGAAAGGTATTAATAATTAGAATTTCTCTTTAATCACTATGAATAAGGGCAGAAAAAACTAACCTCCACAAGCCACCGTCTGAGACAATCATGGTGTACAAGACTTGTGTCCCCCTTGCAAGCGCAAGGGCTTATTAGCTTCTCGGGTACATCTGAATCATAGCATATCCAACATGAACAATGACTTGATACCGCAGGACCTACAACAAAAACAGCATAAAACAAAATTACCAACAATATAAAAAATAAAAATTCATCCGAAAATAAAGAGCGTTCAAGCGAAAATGAGAAAGATGAGCCGTAAAAAACCCGTAAAAATTGAAGTATTTGACTTCAAAATAAAAAAAAAGTGAAAGAAGTAAAAAACTAAAACTCATCCAGAAATTGCTAGGACGTTAACGTTAACGTTCAAAATCCAATTTACGTTAACGTTAAGAAATTTGGGGTTTAGAACGTCCACGTTCAAAACCCAATTTACGTTACGTTCAAAGCCCAAAATTGAAAACCAGTAAAATAAAGCATTTAACCTAAAACAATAATAATATTAAAACAAAATAGCAACACTTAAAATGATAGCAAAACGTAAATGTCCAAAACCAAGGGTTGAAAACAGTAAAATTCAAGTATTTGACAAAAAAAAAAAAAAAAAAAAAAAAAAAAAAAAAAAAAAAAAAAAAAAAAAAAAAAAAAAAAATGAATGAACTGCACTCTAAAAATGAGCAGAAACTAAAGAAGCAAGAACCCCATCTAAAAAAGAATAGTTAAAATTAAAACAAGATACAATGCTAGTAAAACATTAGTAATCGAACTTTAGGGTTTAAAGCTAATAAAATTCAAGTGTTTGAGCTTTTCAAATTCTTTTTTTTTGTATTTATAGAATAAAAAAAATCCTTATTTTTTATATTTATATAAAAAATCAGTTGCGACGATTATGAATTAACATATACACACACACACACACATTCACACATATATACATATATATATATATATATATATATATATATATATATATATATATATATATATATATATATATATATATATATATACCGTCCTTTGTTATAATTGAAAAAAAGAAGTTAGATTCTTTCAATCGAGGGTACAGATTAACATTAAACTAGCGAAGCAAGCTTTGGGGGGGGGGAGGCTTGCCCCTCCTTAACTCCTCGCTCGTTACGCTAAAGTTTCATGTTCGTCATAATTCTTATAGAAAACTGAAGAAATATTTGAAAAAAAACTTTGTTTTAAAACTTAAAAAGTTTCTTCTCACTAAATTGATGATCCTCCCTCCGTAGAACCAGATATACCATAAATCTTTCCTTCACTCTAGCCCTAAGATAAGCGACTGAGTCAGGTTTTTTACACTGCTTACCGTTTGATAGGTAAGCACTGCTTATTAACCATTGAAAGTAGTATTTATGTTATCAAACTTTGCTGTGCTTTCTAAGCCCCCCTCGCTCTAAAGCCATACTTGAAACTACCTTAGGCCTTCTCTAAGGCTTCTTGTATCCTAGTCTTAAGTCGAAGGCTTATATTCCTCTTCTTCCAAACCTTTAAACGGCACAGAGACACACTCTATCCTATCTTCTCTATTTTTCAAATCTTCACTACATCCACATTAATCATTCTGCCTATTTAATGCACCCTTGCACCGAACTCAAAAAATATTTTGCTGGAGCTTCATTTTGATATTGGATGGTTGAAGATATTACAGCATATTCTAAATACAACATTAAGTAAAAATATAAGTTTTTCCCAAATGAAATTAAAGTGAAATTAAAACTTAAAACGACAAAATAATTCCGTATATGAGAAGGGCTCCTTTTTCTGAACCCCTTGCTCTTTACACTACAGTTTCATAATATTAAAAAATATTTCTCATTCCAATTAAACGGCCCTTGTCTTTCAGCAGTCGTTCTCAAAGAATTTGAAAAGAAAGGTCACTTTAAAATTTATTTCATACTTTTTTTTTTACAAAAATCTATATCTTCTTTTCAGCAAATGAAAATACTATTCTATTACTAATAAATTTTTGCAGCACTAAAACAACCAGATGGTTAACTCCTTACACCCAAACTTTCAACTCAAAAGGCGTTGATTGAGAACAAAGGTTTTAAGAAACATAATTTGTATTTATGTATACATTCAATTTGTATATATTCAAGTATTTCCGCGGTGAAAGGGTGTCCAGTGGGGATAAAGGTATCCTGCAAAATCGGGAAAGATATTAAAGCAGTTTGGTAATTTGTAGTAGTCAGCAAATTGTAAGCAGTTTGGTTATGTAGAAGCAGTTTTTCTATTTTTGTATCTATGTTGCTCAAACGTGGATGGGGTAATCCACTGAAAATGAAATAACCTGCTTGTTTTGTTTTGAACTACCAGGACAGTGAAAATAAATTCGAGTCTTCCAATCGGTCGAATGGACATTTATAATCTTTTGTATTTTTAAAAATTTAAAATGGGTAATTTCATTTTTAACAAAAAATAAAAAACAAGGTTATTCCAACTGAAAGCAACGAGCAACATTAAAACACAAAACAAACGGAAATTAAACGCACTCAATACCTTGCTCTTCACGCTAAGGTTTTTAACGCTTTTAAAAAGATTCCTATTCTGATTAAACGGCTCTTGTGTTTCAGGAGTCGTTCTTAATAAATTGTGACAAACAGTAAACTTTAGCGTAAAGAGCAAGGTATTGAGGAGGGGGCAACCCCTTAATATACGGAATAATTTCTATTCGTCTTTGAGTATTAATGTTGCCTCTTACTTTCAGTTGAGAAAACTTGTTTTTTACTTAATTTCTGGTCGTCTTTCAAACAATGCCGGTAGATCTGGCTCAACCTCCATGAAAAATTCCCTCCCATAACGGGAAACTCCTCCGTAGAAAGTTCCTGCAAAGTAAAATACACCCCCCTCCGTTAATTTACTTCCGAGGAATTCTATCCTCGCTGAAAATATGCCCCGTCCTCTCCATAAAATTTCTTACAGAAGATTCAGCATGAAAAATTCTCCTTTACACACTTTCATTTGAAAAAGATTAAGTTCTAATGGCTTTTCCAATCCCTCCAGAGATCCCCCTTCCATGGAAGTTATTTCCTCGAAAATCCAAACACGCTGAAAATGTCCCCCGGAATAATCTTTATGCAAAATTGATTAAGCAAAGAGAAGGTAAGACAAATAATAATAATTTCGTATACAAATTCTATCAAATACTCCCAGTTTAAAATTTCCCCTGGAAAGTTCACCCCCGGAAGTTATACCCATGGAAACCCGCCCCAGGCACAAAATCCTCCCACACCCCCGAAAAATGCCTGAATACTTCCCAATAACAAATATGATACGCAAACTATGGACAAATTTGATAGCCTAAAGACTTATCCCCGTGGGCTGGGTGGGGTACATGTTATCTTCAAAGGCATAGTTTTGGGGCTTTTCAACTATGCTGAATAAAATGGCTATATCGAGAGTTTATTCGGACGATTCTGGGGGAAAATATTGGAGGGCTAGTTGCCTTCCAATATTTTTGGTAACTTAAAAAAGCAATAGAACTTTTAATTTCCATTCAAATGAGCCCTCTCCCGATGTCTAGGACCATTGGCTCGATACGATCTTTCTTCTGACAAAAACTAGAAAATTCTACGTTTTTGCAAATAGGAACTTGGAATCTCTACGCAGAATTCTCTGATATGCTGAAGCTGATGGTGCTATTTTTATTAGGATTCTTTTCTTTTAGGGGGTGTTTCCCCCCTTTTTCGAAAATCAGGCAAATTTTCTCAGGCGTGTAGTCTTTTATGGGTAATATTAAATTTAATTGAATTTATTTATAACCCGTTATAATACACATAAAAAATGGAGTACAATGTGAATAAAAGAAAAGAGAAAAAAATGACCTAAAAACTAAACAACGCCATCTTGCTTAAAAACAATTAAAACAAACAAAAGCAAAAGCAAAACATTCATTGTATCAAAATAGCACTCCATGGGTGCTGACCAATTCTACTATTAAAACTTCTATGCTTTTTCTGATAGAAGCATTCGGGTCTATGATGCCGTATCTTTTAATGACCCAGGAGTTGCTTGACCATGGTGGAAGGGCAAGCAGGTATTAGGCATACAGGAAATAGATTCACCGAAGCTCCTTCGTCTCAGTTATCGTAAATGTACGCCAAAAAGATGCAAGGTATAGGAAATTCGGGGGTGCAGAAGCATTGTAAAGTTTAGCTAGCAGTTTGCGGTTGAGTTGAAGTTTGTTTGCTACCAAGCAAGCCGTATGCAGTTGCTGTTCTACGCTGGAAATTAAGGATCAAGAGCCTTCTAGTTGCTTTAAGGGTGTCACCGATAGGAAACCCTAAATATTTCATTTGTGATTTTGGGGAAGCTGGCGCGCCGTTGAGATTAACAGTAAATCCTGATCGAGTTTCACCCCAGTTGAATAGAACCACGTCCGATTTTTCTCTATTGAATGTAAGGTTAATCTTAGCATAATCTTTACTTAAAATAGCAAAATTTCTTTCGAACGACACTTTTCGACTGGGGTTAAAAATATCATCTGCATAAGCGATAAGCGACACATCGATCCCTTTTAAAATATACGTTGGAACTGCGCTGGACTGGGCGTTCAGGATACAGTTATTGAAGGCAACTGAAGAAGTAAGGGCACCCTGTCTGAAGCCTCGATGGACTGGAATAATGAAACGTGTTATGGTCCCATCAGGTAGCCTGATTATAACAGCAAGATGGTTATACATATCATACAAAGCACGAATATCAGACGTGTCAACTCCACGTTTATATAGCTCAAAGAGAATTTGCGCGTGAATTAGAGAGTCGAAAGCACGACTTACATCCCTAGGACGAGCGAATCACCAGACTTATCAACATCTATAAGTATTGACGATAGTGCAGTAAGCGCGTGGGCACATCCTAGGCCTTTCTGGAAGCTAAACGGATATGGCAGCATGTAGCATTTTTCGCTAAGTTCTGGCATTACAAGTGTTTCAAAATCTTGCAGAAAGTAGTAGCAACTTTAATAGGCGATCTTATGTATTTGGAATTGACATAATAAGTCGATTCTTTTAATATATTTATTGATAACAAAAATCTGTTTTTTTAGAATTTCGGTAACTATTGAGCCGTTTCGCTCCTTACTTACAGTTAGTTACCGTGAACTCTTTGAAAGACCTCTGTATGCAAGCAATATGCTCTTTGAAGACCTCTGTGTGTAAGCAGTTGTCTTAGGGAACTAACAGATTGTTAATGTCAAAATTTTACGGACGATAATTATTCAAATCTAACTAATTAGTTTGGCTTATTTGTTTTCACGGTTGACGTGGCCACATTGACGAAAACGTGCCAACATTGACGAGACTGCCATTGGCTGTACTGCCCTAAGTACTATAATTCTGAAACAAGCAAAAGTAGAATCTTCGAACACCGGCTTTTAGTTACGAATCCAACTAAGATGGAATCAAGGAGCAACAAATCATTTATTATCGCATCCCTGGTAGTTCACGTTTCAACCAGGGGCAGGGGGTCAACTGCCAACATCCCAGACCTCGGTTTACCCCCTCCTCCAAGACCTCAGTCCCCCCAGCTAAAATTGAGTGTCTTCAAAAATATTGTCAAAACTAAGATAAGCCTGCATAATTCAAGCATCCACAAAAATGGGCCATTCTTTAGTAATTCTTTTGCATATCTTTACCTTCATGGCACCATGCGGCTGATTTTTAGTTTTCACTGTCATTTTCACTTGATTTGAGAAAATTGGCTCCACGGTTTTCGCCACCCCCAGGATTTTGACAAAATCCCACAATTAGTTTCAACTGATGCATATATTTTGTGTCACAATAGCATTTGCGCCTTATTTTGTTGTATAATACCTCCTATTCCTCCTCCCAGGATTGGCCTAAAGTACCGTATTTGGGAAAATTACCAATTATACATAAAAAGGGCAAGAATCTTACTGAGCCATCACTTGCACATAGGTCGTCGAATAGATGTTCCAGATTTTTTTTTTTTTTTTTTTTTTTACAGGGCCAGTCGACCAGCCTTTGTGCATCAAACCCTAGAATGACGATTATATATATATATAATAGCTGTTGGGGTGGCGCTTCGCGCCACCCCAACACCTAGTTGGTGGGGGCGCTTCGCGCCCCCCCAAGCCCCCCCGCGCGCGTAAGTCGTTACGCGCCATAATAGTTACGCGCCATTGTAGTTGTGTCCCTATGTCCCACCTGTGAATATAGATAGATATATATATATATATATATATATATATATATATATATATATATATATATATATATATATATATATATATATATATATATATATATATATATATATATATACATATATATGGTTTTAACTACGTAAAACTTGCGAATATACAACATTCTTTGCTGTACCATTGTCTTTGCATATAAATAGATTGTCAGGTTTACCGACTCTTGAACATGCAACATATAATGGTCCATGGGAAAACAATCTGTATTCAGATCTATACCTCATGATTCTAATGATTGCCCTTGAGCTTTGTTGATGGTGATTGCTAATCGACCATTCCCTGTCCCGGTGTCCCGGTCGTCATTTACATCCCCCTGTTTCCCCCGGTGTCCCCGTTGTAGTTGTGTCCCTGTGTCCCGGTCGTCATTTATATTCCCTGTGTCCCGGTCGTCATTTGTATCCCGGTGTCCCGGTCTGTATATACATTCGTTTTTTAGTTTTGTTTTTCTCCTTTATTTTTTTCCTTATTTTTTCTTTTTTAGCTTATTTAGATTTTTAGATTTTTTAGTTTTTTTATTAGTTTTTAGTTTTTTTTTCTTTTTAGTTTTTTTGTCCCGGTCGTCATTTATATCCCCCTGTTTCCCCCGGTGTCCCCGTTGTAGTTGTGTCCCTGTGTCCCGGTCGTCATTTATATTCCCTGTGTCCCGGTCGTCATTTGTATCCCGGTGTACCGGTCTGTATATACATTCGTTTTTTAGTTTTGTTTTTCTCCTTTATTTTTTTCCTTTTTTTCCTTTTTTAGTTTATTTAGATTTTTAGATTTTTTAGTTTTTTTATTAGTTTTTAGTTTTTTTTTTCTTTTTAGTTTTTTTTGTAGTTTTTACCTTCTTTTTAGTTTTGTTAATTTTTTTTTTTACTTATGTCCTGGTCGTCATTTATACTCCCTGTGTCCCGGTGCTTTGTTGATTGCTAATCGAACATTCCTTTTGTCCTGGTCGCTTTCTCTTTGAGTGTCGTCATTTATTTTTTTCTTTTTTAGTTCTTTTAGTTTTTACCTTTTTTAGTTTTTTTTAGTTTTTCAGATGAAAATTTTTTTTAGTTTTTTCCTTTTTTTCTTTTTAGTTTTTTATTGGTTTTTACCTTTATGTTAGCTTATTTTTCAGTTTTTTCCTTTTTTTTTAGTTTTTTTTTATTTTTTATTTTTTTTAGTTTTTTACCTTTTTTTAGTTTTTTTAGTTTTTTTAGTTTTTTAGCTTTTTTACTTTTTTTATTAGTTTTTAGTTTTTTTGTAGTTTTTGCCTTTTTTTAGTTTTTTCAGTTTTTTTTTTAGTTTTTTATTGGTTTTTACCTTTATTTTAGCTTATTTTTCAGTTTTTTCCTTTTTTTTAGTTTTTTACCTTTTTTTAGTTTTTTTAGTTTTTTAGCTTTTTTATTTTTTTTATTAGTTTTTAGTTTTTTTTGTAGTTTTTGCCTTTTTTTAGTTTTTTTAGTTTTTTAGCTTTTTTATTAGTTTTTAGTTTTTTTTGTAGTTTTTGCCTTTTTTTAGTTTTTTTAGTTTTTTAGCTTTTTTATTTTTTTTATTAGTTTTTAGTTTTTTTTGTAGTTTTTGCCTTTTTTTAGTTTTTTCAGTTTTGACGTCACCTGATCCAGTTTTTTCAGGTGACGTCACCTGATCCACGATCCACAGATCCACAGACAACTTATTTTTATATATATAGATAGTTTTTTTTTTTTTACTTATGTCCTGGTCGTCATTTATACTCCCTGTGTCCCGGTGCTTTGTTGATTGCTAATCGAACATTCCTTTTGTCCTGGTCGCTTTCTCTTTGAGTGTCGTCATTTATTTTTTTCTTTTTTAGTTCTTTTAGTTTTTACCTGTTTTAGTTTTTTTTAGTTTTTTAGATGAAAATTTTTTTTAGTTTTTTCCTTTTTTTCTTTTTAGTTTTTTATTGGTTTTTACCTTTATTTTAGCTTATTTTTCAGTTTTTTCCTTTTTTTTAGTTTTTTTTTATTTTTTATTTTTTTTTAGTTTTTTACCTTTTTTTAGTTTTTTTAGTTTTTTTAGTTTTTTAGCTTTTTTACTTTTTTTATTAGTTTTTAGTTTTTTTTGTAGTTTTTGCCTTTTTTTAGTTTTTTCAGTTTTTTTTTAGTTTTTTATTGGTTTTTACCTTTATTTTAGCTTATTTTTCAGTTTTTTCCTTTTTTTTAGTTTTTTTTTATTTTTTATTTTTTTTTAGTTTTTTACCTTTTTTTAGTTTTTTTAGTTTTTTTAGTTTTTTAGCTTTTTTATTTTTTTTATTAGTTTTTAGTTTTTTTTTGTAGTTTTTGCCTTTTTTTAGTTTTTTTAGTTTTTTAGCTTTTTTATTAGTTTTTAGTTTTTTTTTGTAGTTTTTGCCTTTTTTTAGTTTTTTAAGTTTTTTAGCTTTTTTATTTTTTTTATTAGTTTTTAGTTTTTTTTGTAGTTTTTGCCTTTTTTTAGTTTTTTCAGTTTTGACGTCACCTGATCCAGTTTTTTCAGGTGACGTCACCTGATCCACACATCCACAGACAGACAGACAACTTATTTTTATATATATAGATATATATATATATATATATATATATATATATATATATATATATATATATAATAATAATAATAATAATATGCATAGCCTACTAGCGGTGCTAAGTAATCCAACAAATCAAAAAAAAATCCACTTAGTTTTCTTCAACTTTTAACTAAAGTGTATGATTTAGCGTCACAAAAGTGGTAAGTGACATGCCACCCCTTCTCCAAGTTTAGTGTAAAGGATCAAATTCGGTAAACAATTGCCGATTATATTTACCGATTATCAGAGAAAAAAAAAAGATACATACTTGCAGGTCGGGGCTCAGACGGAATAATCTCAATTTTCCTCTTGGTGACAAAATCTTTAAGGAGACGCCGCGGATTCAAAATCCATAGTTCCTCAGGTCTAAAACAAACGCAAATATTAAATTAGAACAACCATCTACAACAATATAACTTAGTTTTAATTATATGTAATAGATCATATCTGCAATATGTTAAAAAGGCGAAGGGTAATAACTCGAAACTTCCAGGACGACTACTACTGCTATTGCGGCTGCAATTACAACTAGTTGCCACTACTTTGACGAAGTGTTGATTTCGGGGGATTTTGAAAGAAATCAAAACAATCTATGTCCAAGTTGGTTGTGAAAAGAGCGCAATCGTAATGTCTTAAGAACGGCTGAGGGTATTAAGCATAAACTTTTAGGGGACGTTGAAAAGTGCTTGGAGGACAAAAAGCCTCCCTTATCCTTTAAAAATCCCTCAGTGCCCTCCCTTATCCTCAATACTTACCGAAGTTTACAAATAGCCCACTTGTTCAAACTAGTCAAAAGTTCTAATAGCCACACCTTGGGGATACCATGGCCCCAACAGCGCCCAGGGAAAGGGTTGTAACTACTTGTCCCTGGATACAGGGTTATGTTTGTGGGATGTTTAACTACTCAGCTATGATGACATATCTGTTTCACAATTTATTTTCCTTGAGGCATTCCTTAAAATTAAGGAGATTGTTAGGTTTTGTAGGAAAAGGAGGTCAAGCGTGCAGCTGTTACTGAAATGACCAGAAAGAAATTTGTATCTTTTCCTTAGTCATGTTTATATACATTCATGCCGTATTTGAATATTAATTTATTAATTGTAGAAAAATACGATGATTTTGAGCTTCTAGAGGGTTAGAATTTTTAAGGGTTTGAATTTTTTTATTGGTTTCTTTGTTTATATTTGCCTATATCTCACTAAAGACTAGTTATATAGCTAAATATTAGTCATATTAGACAAGTCACAGTCATAGAGCCAAATATTAGTCAATATTAAGCACAGTCATGTAGGCGACTAGTTATATAGGCGACTAGTAAAGACTAGTTATATAATTAAATATTAGTCATATTAGACAAGTCACAGTCATAGAGCCAAATATTAGTCAATATTAAGCACAGTCATGTAGGCGACTAGTTATATAGGCGACTAGTAAAGACTAGTTATATAGTTAAATATTAGTCATATTAGACAAGTCACAGTCATAGAGCCAAATATTAGTCAATATTAAGCACAGTCATGTAGGCGACTAGTAAAGACTAGTTATATAGTTAAATATTAGTCATATTAGACAAGTCACAGTCATAGAGCCAAATATTAGTCAATATTAAGCACAGTCATGTAGGCGACTAGTTATATAGGCGACTAGTAAAGACTAGTTATATAGTTAAATATTAGTCATATTAGACAAGTCACAGTCATAGAGCCAAATATTAGTCAATATTAAGCACAGTCATGTAGGCGACTAGTAAAGACTAGTTATATAGTTAAATATTAGTCATATTAGACAAGTCACAGTCATAGAGCCAAATATTAGTCAATATTAAGCACAGTCATGTAGGCAAATTACAGTCATAAAGCTATTAGTAATATAGTCAACATATTAGCTAAGATAGTGCTGTAATCACTAGAGCCATATCATTTACTATTTTATAAGGCGTGAAGAAAAAAACACTGCACCCTTTTGCCAAAATTCTAACTCACCTTACCTCCATGTCGTCCCCTCAAAAAAAAACTTTCGTGGAATTCCAAGTCAATCCCCAAGCTATGAGATAAAACAGGATATACTTACCAAATTACGCTTAATATTACTTCGCCAATTACTTCAAATTGGATGAAACCTACCGCTAATTGGATGTGATTTCTACATTAATAAGATATAGTCACTTACCTTAGGGAGACTAATATTGGAACAAATAGAATTTTAAATATTTTACTTTAACTGAATTCGAATGACGTTCGATCCATAGTATTTTAAAAAACAGTTCGTAATGCAGGTTCTTTTGTCTCTTGGAGGCAGCATAGGAAGCCGTTTCTGTTAATGAACACATTTTTATCAAAATTCCTTGTCTTAGAGGTCCAATTACTATTGGGCCGAGTCGCTCCTTACTTACAGTTCGTTCCGACAAACTGTTCAATAACTGTTTGATTATTTCAAGTTAAATTAACGAAATAAATATGTAAGAATTTGCATTCAGATACGAGCTCACCGCTTATAACAAATTGGAGGGGTATTAATTTTCCAATTAGACTACAAATTTATTCACTATGCTGTAATTGGAGGGATGGATGGTAGAAACACTCGTTCTTAGGATTGGTGGCACCTGGGAACAAATAATTACAGAGCCTCCCTCTCTGCTCAAATACAAGCAAAAAAAAGAGCTAAGAGCTCATATGGCACTTGTGACGAGGTCGGAAGAGCCAAGAGCTCATACGGCATGAGCTCTAGCAAAATTCTAAGAATCAATAGATTGATTTAAAAGAAAAATCAGAGGATTTATACCGGTCAGGATTTAAAATAAGAGCTCTGAGACAAGAGGTCCTTCTAAATGTCAAAATTCACTAAGATCCGATCAACCATTTCGTACTTTAAAAATACCTCATTTTTTCAAGTTTTTCTTCTCCCTTCAGCCCCCCAAATGGTCGAATCGGGGAAATTGTGCAGGTCCCTGACACGTCTACCAATTTTTATCGTCCTAGCACGTCCAGAGGCAACTCGCCAAAGCACTGGGCCCTCCCTTAAATACCCCAAAGAGAGCGGATCCAGTCCAGTTACGTCAATCAGGTATCTACGACATTTGCTTATTCTACCCACCAAGTTTCATCCCGATCTCTCCACTCTAAGCGTTCTCCAAGATTTCCAGTTTCCCCCTCGAGCTCCCCACAATGTAACCCGACCTGGTCGGGATTTAAAATGATAGCTCTGAGACATGAATTTTTTTAAATATCAAAATTCATTAAGATCCGGTCACACGTTCGTAAGTTAAAAATACCTCAATTTTTTTAATTTCTCCGAATTACCCCCCCCCCCCCCCCCCAACTCCCCCAAAGAGAGCGGATTCAGTCCAGTTATGTCAATCACGTATCTAGAACTTGTCCTTATTCTTCTCACCAAGTTTCATCCCGATCTCTCCACCGTTTCCCCCTCCAACTCCACCCAATATCACCGGTTACGGTCGGGATTGAAAATAAGAGCTCTGAGACAAGAGGTCCTTCTAAATATCAAATTTCATTAAGATCCGATCACCCATTCGTAAGTTAAAAATACCTCATGTTATCAAGTCAATTTGTGCAGGTCTCTGACACGCCTACCAATTTTCATCGTCCTAGCACGTCCAGAAGCACCGAACTCACCAAAGCACTGGAAATCCCCACAACTCCCCAAAAGAGAGCAGATCCGTTATGTCAATCACGTATCTAGGACTTTTGATTATTTTTCCCACCAAGTTTCATCACGGTCCCTCCACTCTAAGCGCTTCCCCAGATTTCAGGTTTCCCCCTCCAACTCCCCCCAATGTCAACGGATCCGGTCGGGATTTAAGATAAGAGCTCCGAGACACACGATATCCTTCTAAATATCAAGTTTCATTAAAATCCGATTACCCGTTCGTAAGTTAAAAATACCTCATTTTTCTAATTTTTCTGAACTAACCATCCCCTCCCCCCCCCCCCAGATGGTCAAATCAGGTAAACGAATATTTATAATTTAATCTGGTCTGGTCGCTGATATGCCTGCCAAATTTCATCGCCCTAGCTCATCTGGAAGTGCCCAAACTAGCAAAACCGGGACAGAAAGACAGACCGACAGAAATTGCGATCGCTATAGGTCACTTGGTAAATACCAAATGCCACAAAAAAGCCTAATCAAAATGGAAAAAAAACTGATTAAGCTGAGCAACCCCCAGCACAGCTGGTGGGTTGCTCTCTGTTGTGAAAATACAAAATAACTGATGATCTGATATACGCTAAATAATATGGGTAACTTATAAAAGTGCAAACTGGCGTTAGTGTTGTAAAAAAAAAATCCCCATACATGGGGATTTTTGTCCAAATATCCAAATCTGGACAGAAAGCAAAAATTTGGCGAATGGCATGGAAAGTCAGAGAAACTATGACTTCATCGGAGGTTAGTACAGGTCAAGGATCCAAAGACTCCACGTCCTTTCCATATATGTCTCGTATAAATGTCTAGTTGTCTCCTAGAAATTCGACAAAAAAAAATCGTGATACAAACTAATGTTTGTTTATATACCCAGTTTTACATTTTCCTGCCGTTCGAAGGTAAGTGCCATTTTTTTTGGGGGGGGGGGTAGTAAAAAATTATAATAATTTTAATTAGAAGTGCCAAAGGATTTTGGAAAATTCAGACTTACGATGGGGGGTCAGGTCCCGAGCCCCTATTTTTTCATGACTGTTTAATATGTACTTTTTGCGGTTCTGAAAAATCATGGAACGTAGTGTAGGGTGAATTACAATTAGGCCTGGGTTGACAGCTGAATCAGGATCTCATTGATAAAGGATGTCTTTTTCTGAGCGGAGAATATCTTTAATACATTAGCTGTTTTAATAGATTTATGACCGGAAGATAGAAGCATTTTTAGAATTGTCTCGATTAGTCATTATTGTCTACTAAACGATAATTACTGTATTAATTAATTTATGTATTAACTAATTAATTAATGGTGTCTAGAATATGACAGCTTCTTGCAATTTCTTTTAATGTGGTAAAGTAAAATTAGTGCAATTTCAGCGATTAACAAAATTAGTACAGTAATAAAAGCCTGATCTTATCTTTGAAAAAAAACATAATTGCAACGTTGAAAAAAAGAAACATGAATGTGATTGAATGGGTGAGCAACTTACTCTTTCTAAAAATTGAACTGACATTAGCAAACGAATCTGAAAATGATGCTTTGCCTTTGCCTTAGCATGCAACATACAGAGCAGATACATGAGAGTCAAAAGAAGACAGAAAACTCTAATTGGCAGCTTTGGAACGAAATCGCTACAAAAGCTTGCTGACATCACTCGCTTTGATCGACTATGATAAAATAAAACTATAAAAAAATGCTAAGAAACACAAAATGTTAAATGACGTTGGAGACGGCGATACGATTTTTCATTCTTATAAGTAACTTTGATCTACACTCTATGGATTCTGTTCTGTTAACAGTTGTACACAATCACACCGTAATTTTCAGGTTAACCATTGATTGACTAAATCTCACCAACCGCGTCAATTATATCTCAGTCTTTGCAATATCGATGGAGTCTTAAGCTATGACCTCGTTGCCTATGGTATGTGGGTTCCTTTTGGCACATCCTTCTATCAAAAGCAGTAAGTGGTGATCAAATATTTATTCAGCTTTCATGTAGCGTTCAATCCGTGAGCATCTTGGTAGTTACCCGGTGAACAAAGTTTATCTTTCGGACCATTAACCTCTTAGACAAGAGCTAAGAGGTCATATGGCACTTGTGACGAGGCAAGAAGAGCCAAGAGCTCATATGGTATGAGCTCTAAAAAATTCTAAGAATCAATAGATTGATTTAAAAGGAAAATCAGAAGCTTAATGCCGGTCAGGATTTAAAATAAGAGCTCTGAGTCACGATGTGCTTCTAATTATCAAAATTCATTAAGATCCGACCACCCATTCGTAAGCTATAAATACCTATTTTTTTCTATTTTTTCCTCTCCCTTTAGCCCCCCAGATGGTCAAATCTGGGAAAACGACTTTATCAGGTCAATTTGTGCAGCTCCCTGACACGCCTACCGATTTTCATCGTCCTAGCACGTCCAGAAGCACCAAACTCGCTAAATCACTGAAGCCCTCCCCCAACTCCTCCAAAGAGAGCGAACCCCGTACGGTTACATCAATCACGTATAAAGGACATTTGCTTATTCTATCCACCAAGCTTCATCCCGATTCCTCCACTCCAAGTGTTTTCCAAGAATTCCCTCTAAAACTCCCCCCAATGTCAAAAGATCTGGTCGGAATTAGAAATAAGAGCTCTGAGACATGAATTCCTTCTAAATATCAAATTTCAGTAAGATCCGATCACCTATTCATAAGATAAAAATACCCCAATTTTCACATTTTCCAAGAATTCCGGTTTCCCCCTCAAACTCCCCCCAATGTCACAGGATCTGGTCAGAATTTAAAATTAGAGCTTTAAAGCACAAAATCCCTCTAAATATCAAATTTCATTAAGATCTGGTTACCCTTTCGTAAAATATGAAGTTTCATGAAGATCCGATCACTCCTTCGTAAGTTAATAATACGTCAATTTTTCTAATTTTTCAGAATTAACCCCCCCCCCCCAAATAGAGCAGATCCGTTCCAATTATTTAAATCACGTATCTAAGACTTCTGCTTATTTTCCCCACCAAGTTTCATCCCGATCCCTCCAATCTAAGCGTTTTCCATGATTTTAGGTTCCCCCATCCCAAAATCCCCCCAATGTCACCAGATCCGGTTGGGACTTAAAATAAGAGCTTTGATAATGATATCCTTCTAAATATAAAATTTCATTGAGATCCGATCACCGGTTCGTAAGTTAAAATACCTCATTTTTTCTAATTTTTCAGAATTAACCCCCCCCCCCCAACTACCCCAAAGAGAGCGAATCCGTTCCGGTTATGTCAATCACGTATCTAGGACTTGTGCTTATTTTTCCCACCAAGTTTCATCCCAATCCCTCCACTCTAAGTGTTTTCCAAGATTTTAGGTTTCCCCCTCCCAACTCCCCACCAATGTCACCAGATCCGGTCGGAATTTAAAATAACAGCTCTGAGACACGATATCCTTCCAAACATCAAATTTCATTAAGATCTGATCAACCGTTCGTAAGTTAAAAATACTTCATTTTTTCTATTTTTCCCGAATTAACGGGCCCCCCACTCCCCCCAAATGGTCAAATCGGGAAAACGACTATTTTTAATTTAATCTGGTCCGGTCCCTGATACGCCAGCCAAATTTCATCGTCCTAGCTTACCTGGAAGTGCCTAAAGTAGCAAAACCGGGACCGAGAGACCGACAGAATTTGCGATTGCTATATGTCACTTGGTTAATACCAAGTGCCATAAAAAGGATGGTTAGACAAAGACTAGTGAGTCCCGAATGTAGGCTGAGAGTCTTTTCGAACTCTCTGAAATATGGAGGGTGCAATTGCTCGTTCCATGCAGGAGTGGAAAAGCATGTCAAAAATGATACAGCTAATTAGAGTGAGAGCTGGTTTTGTCCTGACTGCTCCTCTAAGAAAATGACAGGTAAATTCTTTAAATTCACCTGTTTTGCCTTCACCTCACACCCCCTGTTCTCAAACTTCAAGAGCTAGGATGCTTAACATCCAACAGGAACTTAATTCACCCTTGATCCCCCTCTTGCAGGAGTTGATTCCAGCTTCTCCCTACCCCCCAGCATGAAGTGACGCCCCCTCCCCTCTTGAAGTTACATGTCAGACTGAGGGCACTACCATTTTTACCATCGATCCATCCTCTACTCTTGACACCACCAAAGGAAAACTAAAAACCTGTTTATAAGAGGTATATGTTCATACCGAACCCTAATCACGTTCTACCAGTGATAATATAACGTATACAAAACCCTATGTTAAAGATTTTGCTTGCCAGACAGAAATCTGCTCTACTGATCTTGAAATTCTTAAACCAGAGTCTGCGTTGTGATTTTTGAAATTAAAAGACAGACTAGAAGAGACATTAAGGTGCATTTTGTCCATTATTACTGACCCCCTATTTGTGATACAAAAGAATCATATTCTTCCCTAACTGGATATCTTCAATTTTTCCGACATTTCCTCTTCCTTTCAACCAAGCAAGACAAATCCAAAAAGTAATGAAGTAAATCAAGTGAATGTAAAAAAAAAATTGAAAATGCTAATATGGCCTTTCCAAATTCATTCGAGAGGTCAAGTGCAGTTGAACTAGTGTCTAACCAGGTTATTAGCAATGCCACTGACCGGAATCGTCAAGAAAAAAATATTGAAGCTGAATCAATTATTTATGAATGAAATAATCCCACAGACTATTACTATAGTAACTGAAAATGTTTCTGAATATGCAAGTAGCTTATTGGCTTCCGGTTGCATGCCAAAATGTGGCAACATAAAAGGTGGCAACAGCACTGCTATTTTAAGGACCAACAAGGTTAATGCTAAAGCGTGTGCAGATGATAATATAGTAATTGTTTTTGAGAAACTTGTGAAAAATGAAATGAAAGATAACACAAGAATAAGCAGGGGAAAATGTGATATGTAGCCATTTTATCATGGTCTCTGTAAGTTTTGACGGCAGTACAAGTTTCCACATATTTGTCGTAATTTTATCTTAGGTATTTGTATGTCCGATAAGTACAGTTGTGATCGTATTGACCTTTGTCCTGTTTTAGCTTGTAATGACAAATCGTGTTGTTTTGCACCAGTAGCAGAAGGTAGGTTTAAAATCCAACCTTTTTCAGGACGACGCCAAAAGCCTTCTTGACTCCCCTCCTCCCCTGGGTCGTGTTCCAGTCCACTTCCAGTCTTATCCCCCTGCATACCCGATGCAGAGCAGCATACCCCAAGAATCCATACCTCGAAAGCCCCCTTCGTCCCAGGTGCGTACCCGTAGTCAGTCGACCCAACCAATCAGATCACGTTACCCAGTTCGGACTATCCCCAGACCTTCCCTTACGCACATCCCTCCCAAAAATCCACATCCCTTAGACATGTGTCCTCTCCGTGCGTCCAAGAGTTTGATAACTGGTTCTGGCCTCCATCCGTATTTTGTCAAAATAAACCTGACACCTCCACTCTCAGACACCCTCCACCCTACTTCCCTTTCCCAGTATGACCTTGCCTTACCATCTTTCAAACAGTTCGTGGTAACGAACTGTAGTAAGGAGCGACCCGGCTCAATAGTAACCGATACTCTAAAGAATGGAATATTGATACCAATAGTTACATCGAAAAAATCGCATTTTAATGCTGATTTTAAATATATAAGTTTCATCAAGATTAGTCTTACCCATCAAAAGTTAAGAGCCTGAGAAAATATGCCTAATTTTAGAAAACAGGGGGAAACACCCCCTAAAAGTCATACGATTTTAACGAAAATCATACCATCAGATTCAGCGTATCAGAGAAAATTATTGTAGAAGTTTCAAGCCCCTATCTACAAAAATGTAGAATTTCGCATTTTTACCAGGAGACAAATCACGGATGCGTGATTATTCTTTTTTTGTTTTTTTTTTCCCAGGGGTAATCGTATCGACTCAGTGGTCCTAGAATGTCGCGAAAGGGCTCATTCTAACGGAAATTAAAAGTTCTAGTGCTCTTTTTAAGTGACCAAAAAGTTGGAGGCCCCTAGGCCCTCTCCCACGCTCATTTTTTCCCCAAAGTCACCGGATCAAAATTCTGAGATAGCCATTTTATTCACCATAGTTGAAAAACCTAATAACTATGTCTTTGGGGACGACTTACTCCCCCGCAGTCCCTGTGGGAGGGGCTGCAAGTTACAAACTTTGACCTGTGTTTACATATAGTAATGGTTACTGAGAAGTGTACAGACGTTTTCAGGGGGATTTTTTTGGGTTGGGGGGGGGAAGTTGAGGAGAGGGGTTACGTGGGAGGATCTTTCCATAGGGGAAGAGACTTTCAATGGAGGGGGTGCAGGATTTTCTAGCATTATTTAAAAAAAAACAATGAAAAAATAAATATGAAAAGTTTTTTCTACTGAAAGTGAGAAGCAGCATCAAAACTTAAATCGAACAGAAATTATTACGCATATGAGGGGTTCACCTCCTCGTTATACCTCGCTCTTTACGCTAAAGTATTTTCAGTAATTTCGACTATTTATTCTACGGCCTTTGTGATTGAGGGGCCATTCTTAAGGAATTGCGACAAAATTTAAGCTTTAATGTAAAGAGCGAGGTATCGACGAGGGGTGAGCCCCCTCATATACGCAATAAAAACATACGAATATAGAAGTTCGCTGCCTAATTTAATTCGTAAGTTACGTATATTTTTTACTTATGAAAACGTTCGTAAAAAATTATACGTTATAGTTGCTTTTTTAAGTAATCAAAAAATCGGAGGACAACTAGGCTTCCTCCCTTGGTCCATTTTTCTCAAAATCTTCCGAATAAAACTATGAAAAAGCCATTTAGCCCAAAAAAATTAATATGCAAATTTCGTGCTAATTATTTATGTGCGGAGAGCTAAGATCAAAACATGCATTATTTCAAAAACGTCCAGAAATTAAACAAAAAAAAAAACAAGTTTTTTTTTAAATGAAAGTAAGGAGCGACATTAAAACTTACAACGAACAAAAATTACTCCGTATATGAATGGGGCTTTTCCTCCTCAACGCCCCGCTCTTTACGTAGAGTTAAGAGAAAGAGTCAAACTCCTATACTCTCTAAACTATAGAAAGAAGAAAATCCCACCTTTTACAGACCTGAGACAATTCGAGAACATGAAATCCACTTCTACTTCCCATTAAATTGTTTTTCTTATTGACTCAATTGGGAAAACTCTCCAAAAACCTAATTACTGGCGAAATTTAATTTTCATTGATCTTCAAAAAGCATTTGACCTTGTTAACCACAATATTTTAGTTGAAAAACTTGTAACTGATTTCAATATTGATTCTTTCCTGGTTAAATTGGTTGCCTCCTTTTTATCAAATATATCACAGGTAGTCAAATATCAGAATCATTATTCCAGCCCCCTCCCTGTCCACAATGGAGTACCCCAAGGTATTCTCCTAGGTCCCCTCTTTTTTCTCTTATGATAAATAGCCTCGCTAAGGAATCTCCCGAAATTTGTAGATGACCTAATAGTTCTTGAAACCTGCTACGGAAACTTAGTAAGCAACCCTATGAGTATCCTCAAATGATATTGCAGGTGATGCTGCAGTCTTAGACAAAAAAGTGAACCCCTCCAAATCTATGATAATGCCAATATATTTCCTTAAAATTTCACCCCTTTTCCTCAACCCTATCCACCCAGATATTTCTGTGTCTTCCCTTAAATTACTTGGGGTTACAATTTCCTCTAATTTAAAGTGGGATATCCACGTTAAAGATATTGTCCATAAAGCAAATGTGTCTCTTCTTAAGCTCTTGAATAAATTTAACGTCCCCCCTTCCTATTCTTTAAGGATCTATACTTCCATTGTCCACTCGCATCTTGAATATGTTTGTCAAGTTCGACATCCTGGCATCTAGCGTGATGAATCGGAAAAAATTGAATCCATTCAAAAAAGAGCCCTGAGAATAATTTTTAAAGAAGCGGAGGTACCATACTCGCTCCTTCTAAAAAAGACCAAGCTGGAAACTCTTGAGCACTAGAGAGCAACGTTGTGTGTCCGCTTTGCAAAAAAGTCAGTAATAAACCTTCGCACGGAAAACATTTTCCCCAAAAGACACTCCCCATCCAGACACTGCTTGCCATGTACTGTTTCTTAACCCGTTCCTATCTTGTCCCCAATCCGTTGATTAACCTCCAGATATAATAAAACCTTTATCCTCTTCTTTACTGATAAAATAAACCACTAGTTTTTTTTTTTTTCTTTGATACTGGTGATACCCATGTTGTATGTTCGTTTGATTCTTTTGTTCCCACCCCCTTGAAACTTTCTTTTAAACTTTTTTAACATTAATTTTATCTCACTCTTTTTCAGTTTTGTTTTAGTTTTTACCTTTTTAACTTTCTGACATTTTGCCGCTAAATTTGTTACTATTTTTGTTTACTAATGAAATGCTTTGCCTTTCTGATTTGGTTGCTTTTGGCATTATTTAGCCAGTTTTTTAGTTGTTGTGCTATTTTTATGATTTATTTGTTTGGTCTTATGACTCCAAAATGCAAATTCGGTCGTTCGGGATTTGTAATAGACATTTTTTGAAATTAAAAATGTCTTATACCTTATCTTATATTTGAGCTTAAATTTTAGTTTTATTGTGGTTGTGTAAATATACAAGAATATCTACAAGTCACGGATCTCTCCCGCTATACATTTTGACAGGTTTTCAGGGCTTACATTTTGACAGGGTTTCAAGATTTACATTTTGACAGATTTCAGGGTTTACATTTTGACAGGATTTACATTTTGACAGGGTTTCAGATGGTATAAAAGTTCTGACAACAGCCAAGTTGCCTTTGGAGCAACCATAGCTACCCTGTTCATTTGAAATCTGATAAAATGATTGTACAAAACTTATGAAGTAATTGTGCCATACATAATCAAATACATAGGGTAAGGATAGTTTCCATTGGTTTAATTTCTGCTCAGTTTCACCATTAATACGCCCCCTCCTCCAATAAAAGTGGGAAGTACGAGCCCCTTTTGACAGCCACAACCAACAAGCTAAATTAAAGCTGACAAAATATAGGAAGAAATTACAGGCTAAAAATAAGCTAATTTATAGATGGATAAATATAGTCTATATTATAAGCTAAATTATAAATAGCTAAATAGAAGCTAAATTATTAGCTAAAATACATATTATATTTAATTATAAGCAAAATTATACGATGAAAATATGCTACATTACTGGGCTAGGCCTATAGAAAGGAAATTCTAATAAAAACTAAGTCTTTGAGCTTCCCAGTTAAACTAGATTTTTCTCATATAATCACCTTGTCACATTCGTCCCATTACAGATTCACATGTGGACTACTACGAAAAACGCTGTCAGTCGCGGCCAAGAAAAGAAACTATCCAATCAGAGTATGATTGTATGGTGATAAGAGAAACTCAAGTTCCTCTCGGGTTAAAAAAAAAGCAACGCCATCTAGCACTACTCCGTAGAATCAAAATGACTGTATAAAATTAATTTATTTACATTTTGAACCACATTTTTTTCTTATTATAGCAACAAATAGGACAAAAGGACAAATCCTTTTGTCCTTCCAAAAGGACAAATAGGTGTATTTAAATATTTATTTATTATTATTTTTTTGTAACTAGTCTACATTCTACATAATAGCCTAGCCCTAACTTTTTTACAAGAAATCAAATTGTTTCAAATAAGACAAATCTGTTTATTTTCATGAGATTTTAGGCTGGTTTTAAATAAACTAAGATTATATATATTCAGATTTTGTTTTTAATATTTGAATAGAAATCTTTATTTTTTCTAGTTCTGCTGGGAAACGTCGGACTATCAATGGGGCTAGCAGTTTTTAATTCCAAGTAAAACGGTAAAATTTTCTCCCTTATCATTTCCCCCGTGTTCTTCAATCTGGTCGTTCCAGTTTATCTTTAAATAAGAAAAGGAACGAACAAACAGGAAAAAAGATACTAGGGAAAAAACGTTGAATAGAAAGGGAACAAAAACGTACCTCATACAATTCCATAGCACACAAGGAAACCAAAGTACAACGCCAATTTCTGCAATTCGGAAAACCAGGTCGTGGGTGTTTCGACTAAATAGGCCGACTCTAAAAGATTTTGATTATTTAGCACTTATTCGCTGCCCTAGCAAACGCAAAATGCTAAAAAGTGAACTCTAGATCATGGTATGTTAAGCGGTTCAGTTACAAGGATGGTTAACACCTCTAAAAAGAAGAGAAATTTGATAGAAAAATATAGTAAAATTATTAAAGATTCAAAAATCCGAATTCTTTTTGTAATTATGGGTATATACAGTACCTAAATTTTTGGTGTCTTCCCAAATAGAAATGCTTCCAAGTGAGGGTTCTCCGAAATATCCCCAAAAATTCACTTTCGTATATACGCAATTATAAACACGAAATACAAGCCGTAAACAGTCGTCATCGTTAATTTTCTAGGAGACTTCAAAAGCTCAGTGTTTTTTTCAGGGGAAACTTGGGAACAGTGGATAACTGGGTACATGTCCTTATTTTGTAGAGTTTCCAAGTAATAACACAAGATTAGGAGATAATAAAGGGCTTTTGTGTTAAAATTAAAAAAAAAACTTGTTCTTAAAAAGGTAAATAGTTTTTTCATTCTTCAGGACACAAAAAGGACACAAGTACACAAAAAGGACACAAAAACAAAAGAAAAAATTAATGAAACAAATACAAGAAAGTTCATCAGAAACATGAAAAGCATTGATAACTAAACAACATTACGACAATAATGAATGTAATTAAGGAACCACTAATCTTTTTTCAGTAAAATTCTCACTTGCTACTAAACTAGTTTAACAGCATTGAAATCCACTCTCTTAAAAAATACCTCAAATCCCTTACCTTTCGATTCAGATTTCTCGATTCGATTTCTCAGATTTCCCTTTACACTACCGTTCGATTATATCAACTGAATATGAAATATCCTGGCTCATTTCCCTAGTTTTAGTTTTTGGTTCAGAATTGCTCTATTTACATACAAAAACTTTTTTTTTATTCACTTTTAGACGAATTTACTAGTCGACTAAATACTTTAGGGTTAAGAGAGATGAGGAGGAGCCCAGGTCAGAAACGTTACATCTCATCTTTCATTATAGTCCTAGCAGTCAATTACGTCAATTGAACTTGGAATTTCCTCACTAGTATTGGAAGACTAATTTTAATTTTCAATGACCAAATTACTGTAAACAGCCTCTTTTCACCCAAACTCAAGATGACCCCAAGGTTAATTGTTATTCAAATTGGTTATTTTGAATCAACGTTTTGTTGCCAAATAATATTTGGCTACTTTTTATTTTTTTATTTGTTTTCAATTGGAGCCGGACTAGTTTTGGTGAGTGATCCGAATAAAATCTTATAAATTACAAGTATTGTCCTCTCTTTTCTCTTTTTTTTAATATGAGATAGTTTTCGAATAGTAAGTACATCTTCCCCTCTTTTACAGGCCATGAATCCTTTGTGAAACCAAATTGCGAAGCAATTGTGAAGCTATTGTGAAGCAATATTTGGCTTTGTTAAAGCCAAATATTGACGATCATGCACTGACGATTGCATTTATATATATATCATATTTACATGTGTAAAGTTTTATTTGTTTATACAAGCTTTACCGAAATGAGAGAAAAACCTTCAAAACACCAAAATGCGAGGGAAATAAAGTAAAATAGCCTGTTACGCCTACATATGGTAGGGGTATTGTGTATATCGCTTTCAGACCACATTTAGAACCTGGGAGATTCTAAAACCCTGGCTAAAAATCTATAGATAACACTAATAAGCAAAAAGGAAAAGAATCAAGGTACTTGTCTCTCCATAATTCACCAAGTGTATCAGACATGAGGAGGCTAACTGCTAATAAGACCATAAAAGCCTGCGAAATAAGACCCAATCGGGACTGCACTAGCTGTCCTCTGTCAACGTAGTCAAGGTCAGTTGAAGCATTCCCGCTCACTTTTGCCTAAAAAAAATAAAAGCTAAAAATATATCCACAGACGAGGGAGTAAGGGGGCTTTGCCACACTAGAATGTACTCACGTTGGATAAAACTATTCTAAATACAGAGGAATCTGCTAATGTTAATATTCTGTCTGACTTGTAAAAAATTATTTCCAAAAACTACTACTTTTTCACTTAGAAATATATAGGGGCGTAATTGTTATCACTGTACTGTCTTTAGTTTGAGAACTGAATATAACACATAGTTTCTATATTACATCTAGGTTAATCAATTAGGACACGAGATAGTCAAGTGGAAGTGGCAGTCCCTTGAACCTTTTTTTTTGTGGCCCTGCCAGTGCAGCTACCTTTTTTTAAATTGAAACGTTCATGAAATTCCTTCCAAGGAATTAGTACAAATGTTTTAGACGAAATATTTACTATCCTACAAGGACATTGATTGTTACAAATAATTGATGATTCCACCTTCTTGCTTTCTTACTTGAAACCCCCCCCCCATATCCCCTCTTTTTTTTCTCTTCTACTGTTTTTTTTTACGTCCTAGTAATTGCAAATAAGACCATTTAACTGCCATTCATAATTTAATATTAGCAAATCAGTGATTTAGGTTTTTGGGAAAACTGAGAAGGAGTAAAAGTGAAGCTCGGGTTTGGGGGGGGGGTAAAATTTACCTGTTCTGGACGAGCTCATTTACTTGGATGTAGGTTAACAAGGGAGAGTAAGAGGGGCAATCATATACAAATAGTTGAAAATAAGGGAATATTGAGTCTAAGATTAGGTCAGTAAGAGAGTATGGAGCAGAAGTTTGAGCTTTGATAGGGTGGCTAGAGTAAAAAGATTACGATTACAGTATTATAGAAGGAGGCTATAGGGCTTATGACAGGCGTATGTAAGAAGGAGAGGTTTCTTAACAGGTATACTACATTTTAGTTTTTAGGTTTAATTAGATTTTAGTTGATCAGAAAATTCAGAAGCTGGAACATCAGATCCGATCGTCTGACTCTTTTGACTTGTATTGCAGCGTAAAAGAGAAATGGGCAGAGATATACTTAGATGTGGGTTGTCTAGTGAAGACACTAAATGGGTAATTTTTGTGGAGATACTTTATGCCCCTTGGGGAAATAATAAAATATTTGGGAAGAGTTCGAATGATGAGGGGTACTTACAGTTGTCCAACGTGTGGAGAGAGGGAGGAAAACTTGTTGTATTTTCTGGGGAATGGTGAAAGGTTAAGGGATTGGAAATTTTTGGAGTGGTTGAAGGGTAAGAGTTGTGGGTGGAAAAATTCATTGGGGAATGAGTGTTTTATTAGTATTAGAAATCTGACGCAGTTGACGTGTGGGACTGATCCACCGAGTGGGCGTTCAATGAGAAATTTGTTTATATTAGACTTTTTGAATTGTGTTCTTTTCTTCTTTGAATCATTTAATTAAATTATTTAATCGATTATCTTAACTGCTCTGTTATGTACTTTTTTTGTGGCTGTGGCCCGCGGGTTTTTTGTCTGTCAAATATGCAACATTATACTATCCTATTATAGAATAAAAAATTCTTATTTGTCCTATGGTTATGTTTTATGGGCTAGCAGATTTAATCTGAATTCTAGACGTATGAAAAGACTACAGAATAAGATTATTTGTTTAGCTGGTCCCTTGTTGTATTTCCTGGGGAATTGTGAAAGGTTAAGGGATTTGAAATTTTTGGAGTGCTTGAAGGGTAAGAGTTGTGGGTGGAAAAATTCATTGGGGAATGAGTGTTTTATTAGTATTAGAAATCTGACGCAGTTGACGTGTGGGACTGATCCACCGAATGGGCGTTCTATGAGAAATTTGTTTATATTACAGTTTTTGAATTGTGTTCTTTTCTTCTTTGAATCATTTAATTAAATTATTTAATCGATTATCTTAACTGCTCTGTTATGTACTTTTTTTGTGGCTGTGGCCCGTGGGTTTTTTGTCTGTCAAATATGCAACATTATACTATCCTTTTATAGAATAAAAAGTCTTATTTGTCCTATGGTATGTTATATGGGCTAGCAGATTTAATCTGAATTCTAGACGTATGAAAAGACTACAGAATAAGATTATTTGTTTAGCTGGTGGTTATGTTGACAATGTAAATAGTGCAGTGACAAGTTTTGTGCTTGATGTAGAACAGTCTGTGATTACCAGGCTGCTGTTTCAGGGGCATCAATTCGCAAAATATAAGGAAGAAAGGCGTGGGCAAGTTTTTTCTTACGCTCTCAAATGGCTATTTTTTCAGAATGTATAGGGGTGAGGGTGGAATATTGCTTTTTCCGATTTCTTTGGGAAGAAAAATCTAATTTTTTTTAAATCTAGTGGGTAACTATCCCCCCATCCCCTGAGTTAGCACTAAACGCTGTACTTACTAAGCAATATCTTAAGGGGTAGCCTCCTTCATTATTTTATATCATTTTATATGAAACAGTTCTCTGCATGATTATTTTACTAGAAATGCAACTAGGTTGGAAATCTTTCCCCAGGGACTATGCGGGACCTTGTCATCACCAAAGACATAGTTATTAGACCTTTCCACTGGATTGAATCAATTAAATGGCTATATAAAATTTTGATGTCTCTTTGGGAAAAAAGGGGGAGTGGGAGGGGGGATAACTTTTAGCTCATTTAAATTGGACACTTGAATTTTTAATGTCCTTTGAATGAGCCCTCTCCCGATCTTCTAGGACCACTGGTTCGATACAATTACCCCTGGGATAAACAAAAAAAAAAAAAAAACAAATAAGCACGTATCCGTGATCTTTCTTTTAGGAAAAATTACAAAATTCCACATTTTCATAGATAGAACCTTGAAACCTCCGCATCTACAACAGGTTTCCCTGATATACTGCACCTGATTGTGTGACTTTCGTTAAGGTCCCTTGACTTTTTGGGGGTGTTTCCCCCTTTTCAAACATCCGACAATTTTTTTTACAGGCTTGTAGCTTTAGATGGGTAACATTATGCTTAATGAAGAAAATCCTTTTTTTTGAGTTAAAGTAACTGTTGGACAGACTCGCTTCGCACGTACAGTTCGTTACCAAGAACTGTTTAAAAAGTTTTGTAATATTAACCAACAAGTTTGGTTGGGAATTTTTTCCTTAACCTATATCTTAAGAATTCAAGTCAAATTCCATTATTTCCTAAGCTTTATATTTTGTAATTATTTCGTAAGTCACTTAATTGGTGATATTTCATATAGAAGCCAACCGTCAAATTGGTCAATTTTAACTTAGGAAATAGGTATAAGTTGATACATAATAAATTGACAATTTATTGATATATTGAATAAATTTAACTCAACTGAAAATCAAATGCAATGCTGCATCAATCACTAGACCATATTACCTTCGGGGGTGCAAGTAACCCAAGCCTAACGCCCCCCAGCTCTGCGTACATACAATACTTAAAACAAAGATTTAGATTTATTCCTATATTCTTTTAAATTATCCCTATAAACGGTCAACATTTGGCCATTTTCCGGGAGTTGCAACCCCTCCCCCCCCCCCCCCGAGGTGCACTCCCGTGTATTTGCCTGTTTTAAGTTTTCTTCAAGACGACTAAGATCTTTTCGGTATCATTTCTGATACAGGTTGCAACCATTAAGAAATTACTTCAAGGAGAATTAAACACAATATAATCCAAAACGAGGCAAACTTAAAACTTTGCCGAAATAATAAAAATGAAAAGACACATCATAAGCTAATACAAATAATAATAACAACAAAAATAGTAAAACCACCATAGTAAGGGACCAATTATAAAAAAGTGATTGAAAAACATTCCATTCATTTTACTGGCTTAAAAGTGTATATTAGGCTTAAAACTTTACACAGCGGAACCAATCAAGATCCAAAAAAGCGGGGTCAGGTCTTCATGGCTAATATGACTGGCTAATGAAAGTATATTACTGACATGAACTAATGAAGTTAAGGCTAGGTTTTACCAGGGAGCTAAAAGCAATCTTTCTTATTCTCTTTGGTACAAATGATAATACAACCTGAGAGAAATACAAAAGAGAGGCCAACCTTTACAAAAGCTGAATCCCTCCTGGTTTCGGACATCAAGGAATGTGAGGCAGTTATCTGACCCAAGTCGGATAACAAAATCGAGTCTGATGATGTTACAAATTCACCACGCACCTGACAAAACAACAAGCACATAAATAACAAAATACCATAAATTTCAAAATTAGTATATAAATACAGACCTTGGACCTCCGGAAGCCATTACCTGAACACCCACTCAACATATAACAAAAATTTTTTTTTAGCAAAGCAGTACTTGTATGATACAGCCCCTACCTAATATTCTTCTAATATACCTCTCTGATGCTCAATCCTAATGGAATATACCTAAGTATGATAAAATGTAATACTTTGGAAACAAATTTGGGCTATATATTTTCACATTGGGAGGGGAGGGGGTAAATTATAGCAGGTCTGCATGCCTAATGTGTCAGGTACAATCTGCATATTATAAAGTAAGAATTGTTTTCTAGCTTCAAACTTTTCAAATTCTTTACCTCTACCCCCCCCCCCCCTAATGTGCAAATAAATAGCCCAAATTATATATTCTCCATCTATTCTCTCATTTCTCTTTGTCTTGCCTCACACTAAGCAGAAAGAAACTAACGAAAAAATACGATTCTTTAATGCGTAAACAGCTTGAGTTGTAGAGGTTGTTATATTATGCAAATAGCATTTTTTCATTGAAACCAATTTCCTTGGCCATAGTTAACTTCAAATATGCGGTGAGTTTACTTACTAAATAACTTTTGACAGCTTAGAACAACACCTCTATCTTTACTAAGAAAAATCATTAATTTAATTTCTTAATCCTAACCCTCCTAAAATTTCTGTGCCCTTTAAATTACTTGGCGTCAAAATTTCTTCTTATTTAAAGTGGGCTATCGATGATAAAAATATCGTCCCACAGACTAATCAATGTAATTCCCACTTTTTGCTCTTGGATAAATTTGGAATCATTTCTTCCCGTTCTTAAAGGATTTATACTTCCTTTATCGGCCTTCATCTTCAATATCCTTATCCATTGTGGCACCCGGACAACTCCCGAGAAGAATCAGATAAAATTGAATTCATCTAACAAAGAGCCCTGTGAAAATTTTTCACGTTTCACATTCTTTTTTTCTAAATAAAAAAAAAAACTATATTAGAAACGCTTGAGCGCATAAAACGTATGTTGTGACCCCAGTTCTAAAAAAATGCAATATTTTTACGAAAGATATTCCCCACCCAGATCCAACCCGCCTTAACCTGTTTCTATTTTGTCCCCGTTCACTGTCGTACCTCTGGATGTAAAAAAAAAAAATTGTCTTCATTACGAACAAACACAAACAAATTTTCCCATTTTTCTTCTTTTTTTTGAATTTTAGAGGGTTGAATAGTCCCAATTTCTTTTCAATTTTTCTTTTATAAACTTTTGCAGTGACCCAGTGAAACAAAAGAGTTTGTTGAAAAATACTTTTTCGGTAAGGAGGAACATTATTATGCTACTATGCTGATATTGAAAAATCATTTTGCCCCAAGTTCCTCCAAATTTACCCTCCAGCTTACAGTTTAAGACCTAGATATGAGAAAGATCATCATTTTATTTATAAGCCTTCATACAAGAAATGGCCATACCCACAAAGACGGAGTAAAAAAGAAGAACAAAAAGAAACAAGAGAAAGAAAAATACACTTCGACAACTACGAAAACGTGACAAACATATAAGACTAAAGATGGCAAGACTCCTTCCCGTTTATTCACGTATTTCAAATATTTAGGGACACAATGAATATTATAAGCCACGTAATTAATAAAAAAATATTATTCATGGACTACCGAAATTCATGGACTACTACCACCTCTAAAGATTGTATATCGTGTTTTGAAAAAATACAATAGGATTCAAATATTGACTCAACTCATTACAACACAACAACAAAAGGATTCAACAATAACACAGAAAGTAAAAATGAAAAAATAATTTTTGGATGTGACAGAAGAGCTAAAATTGTACATTTATTTATTAGGGATTTTCTCATCCACAGCTAAGACACTTGATTGTATACGGGCTTAATATTGGCGATAGTACCCTTTGCTATTTCCTTATTTTTCCATATTTCCCTTAGAACCGTTTTTTTAAACCATTCTAGTTTGCTTGAAGGCCCATTTACCAATTTTTTTTTAGCTACAAAGGAAGAAACATTTAACAAGGTTTTTCCCCAGTCGAAAATCAGAGAGGCTTACTTACTTTGTAATATGGTAGGGAAGAAAGAAGGCAAGATTAGGACAAATTTAAAGGTGCAACTTTAGGACAAGACTGCGTGTTTACTTCAAAGACTGCCTTACACAGTTGTACAGTCATGCAGCAGGACACTTACGATTCACATTGCATGGATCCATGCAACGGGCATCCATGTTGTCTGAGCGTTATCAATAATGTACATTTTGATCCATTTTTACATAACATGCTAACATAAGATGGAAGTACTGGGGGACCAAGCTTTGCTCGATGAAAACAAAGACTGTTTTTTTTTAAATTTAATTTCAGTTTATTTTATTCGGTAAACCTTCTTGCATATTTATACCGAAAAATTATTCTATACTATCGAGTATCAAATTCAATTTTTATACGAACTTTTAAATATTTAGCAGACACTCATCTTTAGCAAAATTTATTTCAACTATTACAAGAATGACGTCATAAAAAAAACATCGTGAAAATTCGAAGAACCCGTGACCTTCGGATTGACAGTCCAACACGCTATGAGCATGAAAACAGTGCAAATAAAAAAAAAGTATTAAAGAAATTAAAGGTTATTCCATTCGTTTTAGACAATAAATCCAGATTATGGAAAATAGTTTACCCCAAAACAAAATTTGTAAAGTATAAAAGTACCATTTGCTTCAAGACAGTTTTGGTGATCCTTTTCCTTTTGCTCTTCACTTTTCAATTTCAGAGTTTAATTTAGGATTCTACCTTAGTTATGTCCCACTAACAAAGTCGATTGGTCGATCTACAACTGAAGCACGAAAGAAAAAGGCATTGCGAGTTTCAGACCGGAAAAGCAACAGGAATAAAGATTGGAAACCAATCAAGAACGCGATGTTTGAACTAGACGGACAATGCACACTAATTGGAATTTTGGTGCGTTCCATTACGATGCCGATTATTAAAGCCTTCATCATAGTATCGTTATTGGAATTACGGAGAAGTTATGCATATTTTGTCGTCCATCAAAATTCAATTTTAGAATTCCAGGGTATGCTGCAAAGGTGACAGAGCGAAGCTACCAGAATTGCATTCGTCACCGGAACCCCCTACAGACGTTGGTGTGAGATAACGCAAGCCAATCAAAACCTTTCTTGACAAAAGTACAAAGGTGCCGTACAAACAACAGTTCAAATAGGAATAAATCCTTTTATTAGACAGTGAAAATAATGACAAAGTCTGGATATTTCGATCACATACTCAGTGATCGTTATCAGTTTATCTGCTGATGACGACGCTTATCTGCTATTTGACCTGTAATTCGTACCTCATGGAAAGGCGGTGTGCTCTTCGAAAATACTTACGCACACAAGTGCGTCATGTTTCTAAATAATAACGTTCACAGAAATAGAAATCACACAAGAAAACTACATGTCCACATTCACATCCAATGGGGAATTGATCGTAGCGCTGTCACTTCTACCATTGTCAGAGTCAGATCATAAATTCCTTCAAATTTATTTCATGGGAGCCAGCAATGAAATAATTCATCAATGTTGTCAAACCACTACCATCACTAAATTGTTGATTTGAATTGTTGAAAAGTGTTAGACATGGTTGACTTCGAAGTTTTGTTAAACAGGATGTCTGCGCTTGGGATTCGTAGTACACGGCTTGAATGGTTCAAGTCGTATTTATATGGAAGAAGCATGAAAGTAGTTGTTGGTGATTTAAGTATAAAGTTATTTCCTCTGGTTTGCGGTGTGCCGCAAGGTTCTGTGCTTGGACCCCTATTATTTTTTTATATATGTGGCTACTCTACGTTTCTATTTACCGGAAGCAGATTTAACCACGTTTGCCGATGATACACCGCTTACCATCACTGCAAAGTCTGTGGAAGAGCTGGGAGAAAAGGCGAACCACACAGTTACTCAACTACTAACGTTTACGTCTGCAAGCTTTTTATCTGTACATAAGGTAAAACAAATTATTTAATTTTTTGTAGGATAGGTCGAATTGTAAATAATGCTTTCAAATTGATGTTTGATGGTTCGGAAGTGATACAAGTTTCTGATTGTAAATATCTTGGTTTTCATTTGGATGTAAATTTTAATTTTGTATTTGCAAAATTGGTGTTATTTGCTTATAAGAATTCAAATCAGCTGTGCCCTTAATATTTTAGAAATCTTCATTTTGATCATAACCAATACCATGAGTATGAGACAAGAAATGCGAGTCTACTAGTCAATGATATTGGAGTATGAATAAAATGATATTGGAGTTGCTGCTAAAGGCAATCCCAATGAACGGGGAAAACGGTTATACCCAGCTACAGTCACAGGAAGTCCAGATATAAGACGCACAAACAAAATGACTAACGTTCGCGCTCAATGTCGACGGCATTTTTTTGCCATTTCGCGTGCAATCTTACGTGTGACGAAATGAAACAACTTCTGTTGGCTCTAAAACCATCTTCGGATCGCCATGAAATCACCGAACGTGTATTAAAAAAGTAAAGTTTAATATATCGACAATATACCAGGATATTGTATATCTATATTGTACATTTGGAAGCACTCGAATAAATCATAAATTAATTAACTTTGAAATAAATTTGTTTTAAATAATTCTAATGAGTTCCTTTAATTATTTGTCCATAAAATTCCTTTCTTTTGAGATTGCAGTAACGCATGACGGGCAAGTAATAGAAAATGAACACACAATATAAACAAGAAAAATAATATAAAAATAGTTTCAAGCAAAGACTGGGTATGAAACAATACCAATTTGAACGCTACGTCAATTTAATAAACTTTCCTAACGTAAAATCCCAAGATTTTTTTTTAATATAAATCAAATCATATTATGTGCCTACCTTAAAGAAAACTTCCACTCCGTAAACCAAAAAGAAAGTAACTGCCACCAAAAACAGGAAAGCGTAGCACATATTGTAAATATTGGTATAATACTGTCTCTCTTCGTTGTCAGCAGCTACTGCGTAAGTAAAGACGAATTCTGATGCTAATACACTATATAAAACAAAGTTGAAGACTAAGAAGCCTACCAGTGACTTCGAAAGAAACTTGCTCGCACTTGGTGGGCCCATAAGACCCACGTGAAATACCTACCAAGAAAATAAGCAGTTCAGAGGATTAATTACGGTTATTACATTAAAACGGACGGGGTCATAAACACTCGTAGTAACAATATTAGCCGTAAGTAGTCCCCACTGCAATAGCAAGTAGTCAAAGTCGCAAGTAGTTGTGAATTAAGTCATACGTAGTTTCAGTCTCAGTTGCAAGTTGTCGGAGTCACTATCAAGCGTAGTTGCACACGCAAGTAGTTGCAATCACAAGTGGTCACATACGCAAATAATCAGAGTCAAAAGTAGTCACATTCGCAACATGGAGTAGCCGCATAGAAAGTAGGACAAATAAAAACAATCAAGAAAAGAAGGAATTTTGTAATATTCTACCAATATTTCAAAATACAGGCAGAATATGTAATGTAGAATATCCTATAGTATTTATTTTTATATTTTCAATTTAATTCGTTTTTCGTACTATTAGTGGATCGAGTTATTAAAGCAGAGTAAGGTGAAGGTTATATATATATATATATACGTCCGCGTATATCTATCATCATTTCCTCAAAGACGGCCGGTTAAAATTTGAAAGTAGCACATTTGTTTATTGTAGTCAAAGGGTCCGGAAATTATGGCTTTGAGGAAGACAATCCTGCCCCCAGAGCTCTCAGAGCATGGGTTGTAAGTTATGCCCCGGGGGCATATAAGGTTCTTATAGGATAGGGGTGGTCGTATATACAGGGTGACCCAAAAAGATTCGTACCCATATTTTATTCAATAAAAAATCCATTTTTTAGCAAATATCCTTTCTGTTGCAGGACATAAAAGGTGAGCCTTTGGATGATCGTTTGCAGCTATAGTTGCCCCAAATATGTCTTGGACCAATCAGCAGAAGATATTCTCCCTGGAGACCTATTTTGTGACAAAATCATATCAGAGTGTACAAATTAAGTTTCGAAAACTTTTCAATTGTCGCAACTTATTTTGCGACCTATTTTGGACAAATTTTTCCAAAATAGTTGTGGACTTATGTTCTAAAGCCACAGGGGGAACTTATTCAGGCTGGAAAAAGAGGAAAATATTCCTGCACTGAGGGACTCAGTAGGATACAACCCGAGGAAATCAGTGCATAGACGCAGCCAAGAACTCGGAATGACAAAGGAGTGCAAGGACATGCAAGGAATGCAAGGATAGAAGAAAAAATTGCTGCAGTAAGGGACTCGGTAGGTCGCAGCCCTAGAAAATCACTACGTAGACACAGCCAAGAATTCGGAATGTCAAGGGAGTCACTGTAGCGTGTTCTCATGTTTAATTGGACAGTGTAGTCCCTCACTACAGAAAAGTTTTCTTCTTTCCTTGCACTCTCTTTCCTGCCTGAATCAGTTCCCCCTGTGGCTTTAGAAATAAGTCCACTACCGTCCCATGCTCACTGAATTTCCTAGCCCAAGTAACAATCGTGATTTTGGTGGAAAGTTGCGACAATGGAAGTTTTCGAAACTGAATTTGTACACTCTGGTATAATTTTGTCGAAAAATAGATCTCCAGGGAGAACATCTCCTGCTGATAGGTCCAAGACATTTTTGGGGTAACTATAGCTGCAAACGATCATCCAAAGGTTCATCTTTCATGTCCTGCAACAGAAAGGATATTTGTTAAAAAACGGATTTTTTATCAAATAAAATATGGGTACGAATCTTTTTGGGTCACCCTGTACTTGCGAGGGGACTCATTGGATCGGTAATATGAATTTCTAGTGCCCTTTTTAAGAGTAAGTAATTTGAGGGCAGCTATCCTCCCCCCTCACACGTCACATTTTCCCGAAATCCATCGAATAAAAATTCTTGAGACAATCATTTTAGTCAAAATAGTCATACAACAAGGCTTTTGGGGTTGATAAAAACCACCAGAGCCTGAGGGCGAAAGTTGTAACTTATGCCGCTGGGCATTTGAGTTTTTTATGGAAGAGATGGTTCTTTAACTTTAAAAGAGGCTCATTTGGTTGAAAATTGAAGTTTATAGTTCTTTTTTAAGCATCGAAAGTGATGAAGGGAATTTAGCCCCCACCCTCCCGGAAAACCCCTCTTTTCACTAAACGTATCTGACTGAAATTATGAGAAAGTGATTTTGTTCAAAATAGCCCAAAGAACATATAATAATGCCTCTAAGATTGACACAATTCCCCAGCGCGGTGAGGATAGGGTTGTAAGTTATACCGTGAAGGCATATAAAGTTTTTATGGAATGGGCGGTCGCTTCAGATGGGGTTCATCTGATTTGAAATTGGAAGTTATAGTACCTTTATTAAGAGTCAAAGTGATTTGAGAGCACCCAGTTCCCCCCCCCCTCCTCCACGCTTATCATTTCCCTTAACACCTCGAATCAAAATTTGGAGATAAGAATTTTGTTCATCATATTTAATGGCTCCGGAAATTATATTTCAGAGGAAGACCCCCTCCCCTTCAGCTCTCAGGGAAAGGGCTGTAAGTTACGCCCTTGGGGCATATAAGGTTCTTATAGAAAAGATGGTCGTATATGCTTTGGAGGGAACTAATTGGATGGGTAATCAGAAGATCTAGTACCCTTTTTATGATTCAAAGTGATCAGAGCGCAGTTACCCCCCCCCCACACACACACACCGACACAAGTACGTCGTGTTTTCCCAAGATGCATCCAGCAGATATTTTGAGACAGGCCTTTTGTTCAAAATAGTCCCAGGATAATATAACAAGTCTTTTCAGGCTGATACAAACCACCAGAACCTAAGGGCAAGGGTTGTAAGTTATGTGCCAGGGGGACATAACTTACAACTTACAACCTCAAATGCCCTGGGGCATTTGATGTTCTTATAGAAAGGATGATTATATAAACTGTATAAGCTAGAGGTGGCTCATTTGGTTGAAATTTGAAGTTCTAGCTCCCTTTTAAGGATCAATAAAGATGGAGGTCAACTAGCCCCCTCCTTCAACTACCCATCTTTTTACCATGTGTATACGATTGAAATTGTGCGAAGACAATTTTATTCAAAATAGTCCAAAGTACATAAAACATTGCCTCCAAGGTCGGAACATTCCCCAGAGAACTTGGGCAAGGGCTTTAGGCTATGCCCTGGAGGCATTTATGGTTCCTGTAGAATGTGTGGTCGTATTAAATTTAGACAAATCTCATTTGATTTTAAACTGGAAGTTATTATGTCCTTTTTAAGAGTCAAAGTTCCCCCTCCCCCTTCCTCCACGCTCATCATTTCCCTTTACACCTCGAATCAAAATTTGGAGATAACAGTTTTGTTCATGGTATTTGATGGCTCCGGAAATTATATCTCTTAGGAAGACCCCCTCCCCTACAGCTCTCAGGGAAAGGGTTGTAAGTTATGCCCTTTGGGAATATAAGGTTCTTATAGAAAAGATGATCGTATATGCTTTGAAGGGAACTATTTGGATGGATAATCAGAAGATCTAGTTCTTATAGAAAGGATGGTTGGATAAACTGTATAAGCTAGAGGTGGCTCATTTGGTTGAAATTGGAAGTTCTAGTTCCCTTTTAAGGGTCAATAGGAATGGAGGTCCACTAGCCCCCCTCCTCCAACTACCCATTTTTTTACAAAATGTATATGATTGACATTGTGCGAAGACAATTTTATTCAAAATAGTCCAAAGTACATACAACACTGTCTCCAAGTTAGGAACATCCCCCAGAGCCCAAGGGGAAAGGGCTTTAAGCTATACCCTGGAGGCATTTATGGTTCCTATAGAATGGATGGCCGTATTAAATTCAGATATATCTCATTTGATTTTAAACTGGAAGTTATTATGTCCTTTTTAAGATTCAAAGTGATTTGAGAGACCCCTCCCCCCACTATCATCATTTTCCATAACAAACATTCAAACAAAGTTTCGAGACATCAGTTTTTCAGCAGTGCTGAAAAGCTCAGTAATTATATGTTTGGGGATGTCGACCTCTCCCCCTCCAAGGCATCAGGGCAAGGGCTGCAGGTTATGCCATTTTTTCATTGTTTACATATAGTATATGTTATTGAGGAGAGGTATACATGCTTGACTTCTACTTTCCCAAAATGCGAGGGGCATTAAGATCAGTCTTTCAGAGAATGTTGAGGAGAATTTTGAACTACATCACAACATGCTATGTGTACATGGATTCTCAAAAGGGTGTCCCTCAAGAATGACTGAAAATATCAACTTAGATTTTTCAGGAAACGATAAGGGAGATGATCAATTAGCTAAAAAGGAAATGTTTGCACGCTACTACTACTACAACTACTGCTGCTTCAACGGCTATTAAAAGTACTATTACTACTACCACTACTATCACTAAAACTAATACTTCTGTAGTAAGTACTACTAAGAATGAGGATATTGAAAACAATATATGAAGAAACATTGAGGGGAAACTTGAGCTAAATCAAAACATACTATGTGTATACGTATTGCTGATACGGGTATATCAGCAATATTTTTGGAACGGCTTATCATACCAAAGGAAACTTTCAGGGACATCATGAGAGGGATGTTCAATTGACCAAAATGAAACTGTAACTACTATACTGCTACTACTACGGTTACTACTAATAATTATACATTATTAGGGCTACTAATTTTCCTACTTCTACCACTACTTCTATGATACTAGTGCAATTAAGACTACGCGTATGAAGGTGAAAATTTGACAGACTATTGAGGGGGAATTTGAATTAAATGAAAACACACTACGTGCATGTAAACTGTCAAAAGGGCGTATCTCAAGAATTGATAAGGGTATTACGTTGATACCTTCGGAGAATACTTAAAGGGCAAGATAAATTGACAAAAAGGTGATATATGCTCGTCACTACTAACACTAATACCACTACTACTTTTTCTTATGCTACTACAACTACTAGACTACTCCAATTACAACAAATTTAAATTTTAGAGTTTTAAGGTGAAAAGGGCGCCAAAAGGATGTCAAAAGCGCACATAAACAATACTTCTGGAACGGCTTAAGGTGTCAAGGCAAAACTTCCGGGGCACCATGAAAAACATGTTCAACCAAATATGTAATATGTTCAACCAAAAGGCAATATGCACATGCTACTACAGTGCTAACACTTAAAACACTGCACTTTCATTACCACCAAAACTGCTGTCATCATAGTACTACTAAGGCTAAGTCTATGAAGCTAAGTTTGAGAGAATATTGATGGCAAATTTGAATTGACAAAAGAAACTATGTGCATTTAGATTGTCAAAGTAGCGTACCTTAAGAATTGGTTTGTGTATTAAGTTGGAACTCTCAGAGATGCTTAAAAGTGATGGTTGATTGACCAAAAGGCGATATGTGCACACTACTACTAACAGAAAAATTTATATTGTAAGGATAACAACCTGCCATCCGTATGCAGGTTGTCAAAAGGGAATATCAGCAATATCTTGGAAACAGTTTCGTATGTGAAATTATAACTTACAACACTTGTTATTGGGGATGTTGACCTAACCAAAAGAGATTATTTGCATCATAATACTACTGCTTCTCCTCCTACAACTACTACTACTGCTGCTATTATTACTATTGCTACTACTACTACTACTACTACTGCTACTAAATCTAAGACTACTACAATTACCTTTATTCCTACTGCTGCTATTACAACTACTTGTGCTACTAATACTACTAACAAATCTAAAAGCAAAGCTTTTGGGTAATATTGTAACTGTACTGAAATAAATAGGAACACACTATGCTCACATAAGTTATGAAGAGGGCATATCAGATAAGCTTCAGGACCGGTTGATGGTGTCAAGTTAAAAATTTCATCATGTATTGAATGGGATGTTGAAAAAAGGTGCTATGTGCATACTGCTACTAATGCTACTACTGCTGCTATAACTATTGCTACTATACCGGCTATGGGTATTAAGGTGAAGCTTTCAAGGAATATTTAGGCGGATGCTAAACTAAATCAAAACAAACTATGATCATGTAGATTGTCAATAGGGTGACAAAGCAATATCACAATAACGGCTTACATTATTAAGTTAGACCTTTCAGGGTAAGTTGTGACAGATTTTGAACTAGCCAGAAGACACAACGTGTATACTTCTGATAGCACTTCTACGGTTACTGTAACCACTGACAATTAAGGGCATTAACTTGAAACAGTTATGAGGAGTTTCAATTAAACGAAAAAACTATACGCATACAAGCATTAAAAGGGCATTTAAGCAATATCATAGGCATCGCTGCTCTATCATAGCAAGTAATATCATTGATATTTTAAAGGAGCTAATTCGGTTGAAAATTCACTAGTACCCTTTTTAAGCATTTAAAATTGATTGGAGGGCAATCACCCCTCCTCTTTACCTCATAATTTTCCAAATATTTCTAATCAAAATTTAAGATATCTATTTTGTCAGCATGGCTGAGTGGTCAGGTAACTGTATCTCTTGGGCTATTGCGTAGGTCAACCCCCACAGTTATGTAATTCACCCATTATGTTTAAAAACTAAATGTTGCCTTAATATTAAATCAAAATTCACTGTGTTAATGCTAATTTCTAATAAGGTATCTCAGCAGTAGCCTATCCCAAGAACGACTGAGGGTATTATATTCAAACTTTCGGGACTACTTCTATTAATACTTCTGCTCTTAAAATTTGACCAAATCAACATAGTGTAAGTGTATCCAAGCTGTCAAAGAGCATAGATAGATTTTTTTACGAATGGTAGCATGTTCCTATTTCAAATCAACTAGAGGAGGTATGAAACTAAATTAAACACTACTATTTGTGTCCAGATTTTTAAAAGGGTGTATGTTGTTAAAAATTCCTGAAACATTTTCCCCAGCACACAAATAGCAGGCCAAACTATGAAGTCTTAAAGAACAAGAGCTAAGAGCTCATTTGGCACTTGTGACGAGGCAAGAAGAGCTAGGAGCCAAGAACTCATACGGTATGAGCTCTAACAAAGTTCTAAGAATCAATAGATTGATTTAAAAGGAAAATCAGAGGCTTAATGCCGGTAAGGATTTAAAATAAGAGCTCTGAGTCACGATGTCCTTCTAAATATCAAAATTCATTAAGATCCGATCACCCATTCGTAAGTTATAAATATCTCATTTTTTCTAATTTTTCCTCTCCCTTTAGCCCCCCAGATGGTCGAATCTGGGAAAACGACTTTATCAAGTCAATTTGTGCAGGTCCCTGACACGCCTACCAATTTTCATCGTCCTAGCACGTCCAGAAGCACCAAACTCGCCAAATCACTGAACTCCTCCCCCCAAAGAGAGTGAATCCAGTAAGGTTACGTCAATCAAGTATCAAGGACATTTGCTTATTCTATCCACCAAGCTTCATCCCGATTCCTCCACTCCAAGTGTTTTCCAAGATTTCCCCCTCCAACTCCCCCCAATGTCAAAAGATCTGTTCGGGATTTGAAATAAGAGCTCTGAGACATGAATTCCTTCTAAATATAAAATTTCATTAAGATCCGATCACCTATTCGTAAGATAAAATTACCTCAATTTTCGCGTTTTCCAAGAATTCCGGTTTTCCCCTCCAACTCCCCCCAATGTCACAGGATCTGGTCGGAATTTAAAATAAGAGCTTTAAAGCACAAGATCCTTCTAAATATCAAATTCTAAAATCTAAATATCAATTTCGTAAGTTACAAATACCTCATTTTTCCAAATTACCCCCCCCCCAACTCCACCAAAGAAGAGCAGATCCGGTCCGGTTATGTCAGTCATGTATCTTAGACAGGTTTTTTATTATTCCCATCCAGTTTCATCCTGATATCTCCGCTTTAAGTATTTTCTAAGATTTCCGGTCTCCCCCAACTGCCCCCCAATGACGCTGGATCCGGTTGAGATTTAAAATAAGAGATCTGAGTTACAAGGTCCTTCTAAATATGAAGTTTCATGAAGATCCGATCACTCCTTCGAAGTAAAAAATACGTCATTTTTTCTGATTTTTCAGAATTAACCCCCCCCCCCCCCCGATAGAGCGGATCCATTCCAATTATGTAAATCACGTATCTAAGACTTCTGCTTATTTTTCCCACCAAGTTTCATCCGGTCCCTCCAATCTAAGCGTTTCTATGATTTTAGGTCCCCCCCAAACTCCCCCCAATGTCACCAGATCTGGTCGGGATTTAAAATAAGAGCTTTGAGACACGATATTCTTCTAAATATCAAATTTCATTGAGATCTGATCACCCGTTCGTAAGTCAAAAATATCTAGATTATTCTAAATAATCTTCATTTTTTCTAGTTTTTCAGAATTAACCCCCCCCCCCCCAACTACCCTAAAGAGAGCGGATCCGTTCCGGTTATGTTAATCATGTATCTACGACTTGTGCTTATTTTTTTCACAAAGTTTCATCCCGATCCCTCCACTCTAAGAGTTTTCCAAGATTTTAGGTTTCCCCCTCCCAACTCCCCCCCCCCCAATGTCACCAGATCCGGCCGGGATTTACAATAAAAGCTCTGAGACACGATATACTTCCAAACATCATATTTCATTAAGATCTGATCAACCGTTCGTAAGTTAATAATACTTAATTTTTCTATTTTTTCCGAATTAACGGGCCCCCCACTCCCCCCTAGATGGTCAAATCGGGGAAACGACTATTTCTAATTTAGTCTGGTCCGGTCCCTGATACGCCTGCCAAATTTCATCGTCCTAGCTTACCTGGAAGTACCTAAAGTAGCAAAACCGGGACCGACAGACCGACAGACAGACAGACCGACAGAATTTGCGATTACTATATGTCACTTGGTTAATACCAAATGCCATAGAAACCGAAAAGATTTAAACTATTATCTGGTTTCCCCCTGAAAAGACTGTGTCAATACAAAATGAACAGAAATTAATTAAAAAAAAATTCCAGAAAATATTAGAGAATATTATATTCCATGGAAAAGTAAAGCAAGAAAAAATGGGTTTTAATTTCGACAACAGAAAATAAAAACAAAACTATACTTTAACTAAAAAAAGTAAAATATTCCGAATATTTCGGCCCCACGTCCGGGAGCCTTCCTCAACGGAAAAAAAAATACAAACGACAAAAAAGAAAAAACAATATTTTTAAAAACATAACACAAAAAACAACAACTAAACAGACGAAAAAAAAACATAACTAAATAAGAACACCTCACATTATAAACAAAGCTACCAGCACTGATGGTAATAACTTAAGAAAAAACCAAAGCGAATGTTTACAGTGAAACCATGGGTCTCTCTCCTCTGCAAAATCAGTGTATAAATGGGAATCTATTAAAAGTGAAGACTATATTTACTCGAACAAAACAAAAGAAGGTCACCAACCCCAGGTCCATCACCCCTAAAGAAGTCTTACAGGTTAATGAACAAATTCATGAATTAAAAGTTGAATAGATTTTTTTGTTTGCTAGTTTAGCTGCAGTCCGTTGACTTTTCACAGCATTGATCTCATTCTGACTTTTATTCGCAAGGTTATCACTTGTTTCAGGACAATTATGTAAATCACTAATCGCTGAAGTTTTTACCTGGTCATTAATTAAAATATTATAAATTGAGTTTATCTTAAAATCCCCTTCACCTCTATTAATACTAATACCCCCCCATAAAAATTCCCCCATAAATTTTTCTGAAACTTTGCAAAAGTCCTACAGACATATCTACAATTTTTTCGCATCAAATAAAATATTGTGATGAGGAAAATTATACAGGTGTTTCGCCATAGCGGATTTAGACGTTTCAGGTTTTGTATTATGTCTTAGCGAGCAATCTATGGCATTTTTGTATCGATGTAGCCTATTTTCTAAATTATGCTGTGTTCTACCTATATAAAATTTACCACAAGAGCATGGAATTTTGTATACCCCCTTTTGTATGTTTGTTTTTGTATGTTTCTTGTCTCCTTTGTGGTCACTATTTGTTTTCCCTTTTTTCCCCGACCTCTCCGTATAGACTGGGAGGTTGTAGGAAATCACAAGAGGACTCATTCACCTGGAAATTGAGTGGATTAAGTAGAAATAAAGAGAAAATGCTGTACTCACTTCTGCCCAAAAGCAGACAATCAACGAAATGCACGTCAAAATCACTGGGTAAGAGGCCCTTAACAAGGAAGACGCCCAAGCATCCTGGTCAGCGTCCTGAAATAAATTAGAGATTTAGTGTCAATTGCACTTGATTAAAAAAGACATGTTCTTCAAACAAAGAACTTCTTACTTGTTAACACAGCAACGAAATATAATTAAATTAAAACTAATTAAAATTGCAATTACGTGGTAAAATTAGGAATACGATTCCTCAGAGGTACCGAGAAATTAGCGTATTTTTTAAGATGGCCATATTAAATATGTTTCCCTTCGGTATAACAGAAGAATTAATTAGAACACACAAAACTATTATTGATCAATTGTGTTGCGAGAGCAACATTTTGGTTTTGTCGTGGTTTTTTTTTTTTTTTTTCCTAGCACCCCGATTTCAGCTTATTCCTAGAAAGTGGTAAGGGTCTAACCTCTGCGGTTTTTACGAAAAGTGTGGACCTTAGGCCGGATTGATGAATATGACTTTACATTTTGGAAAGCTTCGTAGAACTCTTGCCTGGGGCCAAAAAGGATGGCTTTTGCTTGTCCTTGAGCCAGAGCCTATAGTGTGTGAAGTGAAGAGGAGTTGTATAGCCTATGTCAGAGAGGACTATCTGAAGTTATGCAGCCAAGCTTTCGTTTCATCAAACCATGTTTCTGCTTTCGAGTGGAAAGCTCCGTTCTAGCAGGCAAGCAGGCAGGCACCAGTTTCAGATTGAAGATGGACTAAAATCTATAAGTGTTAAATATATGCGACAGTTACCCTGCCCCACAGCCAATATATCTTCTTTGAGTGATAAATAGAAAAATTTAGAGAAGCAAAAAAGCGGCATTTTCCCACGGGTCCGAAAGTGCTGCCATCTATTGTTTCTACCCATTTCTGTTCGTGATTTCAGCTGAGTTTATCATTCGGTTTTTCCCACTTGGGATTGCGGTAGAGAAATGGTATCAGATGTGCCTCTTAAACTTTAAAAGTTCTCTCATTGCTAAAGAAATTAGAGTTTATCCTTTGCTCCTTTCTAAGTGATGACGTTAGAAAGTTGGCCTACGGCAAAAAAGTCAACTTTTGAACTAAGACAGATAGATTTTTTTTCGACGGCAGTCGATAGCTTTTGATGAGCTGGTCAAAGTATATGTCATCCATTTTTTTTGTACAAAAATTCCTTCATGAGATATACCAGTTTGAAAGTTTAAAGGGGTTGACAACTTCAGTAGTAAGGTACACACTGAAACCAAAAATAGGCCGATACCAATTGTGAGACATATAGGGGAGTTGTAAGCAACAGTCGGCTGTTAGCTCATAATCATCCTCGGCAATGAGGGGTTCGCAACTCTTACTAGTTGGTGTACCTATTTTTTGTTTCCGTTGTATTTGATGGTAAGACCAATTTGGTTCCAGTGGTAAGACATGTAGGGGACTTGTAAGTAATAATCGGCTGTAAGGCTACAATCATCTTTGCAACTTTTGCGAGTTGGTGTACCTAGTATGTATTTTAGCATCCTTACAGATTAACAACTTCAGCGTTTAGTCGCAGCGAGGAAACAAAACCAAAGTGTTGCTCTCGCAAAACTTTACTCGGCGAAGCCGAGCAAAGGTTGCCGCAACACCTCACGTTGCCCATGTAACGTAGATCTAGTTACATTTGCTTTTGTAAGTACTTAAATACAAAAAAAAAACAAGTTCTTTTTAACTGAAAGTAAGGAGCGACATTAAAACTTAAAAGAACATAAATTACTCTGTATATGAAAGGGGCTTTTCCTCCTCAATGCCCTGCTCTTTACGCAAAAGTTTGACTCTTTCTCTTAGCTCTACTTTTTAAAACAGTAAAAAACTTTAGCGTAAAGAGCGGGGCGTTGAGGAGGAAAAGTCCCTTTCATACCGAGTAATTTCTGTTCGTTTTAAGTTTTAATGTCGCTGTAACTTGATGAAACTTATATATTTGAAATCAGCATTAAAATGCCATTCTTTTGATGTAACTATTAGTATCAAAATTCCGTTTTTTAGAGTTTGGGTTACTATTGAGCCGGGTCGCTCCTTACTACAGTTCGTTACCACGAACTGTTTGACACAGGTCAAACTTTGTAACTTGCAGCCCCTCCCACGGGGACTGTGGGGGAGTAAGCTGTCCCCAAAGACATAGTTAATAGGTTTTTCGACTATGACGAATAAAATGGCTATCTCAGAATTTTGATCCGGTGACCTTGGGATAAAAATGAGCGTGGGAGGGGGCCTAGGTGCCCTCCAATTTGTTTGGTCACTTAAAAAGGTAACTAGAACTTTTAATTTCCATTAAAATGAGCCCTCTGGCAACATTCTAGGATCACTGAGCCGATACGATCACCCCTGGAAAAAAACAAAAAAACAAATAAATACGCATCCGTGATGTCTTCTGGCAAAAAATGCGAAATTCCACATTTTTGTAGATAGAAGCTTGAAACTTGTACAATAGGGTTCTCTGATACGCTGAATCTGATGGTGTGATTTTCGTTAAGATTTTATGATTTTAGGGGGTATTTCCCCCTATTTTCTAAAATGAGGCAATTTTCTCAGGCTCGTAACTTTTGATGGATAAGACCAATCTTGATGAAACTTATATATTTAAAATTAGCATTAAAATACGATTCTTTTGATGTAACTACTGGTATCAAAATTCCATTTTTTTGAGTTTCGGTTCCTATTGAGCCGGGTCGCTCCTTCGTTACCACGAACTGTTTGATCATTATTTTAGTCATTCATTTTTTGTAAGTATTAATTCAATGCGATAAAACACAACCTTTCTTAGCTCTTGATTCAATATGGAACCAGTTACTAACTTCATTTCCTACCTTAACCATAGCAGGCTTATTGTCATTCATTTCTATGTCTCTTTAGCTCTTTCTTTACCACTATTTTTGGCACTGTTCCTATATTGAAACAATTTTATTTTATTTACTAATAATTTAAAAATAAACTATATAGCCTATACAGACAACCGCCTGGGCAAGGCTCAAAAAGCCTAATGATGGACGGCTGCAATCCTCTCTAATTCTCAACCAATAACAAAAATCATTTACAAAAAACTAAAAAAAAGAGGTACAAAAACACTCTTTCAACTAACAAATAATACCAAAATTGACTACCGTCTCCCGGTAAATGTTTCTTAAACTTTGATTTAAATAACCCAATGTACTCACCCTCTCAAGTGCAAGCTGAGATAACATTCCAAATAGCCAGGCTGATTACCTAATTCCAAAACTTGTACGCGTGATGTCTCGGTACTCAACAGCAAAATTATCCACCTCCCTAATCGCATACCTGTGGAACGGACGATTTATGCAAAGAAAAAATCAGGAAAACTGTAGGACATAGATCATTCCAACATCGATACGCAAAAACAGCAGCTTCACAATCGCGAATCTGACCAACATTAAGCACTCGTAAATTCTTAAAATACGAAGCGGTATCATTCACATTTTTTACATAATTACAAAGAAGACGTACAGTTTTATTTTGAAGAACCTGCACTATTTTAAAATTTGCATAAGAATTACTAGACCAAAGAACACAACCCTAAGACACATAAGGCACAAGAACAGTATGGTACAGTAATAGAAGAACTGATAATGGTAAAACATGCTTTAATTGGCGCAAAATTTCCAGATCTCTAGCAACTTTAGCTGCAACAAGACAAATTACAATCAAGTTGAAAACCCAAATAACGCACTTCATACACCTGTGACACTCACCATTAAAAAATATCTCTCCATCAACACTTGGCTGCTTACCAATTCTTCTAAACACCAGACAATAAGTTTTTTTTAACATTCACTGACAAAAGGCTCAAACTTGTAAAAAAGACTTTAAAACCCTATTTACTTTCAACAACAAATCATCAATGGATCGACTATACACAGTTAAAGCAGTATCATCCGCAAAAATTGTAATAAAAACTTTTAAACTTACCCTCTATTCAAACATTAATATAATTTTTTACTTGTTAAGACAACAACTTTGAAATCAAACACGCAATCCCCCCTCTATGAAGTGATGCGAAGAATACAAAGCAAGTAATAAGGTGACAATTCTAGGCATATAAATGAAACGAATCAGGACTTTGAACATAAGGACTATTTCTTAACTGTTGAAGTCAAACTTGGTTCATACACAGTTCAAGATCTGTTGCTATTGGTGCCGAGAAAACCTCTACTAGACGAAAAGGTCGGCTTTAACAAGTATCAAGTACTAGTATCAAGTATTTTTAAGTATATATTTATCCAAGAGCAGAATTTACGGTTGTACTCTAGCCAGAGAACCAGCAATTGTTTCTCATCTCTATGCTTTTGAACCCTAAATAACTTTTCAAACTGATACATACAACTATATATATATATTTTTTTGCAATTCATGAACATGCAATCCACCAGATTTGATCGCCTTTAGTGTGCCGCAGTCGATATGTCCATAAGTCCCAGTCTAGTTTTCAAAATTTCTTAATTTGTAGGGGGAGCCCTTAGCCTTTCGACGGATTACCAGGAGCACTTCGATTTCACTGAATATTGTAGCTAGGTTAATTTTATAGTATTTTGCTAAAAATCGGACGTCTAGCCACATCAACAATGCCTGCATAGACGTGTTCCATCCCTTTTACAAACAAGTGTGACCTGCCAGAACTTTGCAGTGGGGAAAGAGCAGTGTAAATCTGAGTCAATCTATATGGCTTGGCCATTTTTATGACTGGAGTAGAAGAAGATTGCTAACAAGACCGACAACTATTACCACTAAAGGTGTAAAAAGAAAAAAAAATATCATCTGCCGTGTGAACAAGATCTTTTCTTTTCCGTTTTTTCCGGATTTTTCTTCTCTGCTACAACAAGAACAGCGGGACAGTATCGCTTTGCGTTTCCTAATTGAGTCTGGCAGTTCAGCATTGTCTAAAGTTAGACTTAAACGAAGTTCATAAATAAGTTTAACAAATTTATGATCTATATAGCGTAGAATAGCGTTCCTAAGAGTGGGTATTAGAGCTCCCCAACACAGAGAATACGATCTACATTATGTAGAATAGGGTTCCTAAGAATTGATATTAGAGCTCCACAACACAGAGAATACGATCTACATTGTGTAGAATAGCGTTCCTAAGAATTGGTATTAGAGCTCCACAACCCAGAGAATACAATCTACATTGCGTAGGATAGCGTTGCTAAGAATTGGTATTAGAGCTCCGCAACACAGAGAATACGATCTACATTGTGTAGAATAGGGTTCCTAAGAATTGGTATTAGAGCTTCCCAACACAGAGAATACGATCCACATTGTGTAGAATAGGGTTCCTAAGAATTGGTATTAGAGCTCCGCAACACAGAAAATACGATCTACATTGCGTAGAATAGCGTTCCTAAGATTTGGTATTAGAGCTCCGCAACACAGAGAATACGATCTACATTGTGTAGAATAGCGTTCCTAAGAATTGGTATGAGAGTTCTGTAATATATATATATATATATATATATATATATATATATATATATATATATATATATATATATATATATATATATATATATATATATATATATATATATATATATATATATATATATATATATATATATATATATATATATGTGTGTGTGTGTGTGTGTGTGTGTGTGTGTGTGTGTATATATATATGTATGTATATATACAAAAGTAATTTCCATAAAAAAAAAAACACAACAGAACTTGCTTATCATAAAACAGATGCATGAGACATGAAATAATTTCTAAATTCTTTTTATAACAAAAAGTACCAAAAACTAATATTAAACATAAAAGCATACAAGAGACACTTTTGGTAACAAATTATTCACGAACATGAAAATTCTTTTAAAAACTTATTGAATAGAAATAAAATTACTATACAGAAAATGTAAACTAAAAAAAGCTTAAAAAACTATTCTGGGGAATTATTCTTAGAAAACCCAGCGGCGGCACCACTCCCCCACCCCCTATAAAAGAGTTTATTCAATTTTCTTTAGACCTAGCCTCTGATTATACTCTACACAGACATTTCGATCGGAGACTAGGTAGTTTACAAGGGAAAACACTCGGATACAATCCCCACAAACATATACTTATACTTTTACTTTTATACTTTTTTCCTGGTTTTGCAGACACGGGACTCTTATCGATTTTTACAAGAGAGCGGATTGCTTAGCGTTTAGCACAAGATACTTTGTTATTCATTATACAATTCTCATAATCACTAATGTTGAAGATCTTATGAACATAGTGTGTAGACATCCCCCACCCTCGAAACGTTATTTAATTACCTTCTAGTGTGTTTGAATAAAGTTGAATTTGGGAGTGGGAAATACCCTTGGAAATCATAGTGATCCCCATTTTTATTTTAAATATAAGACTTGATTTGGAGCACGGCAACACTCCAGGTACATTTTCATGCCACGATTCTTTTAGTTTCGAAATGTGATGGCTTAACCATTGGCCAAGTAAATAAATCGTCCGTTTTTACATTTAAAAGAACCTATTTTGTGTCTCCAAAGTGTACCTGCCCCTCGTCAGGTCATTTTACTTTAGGTAAACAACAGAAAAAAGTCAAACATGGGCATTTTGGATATTTCCAAATAGTAACTACTCGAAGCTTTGTATTTATTGAGTTTAACAGTTTTTTTTCCTGTGTAAAATCACCGTGGCCGGTGCAATAAGCGTAGCCAAAGTAAAACTTGTGTCTACGATAATCCGTGCACACTCTTCAGGATTTGGTAAATCACACTGGCTGCAGCTACGAACAGATTCTCATATTTTCCCGAAAGCAGCGTTTAAAATCAATTTTCAATTATTTTTTTTGTATACTTTGGATATAGCCTCTCATTGCCTTTTGAAAAACGCATATATATGTTTTTGGTTGATTTGTTGTTCGTGGATTTCTGTGATTTTGAAGCCATTTGCGACCATATATTTTGAGGGCACATGGAGCACAAATATGTTTTTCTTTTTGGGCAATATATCGACAATGAATTTTTGCTTCAAAAATACTCATTGCATTCCCCTCCACCAGGGAATAATTACAGGGACTCTAAATTACCGACTTCTAAATTACCGACAGCAGAAGACAAAATGCTTCACTGAATCAATTATTTCAACAGGGACTTCACTGTCCACCTAAAAAAAAGCGCACACTGACAATGTTAGCCCTGAAATCAAAGACAGAGGGATAACTTAAACTTTTGTCGTTAGAGCAGGGGAGGGAATAGTGTGACATTCTCAAAGAAAAAAGAGTCCAATTGTTTGGCGGGTTGTTTGTTGGCTCCCTGCCAACTAGGATTGGTTTCAAGGACACAGTCTCCATGAAATACATATACACCTCTCATTAAGCATTCAAAGTCCTCTATCAGTTTCAACTTTAGATTCAAACACTGTTGCCAAAGCTGTTGCCAACCAGTTGCCAAAGCTTTCTAAAATTTTCAAAGCAAAATTTTCTAAATTACCGACATCAGAAGACAAAATGCTTCACTGAATCAATTATTTCAACAGGGACTTCACTGTCCACCTAAAAAAAAGCGCACACTGACAATGTTAGCCCTGAAATCAAAGACAGAGGGATAACTTAAACTTTTGTCGTTAGAGCAGGGGAGGGAATAGTGTGACATTCTCAAAGAAAAAAGAGTCTAATTGTTTGTTGGCTCCCTGCCAACTAGGATTGGTTTCAAGGACACAGTCTCCATGAAATACATATACACCTCTCATTAAGCGTTCAAAGTCCTCTATCAGTTTCAACTTTAAATTCAAACACTGTTGCCAAAGCTGTTGCCAACCAGTTGCCAAAGCTGAGTACATGACAAAAAAAAATATCGAATTTAGAGACAAATTCACCAAAATAGTGACCAGAAGCGATCATCAGTCAGCTGTCTAAATAAGCCAGGTTAGTTACCTAAACTAAAGCTATTCTGAAATAAAAGCTTTTGCAGACCATATCCTACTTGAAGGATGATTTGCTGGAGCAGTAGACCCTTCCCTCCTCTTGGAAAACTAATGCGCTATCGTTGCCAACTGTATAAGCACAACCAGTTACAATTGAAGTACTGTATATTATTAGTCGACTTTCTCATTGACAAAAAGAAATACACCCTCCCCCTAAATTGAACAGCTTTTCGTAAAAATCCCGTTTACTACCAACTTGACATCTCCTACTCCCAAAAATTGTTTTCCATTTTCGTATCTGCACCAATCAGACAAAAGATCATACCAGGTCGAGAATCAAACAGTTCGTGGTAAGGAACTGTAGTAAGGAGCGACCCGGCTCAATAGTAACCAAAACTCTAAAAGATTGAATTTTGATATCAATAGCTACATCAACAGAATCGCATTTTAATGCTGATTTTAAATATATAAGTTTCATCAAGTTTAGTCTTACCCATCAAAAGTTACGAGCCTGAGAAAATTTCCCTTATTTAGGAAAATAGGGGGAAATACCCCCTAAAAGTCGTAGGATCTTAACGAAAATGACACCATCAGATTCGGCGTATCAGAGAACCCTACTGTAGAAGTTTCAAGCTCCTATCTACAAAAATGTGGAATTTTGTATTTTTTGCCAGAAGACAAATCACGGGTGCGTATTTATTTGTTTGTTTTTTTTTCCCAGGGGTCATCGTATCGACCAAGTTGTCCTAGAATGTCGCAAGAGGGCTCATTCTAACGGAAATGAAAAGTTCTAGTGCTCTTTTTAAGTGACCAAAAAATTGGAGGGCATCTAGGCCCCCTCCACGCTCATTTTTTTCCCAAAGTCAACGGATCAAAATTTTGAGATAGCCATTTTGTTCTGCTTAGTCGAAAACCATAATAACTATGTCTTTGGGGATGACTTACTCCCCCGCAGTCTCTGGGGGAGGGGCTGCAAGTTACAAACTTTGACCAGTGTTAACATATAGTAATGGTTATTTAGTGTAAAGAGTTGATTTAGTGTAAAGAGCGAGGTATTAACGAGGGTACAAACCCCCTCGTATACATAATAAAAATATAAGGTTATGAAAGTATGTTATGTAAGTTAATTCTTAAGTTACGTATATTTTTTACTAATAAAAACGTTCGTTAAAAATTAGAAGTTCTAGTTGCCTTTTTAAGTAACCGAAAAATTGGAGCGCAACTAGGCCTCCTTCCCCACCCCTTATTTCTCAAAATCTTCTGACCAAAACTAAGAGAAAGCCATTTAGCCAAAAAAAGAATTAATATGCAAATTTCATTTTAATAATTTATGTGCGGGAGCCAAAACCCAACATGCATTAATTCAAAAACGTTCAGAAATTAAATAAAAAAAACTAATTTTTTTAGCTGAAAGTAAGGAGCGACATTAAAACTTAAAACGAACAGAAATTACTCCGTATATGAAATGAGTTGTCTCCTCCGCAATCCCTCGCTCTTTACGCTAAAGTTTGACTCTTTTCCACAATTCTACTTTTTAAAACAATTAAAAGCTTTAGCGTAAAGAGCGAAGGATTGCGGAGGGGACAACTCATTTCATATACGGAGTAATTTCTGTTCATTTAAGTTTTAATGTCGCTCCTTACTTTCAGCTAAAAAAATTGTTTTTTTTTATTTAATGATAAGAAAGGATTAAAATAAGTAATGGAACATATCAAATAATAAAATTACAAATGTTCCGACAAGCAGTTTCCTTAAAATATATAAATAGATAAGAAAAAAGAAGCAAGTTCTTACTGAGGAAGTCAGATAACCTAGTCGAATAAAAATGTAAATAAAATACTTACCGGTTTCATAAAGTAGATAGCTTTAAAAACTGATCCAAGAAAGGCGAAGAAATAAAGAAACTTTTGGGGTGTCAGCTGAAATACCCCCAGACATGCTCTAACTTTCTGTCGCTTATACTCAGAGCTGATACATATTATCAGCTGTATTAATGTGGCCAGTGCAATCAAAAAGAAGACACACGAAAATCCAATGTGGTACATAATATTAGGCTCTGTGCAAGAGTCACCGTCAAACTGAACCTGGAAAAACAAAACTTGAATTGTAGTTTAGTACTCCAAAATCCGCGACTAAAATACAGTTGAACACAATGGAACATAAGCCTCCCTTACTTTACTTACTTTGACTTAAGTCTCCTGCCGGGCACTGCCCGGCAGGAGACCGGTTTACCTTTTAAAAAAGGTAAGGGCTTTAAAAAAAAAAGGTAATCATGACAGAAAGGCGATACAGAATAGGCGACAGAAAGACGATTATACCTTTTAAAAAAGACAGTACAAGCTGCTCTTCGCTTTTTTATAAATAGGTTTCGCTGAACGTATTCATCTATTGTTTAACTGGAAAGTCGGTCTGGGCTATCAAACTATCTAACTGGTAAGACGTGTTTGGGGCCTACTAAATATGCTTGAGGAGTTTATGGCATAAGAAGTTACGGGAGGGAGGATTCTGGTCTAGATGTATGAGGGGTATAAGGGGAAAGAGTTTCAGAAGAACTTCTAGAAGTTTCAAGCTCCTATCTACAAAAATGTGGAATTTTGTATTTTTTGCCAGAAGACAAATCACGGGTGCGTGTTTATTTGTTTGTTTGTTTTTTTTTGTTTTTTTTTCCCAGGGGTCATCGTATCGACCAAGTGGTCCTAGAATGTCGCAAGAGGGCTCATTCTAACGGAAATGAAAAGTTCTAGTGCCCTTTTTAAGTGACCCAAAAAATTGGAGGGAACCTAGGCCCCCTCCCACGCTCATTTTTTTCCCAAAGTCAAAGAATCAAAATTTTGAGATAGCCATTTTGTTCAGCATAGTCAAAAACCATAATAACTATGTCTTTGGGGGTGAATTACTCCCCCACAATCCCTGGGGGAGGGGCTGCAAGTTACAAACTTTGACCAGTGTTTACATATAGTAATGGTTATTGGGAAGTGTACAGACGTTTTCAGGGGGATTTTATTTTGTTTGGGGGTGGGGCTGAGGGGAGGGGGCTATGTTGGAGGATCTTTCCTTGGAGGAATTTGTCATGGGGGAAGACAAATTCAATGAAAAGGGCGCAGGATTTTCTAGCATTACTATAAGAAAACAATGAAAAATAAACATGAAAACGTTTTTTCAAATGAAAGGAAGGAGTAGCATTGAAACTTAAAACGAACAGAGATTATTACGCATATGAGGGGTTCTAAAAATACTTTAGCATAAAGAGCGAGGTATTTAGGAGGAGATAAATACCTCGCTCTTTATGCTAAAGTAGTTTTAGTAATTTCAACTATTTATTCTACGGCCTTTCTGATTCAGGGGTCATTCTTAAAGCATTGGGACAAAACTTACGATTTAGTGTAAAGAGCGAGGTATTAACGAGGGTACAAACCCCCTCGTATACATAATAAAAAAATAAGATTATGAAAGTTTGTTACGTAAGTTAATTCTTAAGTTACGTATATTTTTACTAATAAAAACATTCGTTAAAAATCAAAAGTTCTAGTTGCATTTTTAAGTAACCGAAAAGTTGGAGGGCAACTAGACCTCCTTCTCCACCCCTTATTTCTCAAAATCGTCTGATCGAAACTAAGAGAAAGCCATTTAGCCACAAAAAGAATGAATATACAAATTTCATTTTAATAATTTATGTGCGGAGAGCCAAAACCAAACATGCATTAATTCAAAAACGTTCAGAAATTAAATAAAAAAAACAAGTTTTTTAAACTACAAGTAAGGAGCGACAGTAAAACTTAAAACGAACAGAAATTACTTCGTATATGAAAGGGGCTGCTCCCTCCTCAACGTCCTGCTCTTTACGCTAAAGTTTTTTACTGTTTTAAAAAGAAGAATTGAGAGAAAGAGTCAAACTTTAGCGTAAAGAGTAGGACGTTGAGGAGGGAGCAGCCCCTTTCATATACGAAGTAATTTCTGTTCGTTTTAAGTTTTACTGTCGCTCCTTACTTGCAGTTTAAAAAACTTGTTTTTTTTTATTTAATCTTGACAAGATCTAACCTGGTTTAGTATCATCACCTAACTTTGAAATAGTGTAATGCAGTAATTTCTGTTGATCGTCCTTGCCTTTCATTTTTTTTAAAACCAATTTGTTAAGTTGCTCCTCGTATTTAAGAAACTAACAAGGCAAAATATTCTTGGATTTATCAAATTTCAGGGGTATTTCCAATAGTATAATATCCTTGGAATTAGAGCAAGGTCTAAATGATTCTGTTAAGCAAGGGAATACTGTTAATATTAATCATTCAGAATCCAAAAAGAAACAAGGTTAAATACCGTTTAGCAGAAACAACGTACCAAGGACGCTAGAATAAAAACACGTTTTGATTCCTGGACTCAACTTAGATCTACATATGCCCGAGAATCCCAATTTTTTAAAATTTCTTCTTAAAAATTATTAAGTTATTAGTATAGCACGAAATGATGGTAAGCGTTGCCACATTGACTACAAAAATAAACAAGAGAAACCAATTAGTCAAATTTGACAACGCTCTACATCCAAAAAACTTCAAGCATTAACAGTAGCTTTGTTGATTTCCAAAGACAACTACCACAAAGGAAAGTTGCATTTTCTCAAGCTGCTTGTTTTATTCGTTCCACGCAAATTTTTTTTAATGATTTTCACCCATGCTTCTTCTTTTAAGAATTTGGCACCCATAACCACCGAACACTTGGTAACTGAATAAGGAGATCATTTTCGTTAAAAATCGAATCTTCATTTTTATACTTTGTTAAGATGGAATCAGGAGATCGAGCTTCACTATGTCCCTTGCACTTGCTCCTTGTATATTTACTTCTCATTGTCACTTGTCTTCTAACCACTTATTAATTCTTTTATAGCTTTTCCCCAGGTAATTATTTTTGCTTTAATTGAGTAACTACATAGTTCAGCAACAACCATTCGTGGTCCATTGTATATACCCTCTAATGTATCTAATAACACAGAATTATTATCGCGTAATTTTTTAGTTTTAGTTTATGGAGTAATAAATCAACAATTTCAACTGAATTTAGAAGTTCGGTTATGACTTCAATTCCTCCTTCCTGTTTATCCTTCAAAAATCATAACTTCTATAGGATTTGTATTCTCCTGGGATCTGATCAACAATATTTGCATTTATTTTACGTACTTCTTTGTTGAGCGGCTCAAAAACATCGCGTTTCTTCTTTCTATTTTAATTATTATTCTCAAGGGAATCTTCAAATACTTCCTTAATTAAATTACTACTGGATTTCGCATTCTCGGGTAATTCAATTTCATTGGAGCTATTTTTGGAAAGCTTCTCTTAGGTAAAGCATTAACATCTATCTTCACAGGCGGCAACTCATGTTATAAAAGAATTTATTATCTGCCTAGCAAGACATAAGCTATGCTTGCTAAGTTGTCCGAATAAAGTTTCTATCCAGCTAGTTGGATATTGTAAAATAATTGCTAACACAATTAATTATCCTGGTAGTTGGAAATTATCACCATATGGCTTTGGGAATTTCTTGTCTACCTATTTGGGTATACATCAGAAAGGTTAAAATAAAGTATTATCCATCTAATTAGATATTGATCATATGCCTAAGCGAAATATTTATCTGGCTAGTTGGATATTATCACCCAATTACTTAAAGAAATTACTTATCTGCCTAGTTGGATATATATCAGATGGGCTATCAGAAATTATTATCCACCCAGTTAGGTATTCATGCCATGCCTATGAGAAAAATAAATATTTGGCTAGTTAGATATTATCACTATGTTGCATGAAGAATTTAATTAATTTAATTTAATATATATAAGAAGATTGAAATAAAATATTATCCACCTAGTTAGAAACACTAAGTTGGCTCTCTTACTTTATTATATCAGGCTAGTGGGCTAAAATTATTTTTTTTTAAGTTTCAAATATTTCACTAGTTGGCTATTGTCTTGTTTGCACAAAAGGACTTCTCAACTAGATGGATACTTTATGTGAATCATAAGCACGGATATTATTTTTACGTTCTATAGAATAGAAATTTTTAGACACTATCCATTGGGTATATTCCCAACCGCGGACAACCAGCTTTCCGTTTAGCCCTTGACGGTTGGCCAAAAAGGATAATCTTTGGCTATGTGTTATCTTTCACTGGTTGGCTATTGTCTTGTTTGCACAAAAGGACTTTTCAACTAGATGGATACTTTATGTGAATCATAAGCACGGTTGGATATTATTTTTACGTTCTATAGAATATAAATTTTTAGACACTATCCATTGGGTATATTCCCAACCGCGGACAACCAGCTTTCCGTTTAGCCCTTGACGGTTGGCCAAAAAGGATAATCTTTGGCTATGTGTTATCTTTCACTGGTTGGCTATTGTCTTGTTTGCACAAAAGGACTTTTCAACTAGATGGATACTTTATGTGAATCATAAGCACGGTTGGATATTATTTTTACGTTCTATAGAATAGAAATTTTTAGACACTATCCATTGGGTATATTCCCAACCGCGGACAACCAGCTTTCCGTTTAGCCCTTGACGGTTGGCCAAAAAGGATAATCTTTGGCAATGTGTTATCTTTCACTAGTTGGCTATTGTCTTGTTTGCACAAAAGGACTTTTCAACTAGACGGATACTTTATGTGAATCATAAGCACGGATATTATTTTTACGTTCTATAGAATAGAAATTTTTAGACACTATCCATTGGGTATATTCCCAACCGCGGACAACCAGCTTTCCGTTTAGCCCTTGACGGTTGGCCAAACAGGATAATCTTTGGCAATCTGTCATCTTTCACCCAAAGAACGTGCCCTGGCCATCACCTTTATCTCATTATAGCTCATTATAGCCCTAGAAAGCGGAATTGAACAACATTTTTCATACAGCCTACTGTTTGAAATATAATCAGTCAGTCGGGTACCCAAAACAGTAAGTAGGCAATCTCTGCAGAATACATCTAGCAAATCTTCCTCCGTTTTTCAGATGCCCATGCTTCAGAACCATATTTGACCACTGTTATTACTGCATCTTCCAATAATCTAATTTTCGCTCGCAGACTTATCTTCCTATTCTTTAAAACTTTTTTCACATGCGAAAAAATACCTTTAGCTTTGGCTATTCTGCTCTTAAAATCTTCACGGCACCCCCATCGTCTTTACTAATAATACAACCAAGGCAAGTGAAGCTATCCACTTCATTGATCTTTTTGTTAACCAACGTCACCTTTTCATCTTCACTTTTTCCTAGCCTTAAGTACTTGCTCTTGTTAAGATTAATTTTCAAACCTATTCTAGAACCATGAACTCGTAAAACCTCTAACAGTTCATTCATTTTGCTCAGTTCATTAATGCTTAAAATGCTTAAACCATCAGCATAATCGATGTCCAGGAATGTTTTTCTTCTCCGTTTGATTCCATTTTCTCCCATTGCATTTCCTCTGCTCCTTAAGACAAAGCCCATCAAAATAGTCCATATAAATGGGGATAAAACACAGCTCCGCTTAACTCCTGATTTAATACAAAACCAGCTACAGTTAAGGTAGGAACACTATTTCCTACTTTAATCGCAGCACTGTTATTCTCGTAAATAGCACTAATCACTTTAATGTATTTATCTAGTATATAGTGTTGGGCGATATTCAATATTGATATTGATATATCGATCCAAATATCGATATCGAAAATGATATGGGGATTTTTTGGTTATTTCTAGCTTTTTCTAACATCTAACGGTGAACGTCCAGCCGAAAAGATTAAAAAAAATTGATGCGTAAATGGCCGAGAAGAAGAGTAATAACGCATCCAATCACTCAACATGTACATACTGATACATAGCCTACATACTGATACATAGCCAAACTCAAATTACGCTTAGTGAGGGAGGACTCCCAAATGTGGCTGAAAACCTCCGAAATTCTTTGCTGGATAAATGCCTTCTAGGTTGTTAAGCCTTGGTCTTATCACACCCGTCAAACCTTGATCCAAGTTTCAAGAAAATGTATATCTCTCTTGAGTCACCAGTAGAAAAGCGTTAGCGAACATCCTATATGTATTGCATAGCGTAAGAGAGAGAGAGAAAGAGAGAGAGAGAGAGAGAGAGAGAGAGAGAGAGAGAGAGAGAGAGAGAGAGAGAGAGAGAGAGAGAGAGACTAGGCGTTTCCCCCTCCCACGCGGGATATTCCTTGGGGGTATTTCCTTGGAATTCTGATAAATGGATAATGGTCCTGGGCTTATTCTGTTTTGATTGACGTTTTTGGGATGAAAAAAAACTCTTCCTAGCTAATTTATTTGCTATGGGTTGACTCCCTGTAGTAGCATATTATTTATCGGCATGAATATATAATGAATCGGAGGTAATAAGCTTGAAATTGTCTGGGCAGGATCTAGACTCTTGTTGATACAAGCGAATCGCCAAATGCTGAAAACCATGTTGTGACCAAGACGGGCCTAGGATTGCACTAAGCCTCCATTCAACTGGAGGTCCCAAGGACTTCTTGCTGTCCCGATTTAAGCCGGCTTAAGCACTTTGGATTAGACCTGAGAAGCTATGTTGGTCTCCATCCTCCATTGGTTCTGGCACCATTGCATTTCCAGGGACCAAAATAATTTCGATGATTTAAAAAATACAAAAATTGCAACTTGGAATGGTACGACGTTGAAAAATAAATATTGTGTCGACATTTTGACTGACAAATTCAAACGCTTCGAAGTGGACTTATTAGGAGTTTCAGAAACTCATATTCCAGGGGGTAGGAAACATGAAATTAGATGATACTAAATTTATTTACTCATGCAGGAAAGATGGGGTGCCTGTTTAGGTTGGGAAGGCATTAATAATATAACTAAGTGTACTTTAGAACTAAGAACTGTTGAACTAAGTGACGAAGATTATAGTAACTCAGATAGATTTCACTTACAGTTACAGGAACAAATAGACAGGGTCCCAGATAGAGATATAGTGTTTTAATTAATAGACTTTAACGTCAAGGTCGGTAGATTGGTAGCTAGGGATAGATGGTGTCACAGCCTTGGTAAATTTAGCGTAGGAAAAGAAAACAGGAATGGCTACAGAGTGCTACAGTTTTGTAAGTATAACAATCTAATTTTAACCAAAAAAGTGCTTGGCCAAATTTAACATGGTATTCACGCGAGGATATGACAGCTAACCTGATTTCAGTTCAGTTCAGTTCAGTTCATTCGGGTTTATTAAAAAAAATTATAACAGTCATAACATACTTAATCTCTCATCTCTATGCAAAAACTGCATGCTGAGTCCCATATCACCTCAAAAATAAATACGCACTATGGCTCTCCCTCCACTTCTCGATACAACCATGGCCCCTACCAAAAAAAATATCCTTACAAGTCCCCACCTCTTCATCCAGGAGCAAACCACTCCAACCCCCACAAAAAAACTCAATAATAGCTAAAATCACTTTTCTAATTAGATTCATTATTCAAATTAAACTAATTCAAAACAAGATAATTTTTTATTCTCTTTTTGAAAGAACCAAGGGAGCTCCTACCTCTCAGTTCAAGCGGTAGGGTATTGTAAGCCTTAGCACAGACGATGTCAGGCGAAAAATCCGACCTCACTGTTGGTGTATTTCGAATATGGATCTGTGCAGATAGTCTTGTAATTGGAAGACGCTGTTCGGATACCAAACGGAATAGATTCCTAAAAGGTGGTGGAAGCAAGCCGGAGAGGAATCTGAAAGCAAAAACCAAGCAGGAAAGCTCAAACAGCGATTTCAGCGAGAGATAATCTTCTGTGTGTTTGATGATCTTCAAGGCATTCTTGTGGATGGAATCCAGTTTTTTCAGATGGGATTTGAATGTTGATTGCCATACCATTGCGCAATACTGTAAGTGGGGTCTAATGAGTGCATTGTAGAGAAGGGTAAGGGTTTTACGTGGGAATGTTTGCTTCAGTTTTTTCATGATACCCAGATTCCTTGAAAGCTTTAATTCTACAGCATGGATGTGAGGAAGGAAAGAAAGGTTTTCATCTACTATTACTCCTAAATATTTTGCACATCCATTTACTGGTCGTTGAACCTTCCCACGAGACGTCACAATTCCTGTTATTTCTGGGTGAAGGGTTCCTACCCTAGAAAATAGTAGGATGCAAGATTTTTCTACATTGATGACAAGTTTGTTGGCATCCATCCACAGATAGGTCTCTTCTATGATGTTTTCAAGCTTCCGCTGGAGTGAAGGCATATCAAGTCCGCAGCAGGTAATTGTAGTGTCGTCAGCGAATGCTATAAGTCCATCTTGCTCGTTATTAATGTCCTCAGATGTTTGATCAAAGCATAGGTTACAGCATTTTTGGTCGTCATGATTCGGATTAAGGATACGAGTTAGGACATGGACTAAAAACAAAAGAGGACCGAGGATTGATCCTTGGGGCACACCAAATTTCACAGTAGTGTCGTTTCTTGGGTCGTCACCAATGTAGATGCACCTATTTTGAAGGTAAGATTCAAACCATTGAAGGGCTATCCCTCTCACTCCAATATGTTGCAACTTTCCCAGTAAGATTGTATGATCCATGCTGTCAAATGTTTTCTTGATGTCAATCAATATAGCAGCTGGCAGAAGACCTGAGTCAAGTGCTCTGTTGATGAATAAGCTTAGGGATGCCAGAGCATCTTCTGTTGAATGACCAGGTCTGAAGCCGAACTGACGACTATTAAAAAATCCTTTTTTTTCGAGAAACTGGTAAAGTAGTCTTTGTAAGGGTTTTTCAAAAACTTTTGAAAAAACAGATAATATGGATATGGGTCGGAAATTTGATGGATCGTCATGAGGGCCACCTTTATGCAGAGGGATTATTCTTGCTTTTTTTAGTATTGAAGGAAAAACACCACTTCTTAGAGACAGGTTTATCAAATAAGTTAATGGCTCTAGGATAGAAGGGAGGACTGCTTTCAGGGCTTTCATGTGTATCCGGTCAAATCCAGATGCTGATGTGCCTTTCAAGGTCTTCACAATTAGCTCTACTTCAGTTGATGTCACAGGAATTATTGCCATTGATTTGGTGCATGCTGAGCCAAGGTAATGCTTGTAGGGTTTTTGGGGACTTTTCGCAGAATTAGATGTAATTCCGCCTATCCTTGCGAAAAATGTACTGAGTTCTTTTGCAACCTGAGTGGGTTCCGTAACAGCCTCCCCGTTGACAAAAAGTCTGGAAGGCAATTCTGCTTTCTTATCATTTGGTCGCAAAACCGAATTAATGACCTTCCAGACTTTTCGTCCATCCTTCCCACTTTCAGATATTTTATTATTCACATAAATTCTTTTTGCTTTCCTCAGAACTGAATGAAGGCATTTCTTATACGTCTCATATCTCTCTAGGTTTTCTCGGCTTGGGTGGTTTCTGTAATTTGCCCATAACTTATTTTTCTTATTTATGCATATGAGTAAGCTTTCGGTAACCCATGGACATATTGGGGTATTTTTTCTTCCACGGTTTCTTGGTTTCTCTTTAAAACAGCATGCTTTATATGCAGCTACAAACGCATTGTGGAAAATTTCAAAACCTTCGTTCACATCCTCATTTCCTAGGACACTGTCCCAAGAAACTTTTTTTAACTCATCATTTAACAGTTTAAGATTCTCCTCTTTAAGATTAATTACTTGTAGACCCTGGTTAGTTCTTACGAGTGGAGTTGGTATCCTCGCCGTGTTGAAGACAGTGTGTATAGGAAAATGATCAGATGTGTCACTGGTGATGACTGATACCTTCGCCGGACATAATGTAGAAAAAATGTTGTCAATCAGTGAGTGTGTACTTTCTGTTACTCTGGTTGGAATTGTAATTGAAGGGTAAAGATTAGACCCTGACATAATAGTGAGAAGATCCACTGAGCTATTTCTTAGAGGAAAGGCAAGATTAATGTTAAAATCACCCATGATGATCACATCTTGGTTCTTGTTTCCTATCAGCTGTAAAATCTGAGTTAGTATATCCGTAAAAGCAGAAACAGAACCAGAGGGTGAGCGATATATTTCTCCAATCAATATCTTTTTCTTAGAAGGCCCATATAGCTCAAGGAAAAGTGATTCAAAAACGCCTTCAACATTCCGGCTCAGTTGATTGTTAATATGCACAGCATATTCATTCCTCGCATAAATAGCCAATCCTCCTCTGCGAGCTTCTTTTCTATGTAGAAAATTTGATTTATAGCCTGGGATATCTAGGAGGCTATCCGTTTGTCCTGTAAGGAATGTCTCACATAATCCAATTATGTTGGGTTGCAGTTGGTGGCACATTGAAGTTATTTCCATAAACGACGAACATAATCCTTGACAGTTAAGTTGAAGCACAGAAAACTGAGATTCAGAGTGCCCCTTGGTTAAATCTATTAAATCAACATATTTACTTCTAGGATAATTACTTTCACTAAATAACGGCAAATCATCTTCATTACTTATTTTTTCATCAAAAATTTTCTCTAAATCCAAAAAAGAATTCTCTAACTAATTTGATTTTGTTATTATAGACTGAAGACTGGCAGGATCAGTTCAAACCGTGGTTTTGATCAAAACGAGACGAAAATAATCAAATGCACTATTCAAATGACTTGCGTTTGCTGAAAAATATGTATATTAGTGACAAAAATGGATTCTTGCTTGAAATATGGTCAATTTTAGATTACAGGGTGATTTTGGTAAGAAAATGACTGAAAATGCTTTAGCAATGATATTATGTATCAAAGGGATGTCAAGGACCAGCCATATATTGCCACGGTGGGGCAAGAACTGTGTTGATGTTCAAAAATCGAAGAAAACGTGCAAATCATCGTTTCAAACTCGAAACGAGATAAAAAGAAAAAACGTAACACCCAAGTGTGTGCATTATGTCACCCTCAGTTAAAACCAGGGGTTCCCCACATGAGTAGCGGATCCTGAGGGTTTTTCCCACCTGGCCATCATAGGTTTTTCAACAATTAAGTAACAACCAAGAAATCTCAAAGAGAAAATTTGCATTAGTAAGTAATTACGTAACAACCAACTAACTATAGTATTACGTAACAAACAGGTGCGCTTAATCAATACCAATGTCTTGAGGGCTTAGCAACTTCAAGTATACCCCGTATGAGCCCGCTCAGATCCACAATGCCGTCACTACTGACAAAGAGATTTTATTTGCAAAAATTGTTAGGACTCGAAAACTGTTCGCTCCTTTTACTGGTTCATAATAATATTTAATTACAATTAGGTTTTGTGTTCTTTCACTAACTCAAAATTTGGCGTAGCAGCAAGCTTAGACATAATTAAATAAAAAAACTAGTTTTTTTTAATGAAAGTAAGGAGCGATATTAAAACTTAAAACGAAGAGAAATTACTCCGTATTTGAAAGGGGCTTTTCCTTCTCAACGCCCCGCTCTTTACGCAAAAGTTTGACTCTTTCTCTTAACTCTACATTTTAGAACAGTAAAAAACTTTAGCGTAAAGAGCGGAGCGTTAAGAAGGAAAAGCCCCTTTCATATACGGATTAATTTCTGTTCGTTTTAAGTTTTAATGTCGCTCTTTACTTTCATTTAAAAAAACTTGTTTTTTTTTATTTAATTTCTTAACGTTTTTGAATCAATGCATGTTTTGATTTTGGCTCTCCGCAGAGGAATAATTAAAACGAAATTTGTATATTTTTTTTTTTTTGGCTAAATGGCTTTCTCATAATTTTGATCGAATGATTTTGAGAAAAAAGAGCGGGGGAGGAAGCCTAGTTGCCCTCCGATTTTCGGTTAATTAAAAAGGCAACTAGAACTTTTAATTTTTTACGAATCTTTTTATAAGTAAAAGATATGCGTAACTTATAAATTAGCTTACGTAAAGAACTTTTGTATTCTCATGTTTTTATTACATACTAGCTGTTGGGGTGGCGCTTCGCGCCACCCAACACCTAGTTGGTGAGGGCGCTACACCCCCCCCCAGCCCCCCGCGCGCGTAAGTCGTTACGCGCCATATTAGTTACGTGCCATTGTAGTTGTGTCCCTGTGTCCCACCTGTGAATAGATTATATATATATATATATATATATATATATATATATATATATATATATATATATATATATATATATATATATATATATATATATATATATATATGTTTTTAAATACGTAAAACTTGCGAATATACAACATTCTTCGCTGTCCCATTGTCTGTGCATATAAATAGATTGTCAGGTTTACTGACTCTTGAACACGCAACACATAACTGTCCATGGGAAAAACAATCCGTATTCAGATCTATACCTCATTATTCTAAAGATTGCCCTTGAGCTTTGTTGATGGTGATTGCTAATCGAACATTCCCTGTGTCCCGGTCGTCATTTATCCCTGTGCCCCCCGGCGTCCCCGTTGTAGTTGTGTCACTGTGTCCCGGTCGTCATTTATATTCCCTGTGTCCCGGTCGTCATTTGTGTCCCGGTGTCCCAGTCTGTAATTTCTCTTTGAGTGTCCCGGTCGTCATTTATATTCCCTGTTTGCCGGTGTCCCGGTCGTCATTTGTGTCCCGGTGTCCCGGTCTGTAATTTCTCTTCGAACATTCCCTGTGTCCCGGTCGCCATTTATATATCCCCCCTGTGCCCCCGGCGTCCCCGTTGTAGTTGTGTCCCTGTGCCCCGGTCGTCATTTATATTCCTTTGTCCCGGTTGTGATTTGTGTTCCGGTGTCCCAGTCTGTAATTTCTCTTTGAGTGTCCCGGTCGTCATTTATATTCCCTGTGTCCCGGTCGTCATTTGTGTCCCGGTGTCCCGGTCTGTAATTTCATCAGTTGACAAACATGACGTCAGTCGATAAACAACTTCATGACGACATACAGCTCAATCCTTATAATGACGTCAGTCGACAGACACACAAACAAACAACTTATTTTTATATGTGTAGAAGATAGATAGATATGAGGGGTTCACCCCCTCGTCAATACCTCGCTCTTTACACTAAAGCTTAAATTTTGTCCTAATTCATTAAGAATGACCCCTGAATCACATAAGCTGCAGAATAAATAGTTGAAATTACTAAAAATACTTTAGCGTAAAGAGCGAGATATTAGGAGGTGATCCCCTCATATGGGTAATAATTTCTGTTCGTTTTAAGTTTTAATGCTGCTGCTTACTTCCAGCTAAAAAAAAACTTTTTCATATTTATTTTTTCATTGTTTTTTTTTTAAGTAATGCTAGTAAATCCCGCGCTCCCTTCATGGAAATTTTCTTCCCCCATGACAAATTCCTCTATGGAAAGTTCCCCCAGCATATCCCCCTCTTCTCAACCCCTGCCTCCCACCAAAAAAATCCTCCTAAAAACGCCTGTACACTTCCCAATAACCATTACTATATGTAAGCACTGGTCAAAGTTTTGAATTTGTAACCCCTCCCACGGGGACTGTGGGGGAGTAAGTCGTCCCCAAAGACATAGTTATAAGGTTTTTATACTACGCTGAATAAAATGGCTATCTCAGAATTTTGATCCGTTGACTTTGGGAAAATAATTAGCGTGGGAGGGGGCCTAGGTGCCCTCCAATTTTTTTGGTCACTTAAAAAGGACACTAGAACTTTTCATTTCCGTTAGAATGAGCCCTCTCAAAACATTCTAGGATAACTGGGTCGATGCGATCATCCCTGAAAAAAATAAAAAATAAACACGCATCCGTGATCTGCCTTCTGGCAAAAAATATAAAATTCCACATTTTTATAGATAGGAGCTTGAAACTTCTACAGTCGGGTTCTCTGATGAGCTGAATATGATGGTGGTTTCGTTAAAATTCTATGAATTTCAGGGGGTGTTTCCCCCTATTTTCTAAAATAACGCAAATTTTCCCAGGCTCGTAACTTTTGATGGGTAAGAATAAACTTGATGAAACTTATATATTTAAAATCAGCATTAAAATGCGATTCTTTTGATATACCTATTGGTACCAAAATTGGTTACTGGCTATTGGTACCATTTTTTAGAGTTTTGGTTACTATTGAGCCGGGTCGCTCCTTACTACAGTTCGTTACCACGAACTATTTGAACACTGGTCAAAGTTTGTAACTTGCAGCCCCTCCCCCAGGGATTGTGGGGGAGTAAGTCATTCCCAAAGACATAGTTATTATGGTTTTCGACTATGCTGAACAAAATGGCTATCTCAAAATTTTGATCCGTTGACTTTTGGAAAAAAATAAGCGTGGGAGGGGGCCTAGGTGCCCTCCAATTTTTTCGATAGTGCCCTTAAAAAGGGCACTAGAACTTTTCATTTCCGTAAGAATGAGCCCTCTTGCGACACTCTAGGACCACTTGGTCGATACGATGACCCCTGGGGAAAAGAAAAAAAAAACAAACACACAAACAAACAAATAAACACGCCCCCGTGATTTGTCTTCTGGCAAAAAATACGAGATTCCACATTTTTATAGATAGGAGCTTGAAACTTCTACAGTAGGGTTCTCTGATACGCCGAATGCGATGGTGTGATTTTAGGGGATGTTTCCCCCTATTTTCCAAAATAAGGCAAATTTTCTCATGCTCGTAACTTTTGATGAAAAAGACTAAATTAATTGAAACTTATATAGTTAGAATCAGCGTGAAAATTCGATTCTTTTGATGTATCTTTTAGCATCAAAATTCCATTTTTAGAGTTTCGTTTACTATTGAGCCGGGTCGCTCCTTACTACAGTTCGTTACCACGAACTGTTTGATAACCTATAAATTAAATTTTGAAATAAAATATTTTTTAATTGAAAGCCAGCAAGATTAAACTGAAAAAAATATCCGTAGACACGGTCGACTTTTCACTCCTTAGTCTCTTGATCTTTATAGTAGTCTTAAAATTCTTTAAAAATACTTTTCATTCAAATTCAACAGCCCTTGTGTTTGAGCAGTAAGAAATTGCGACAAAAAGTTAAACCTTAACGTAAGGAAGGGATCTAGGAAGGGGCAGCCCCTCCAATTCACAGGGTAATTTTTGCTAATTTTAGGTTTTAATGTTACTGCTTACTTTCAGTTCAAAATGCATTGTTTTTATTAAATTCATATATTTTATTCAACTCATGCCAGGATATCCCTCTCCCGCCATCAAAAATTTCTTCCAGAAACTTTCCCCCTGCAGAAATTCTGCTTGTGGGAAAAGCTGTTGCTAAAGCACAAGTTTAAGCACACAAAAAGAATTAGGTCCCACTTTTTATCACGGATGTATAGGATATTAATCTCTGCTTTCTCTTTAGTAATTCTTACCCACTGTATATAAATTTAGACAGTATAATCAAACTCAATAAATTTTGGTTACTGCATTCTCGGCACGTAAAAACAGTATATTACCCTGGAACACGTATTTTGGCCGAAACTTTCTCAAAATGCCTTTGAAACCAACTCGAGACTTTAACCCGACTTTGAAACCAACTTTTCATTTCTAAGCACATCTAATAATAACATTACACAGCTAATTAACGATTTTTAAACATGTATTAGAATAAATTAATTTAAAATTAGATTCTTTAAAAGTTAGTGTTACAAAGCTGAAGCCAAATTTCGCGTTCCGACTTGTCTACCCGTGTCTACCCGTCAACCAGAATTCCGACTTGTCTACCCGTGAAAAAATCTAATGTCACTTATATTAATATGTTCTCCGGAGCACTTGCATATCGGTCCGGCTTGGTCTACTGGTTGAGATAGGGAATGATTGTACTGTCTAAATTTATCTACAGTGCTCTTACCTCACAAATACACCTTCCGCCAAAGCATTCACCGTGAACTGAACAGTTTGTTGGACAGTCATAATTCATCTTGCAATCTCTCTGCTGAGTTAGTGACATCAGATAATTGCCGGCCGCTTCAGCACTTTGCCGAAACATTGCCAGACTTTCAGTCATTCTTCACATAAACTTCATCTTAACCAGGTTTAACTTCAAGATTTGCAACTAAAATTGTTAAAATAATAATTAAACGTGGTGGATTGGACAAATTTGATTCGGATTTGAATCTCTCTGGGTAGTGACATCAGAAGGTGACCTGCTTCTGCAAAGAATACTACTTTCTTTCAAACTCACCAGGTACAAGTGCTCTGGTTGCATCAACGTTTTCTCTACGTTATATCTGCTATTTTCATAAAATTTCACCCAAACTTTCTATCCCCAGTACCATTCCTGTACTTTATTGCCACTCCTTTATGAGCAGCTGAGCTTTCTCTAGCCTTTTCAAAATCGTGTTTATAAAGCATCTGAACTGGTGATTATGCTCCATTAACTGTGGTATTTCTGTAATGTACCTGGGTGTTTCTGTAATGCACAGACCTGAACTGTGGAGCATGACTTAGCAGAAGCATGCCACTGTTTGTGCCTATTGTTCTCATGGGCACCATGAGAAGGTTGTAATCACTACCCCAGCTTAACTATTAACAAATTTACAACTTTCGAAATCTTCATTTATTTCTTCATGAGCCCATTTGTAAAAAACATAATTGAGCATGGACTTTCCGTTTAGGAAATATTTCTTCAAGAAAAGCCGGCTGTTGAAATGGAGCTAATAAAGATGAAAAACCATAACTGCAAACATCCATCAACAATCATGGCTGACAAAAAAAAAACCTCAAACTGTTTTCATCAACAGGTTCCGACCATGACAGATAGATAGACAGATATATTTGCACAAAAGGAGCAAAAAATACAATAACAAAATGAAAAATGACAAAACGCTAAAATTGAATATTCAAGAAAATCTTCACAATCCTTAGACTGTTCCAAACAGTAATTTTATTTAAATTTACATATTTATCGGGCGCAGATGCTATAGGACTTCACAAGTCCAACCATAGCAGTAGTTGAGTTGTTTTGCATTCTTTGACAAAGTGCAATTTTCTCTCACAAACACAAAAATAAGTATATATATATATATATATATATATATATATATATATATATATATATATATATATATATATATATATATATATATATATATATATATAGTATATCTAACATATACATAAATACATACAGTTTTACCATATAAAGGTAGATGTTTTAACCTGCAGATCTTTTACATAAATTGAAACTTCAACAAAAGTTTGTGGGAGCTCATTTATACGTTTTTTGCATCCTTACAAAGCTAGGTAAAGTGTTAGCCAATGACTGAGTGTTTACAGACACATTAAGTCACAGAACATTATTGATGGATGAGGTAGAGGCTGTATTGTAAATTTTAAGTATTTTGGACAACTATTAATTGATATCACTTTGAATTCCATTTGAGCTTTTAAAGAGATCCTTATAACAATCCCCTTGTTCCTTGTTTTTGCAAATAGAACTAAGATAAAAACTTTCCAGTTAATTCCTAAATCTAAGTATAAATTAATGTTTTAGAGTCACATACATAGATTTATTATGATTAAACCTAATTTGATGCTAAACTAAATTTGAGCTTTTTACTTAGCATGTTAGAAATTGAACACACCATTTAATGTGTCATTTTATAGTATTTCCAAATATAGTAACTTTGCAAATTTCATCACAAGCCCTTAAATGGACACCTTGTCCTTTGTTAGAAAAGGGTAGCCAGAAAATATGACAACTGCTTTAAAGCGTTCACAAATTCTTTCTTATCTCTAGTGCAACTCTTTTCTTCTTTAGTATTTTATGGTGAGCCCTAATCATTTCGTTAAATCAGGCAATTCATAAAAAGGGTGAATAATTACAGTGGGCTATATATTTGTCCACCAATCAGTCAGGATGGGGGTCAGGTAGAGGCAATGCGTTGTATACAAAATTTTCAAACTTATGAATAGGCCATGGTGACATTTTTTTCTGTAGGCCTACACTACATTGTAAATTCATTCAGAACATTGCTAATAGAAAACAGACAAGACTGTTAAAAAAAAAATGAGAATAAACAAAGTGATTAAAACCAATTCAATACTTTTCCTAAATAAAATAATTGTGTCCTCTCTAATGGGACTATATATAAACCCCATTAAACCTTGTATATATAGCCCTTGGCTATATATACAAAGCTACAGATTCTGCATTTTTTTTTCTTATCCACAATGCTCATTGAAAGAAATTGGAAAAAGAAGAGCACCAGTAACTTTCTGTACAAAAAAAAACTATCAATGAAGTTTCAAAAAAAATACGAGTAGGAAATCTCTTATCAAAGGGGTGAAACAAACATACATCCTCTTGTGGAAATTCCTAGAAGAAGCAAGTAAGTATTTTACTATCAAAGGGGTCTGACAAGCAAACCATTTTTTATACATTGTAATAAGCAGTGGAAGCTACTTTTTACATTGCAATTGTATAAAACCAACTGAACCAACCAATCATAATTTTATAAATCCAGCAGTCCAAGGTAAGTGAATACCCCTTTATTTCTATAGAAAATAGTGAGAGTATTGCAATGGTATCCAATTTTAATCTAGACACCAATGTGCACATTCTGTTCAGTGGTACTTATAACCTGTTTCACAGATATAATTAAGTCTGTCAATAAATATTGTTTTCTTATCTCTATTATTTTGTTATTAGTACTGATATTAGGATTAGGCAGAAATTAATCCCTTCCATATAGATCGTTATGTTGCTCTTAAGAGGCACAATCACAAATGACTATTACAAAGACACTCACTAATATCTTATTAAGACATATGGGATAAGTGTAATCTTCCTTAATGAATTTGTCAGCATATGAGGCTGTAACCTAAAACCAATAGACTAGAAAATTGATTACCTTACCATTGGATTTATAAAATTTTCTTATTAATCCTATGATTAACTTTTATATTTAAACCCTATATAAAACTGAAAAATTTTAAAATGATTAAATAAAAAAAGTTTATTTAACTGCAAATAAGGAGTGACATTAAAACTTAAAACGAACAGAAGTTATTCTGCATATGACAGGGGTTGTCCCCTCCTCAACACCCCGTTCTTTATGCTAAAGTTTGTCTCTTTGTCACAGCTCTACATTTTAAAACAATAAAAAACAAGAGCTAAGAGCTCATATGGCACTTGTGACGAGGCCGGACGAGCCAAGAGCTCATATGGTATGAGCTCTAGCAAAATACTATGAATCAATAGATTGATTTAAAAGGAAAATCGGAGGCTTAATGCCGGTCGGGATTTAAAATAAGAGCAATGAGTCACGAGGTCCTTCTAAATATCAAAATTCACTAAGATCCGATCACCCACTCGTAAGTTATAAATACCTCATTTTTTCAACTTTTTCCTCTCCCTTTAGCCTCCCCCCCCCCCAGATGGTCTAATCGGGGAAAACAAATTTATCAAGTCAATTTGTGCAGCTCCCGGACACGCCTACCAATTTCCATCGTCCTAGCATGTCCAAAAGCACCAAACTCGCTAAAGCAGTGAACCCCACCCCCTAACTCCCCCAAAGAGAGTGGATCCAGTACGGTTATGTCAATCACGTATCTACGACATTTGCTTATTCTACGAACTAAGTTTCATCCCGATTTCTTTACTCTAAGCGTTTTCCAAGACTTCCGGTTTCCTCCTCCAACTCCCCCCAATGTCAACAGGTCTGGTCGGGATTTGAAGTAAGAGCTCTGAGACAAGAGTTCCTTCTAAATATCAAATTTCATCAAGATCCGGTCATCCGTTCTTAAGTTAAAAATTCCTCAATTTTCTTAATTTTTCCGAATAGACATCCACCAGCTCCTCCAAGTGAACAGATCCGTTCCAATTATGTCAATCAAGTATCTATAACTTGTGCTTATTCTTCCCATCAAGTTTCATCCCGATCTCTCCACTCTAAGCGTTTTCCAAGATTTCTGTTTCCCCCCTCCAGCCCCCTACGTCCCCAGATCCGATTCGAGTTGGAAATGGAGCATTTGAGACATAACATGCTTCTATACAACATGTTTCATTCAGATCCGATCACCCATTCCTAAGAAAAAGATACCTCAATTTTCACATTTTCCAAAAATTCCGGTTTCCCCCGCGAACTCCCCCCACTGTCACGGGATCTGGTCGAGATATAGCTCTTTTTTATTAATTTTTCCGAATTACTCCCTCCCCCCCACAACTCCATCAAAGAGGGCGGATCCAGTCCGGTTATGTCAATCACGTATCTTGGACATGTTTTTATTCCTCCAACCAAGTTTCATCCTAATCTCTCCGCTTAAAGTGTTTTCCAAGATTTCTGCCCCCCCCCCATAACGCTGGATCCGGTCGGCATTTAAAATTAGAGATCTGAGTTACAAGGTCCTTCTATATATAAAATAACGTTAAAATACGATCACTCCTTCGTAAGTTAAAATATCTCATTTTCTCTAATTTTTCAAAATTAACCCTCCCCCCAACTCCCCAAATAGAGCAGATCCGTTCCGTATATGTTAATCACGTATCTATGACTTCTGCTTATTTTTCCCACCAAGTTTCATCCCAATCCCTCCACTCTAAGCATTTTCCAAAATTGTAGGTTTCCCCCTCCCAACTCCCCCATGTGTCATCGGATCTAGAGCGGATCCGTTCCGGTTATGTTCGTCACGTATCTTGGACTTGTTTTTATTCTTCCCACCAAGTTTCATCCTGATCTCTCCGCTTTAAGTGTTTTCCAACCCCTTAATGACTCTGGATTCGGTCGGGATTTAAAGTAAGAGATCTGAGTTACGAGATCCTTCTAAATATGAAATTTCATTAAGATCCGATCACTCCTTCGTAAGTTAAAAATACCTCATTTTTACAATTTTCCAAAACAACCCCCCCAACTCCCCCAAACAGAGTAGATCCGTTCCGGTTATGTCAATCACGTATCTAGGACTTCTGCTTCTTTTCCACCAAGTTTCATCCCCATTCCACCACTCTAAGCGTTTTCCAAGATTTTAGGTCCCTCCCCTTCAACTCCCCTTATGTCATCGGATCCAGTCAGGAATTAAAATAAGAGCTCTGGGACACGATATACTTCCAACTTTCAAATTTCATTAAGATCCGATCACTTCTTTGTAAGTTAAAATACCTTATTTTTTCTAATTTTTCAGAATTAACACAACTCTCCCAAAGAGAGCGGATCCGTTTCGGTTATGTCAATTACGTATCTAGGACTTGTGCTTATTTTTCTCACTAAGTTCCATCGCGATCCCTCCACTCTAAGCGTTCCCCAATATTTTAGGCTCCCCACGCCCTCCATTCCCCCCAATGTCACCGGGTCCAGTCAGTATTTAAAATAAGAGCTCTGAGACACAATATTCTTCCAAACTTCAAATTTTATTGAGATCCGAAAACTCCTTCGTAAGTTAAAAATACCTAATTTTTTCTAATTTTTCAGAATTAACCCCCCCCCCCCCAAGTCCCTAAAACAGAGCAGATCTATTCCGGTTATGTCAATCACGCATCAAGGACTTCTGCTTATTTTTCCCACCAAGTTTCATCCCGATCCCTCCATTCTAAGCGTTTTCCAAGATTTAGGTCCCCCTCTCCCCCAATTCCCTGCAATGTCACCAGATCTGGTCGAGATTTAAAAAAAGAGCTCTGAGACACGACATCCTTCCAAACATCAAATTTCATTAAGATCCCATAACACGTTCGTGAGTTAAAAATACTTCATTTTTTCTATTTTTCCAAATCAACTGGCCCCCCACTCCCCCCCCCCCCCCAGATGGTCAAATCGGGAAAACGACTATTTTTAATTTAGTCTGGTCCGGTCCCTGATACGCCTGCCAAATTTCATTGTCGTAGTTTACCTGGAAGTGCCTAAAGTAGCCAAACCAGGACAGACAGACAGACCGACAGAATTTGGGATCGCTATATGTCACTTGGTTAATACCAAGTGCAAAAAAAAAACTTTAGCATAAAGAGCGAGCCGTTGACGAAGGGACAACCTCTTTCATCATCACAAAGGCTGTAGAATAAATAGTTGAAATTACTTAAAAATACTTTAGCATAAAGAGCAAGGTATTGTGGAGGAGATGAAACGCCCTATTTAAGTAATATTTTATCCTCGTTTTAAGTTTTAATGCTGCTCATTACTTCCAGTTAAAAAAAATATTTATTTCATCATTGTTTTTTTTTTAATAATGCTAGAAAATCCTGTGCCCCCTTCATGGAAATTATCTTCCCTCATGGTAAAGTCCTCCATGGAAAGATCCTCTGAAGTAACCTCCTCCCCCCAACCAACCCCCATCCCAACGCGAAAAAGTCCCCCTGAAAACGTCTGTATACTTCATAAGAACCCTTACTATATGTAAACAATTATCAAAGTTTGGAACTTACAGCCCCTCCCCTGGGGACTGTGGGGGATGATGTCGTCCCCAAAGACAGACATATTAGGTTTTCGACTATTTTGAACAGAATGGCTATCTCAGAATTTTGATCCGGTGACTTTGGGGGGAAAATGTGCGTGGGAGGGGGCCTAGATGCCCTCCAATTTTTTGATCACTTAAAAAGGGCACTACAACTATTAATTTCCGTTAGAATGAGCCCTCTTGCGACATTATATGACCACTGGGTCAAAACGATCACGCCTAGGAAAAAAAAAAGAAATAAACACTCATCCATGATCTATCTTCTGGCAAAAAATACAAAATTCCACATTTTTGTAGATAGGATCTTGAAACTTCTACAATAAGGTACTATGATACGCTGAATTTGATGGTATGATTCTATAACTTTTAGGCGGTGTTTCTCCCTATTTTCAAAAATAAGGCACATTTTCTCAGGCTCGTAACTTTTCATGGGAAAGACTAAACTTGATGAAACTTGTATATTTAAAATCAGCATTAAAATACGATTCTTTTGATGTAGCTATTGGTATCAAAATTCCGTTTCTTAGAGTTTCAGTTACTATTGAGTAAGGTCGCTCCTTACTACAGTTTGTTATCACGTTTGACTAATAGTGAACAGTAGAGTGGAATCATGGACACGTACTTTAAACTAGAGACTAAGCTCAAAAAATGCTGCCTTATCTTGGATATAGAATATTAAAGTTAGAACAAAGCATCCAAATCATAGACATACTCTACCATGGATACATTCAATCTAAGGTAAATGTGTTAAAGCAGCAAATTATTATTTAAATAGGCTAGGACAAAATAATAGGCTAGTAAATTATGTTAAAGTAACATTATAGTTGGTTAGGTTCACAGTAAAAAGCATTTGAATAAATAAAAGTAATAACTTACCATTAAATTCCTTATTTTATGCTCTTTCCAAATATCATGTTTCTGTATCTCACAATACAACACAAACGACCACCCTCCCCTTTGATAGTCCTAAACAATATATTCTAGAATGTTTTGAATTTCACATTCTTTGTATTTCTTGGTAAACTACCCATTTCTTGGTTATTTATACCACTACCCATTTCTATAGCATGTTTCTTGATTGCATTAAATAGAAAAAAAACAAGTTTTTTTTTAAATGAAAGTAAGGAGCAACATTAAAACTTAAAACGAACAGAAATTACTCCGTATATGACAGGGGCTTTTCCTCCTCAACGCCCCGCTCCTTACGCTAAAGTTTGACTCTTTCTCTTAACTCTACTTTTTAAAACAGTAAGAAACTTTTGCGTAAAGAGCGGGGCGTTGAGGAGGAAAAGCCCCTGTCATATATGGAGTAATTTCTGTTCGTTTTAAGTTTTAATGTTGCTCCTTACTTTCAGTAATTTCTGGACGTTTTTGAATTAATGCATGTTTTGATCTTGGCTCTCCGCACATAAATAATTAAAACAAAATTTGCATATTAATTAATTGCAATTATCGGAAGACTTTGAGAAAAAAGGAGTGAAGGAGGAGGCCAAGTTCCCCTCCAATTTTTTGATTACTTAAAAAGGCAAGTAGAACTTTTAATTTTTTACAAACGTTTTCATTGGTAAAAATTATACGTAACTTCCGAATTAACTTACGTAACGAACTTCTATATTCGTATGTTTTTATTGCGTATATGAGGGGGTTCAACCCTCGTCGATACCTCGCTCTTTACTAATAAATATCCCATTTAAGCTATAGTGCCTTTGAGCTTTAAGCTTTAGAACTTAAATCACACTCTGAATCACAAAGGCCGTAGGATAAATAGTTGAAATTACTAAAAATACTTTAGCGTAAAGAGTGAGGTATAACGAGGAGGTAAACCCCTCATATGCGTAATAATTTTTGTTCGTTTTAAGTTTTAATGCTGCTCCTTACTTTCAGTAGAAACAAACTTTTCATATTTATTTTTTCATTGTTTTTTTCAACTAATGCTAGAAAATCCCGCGCCCCCTTCATTGAAACCCTCTTCCCCTATGGAAAGTTCCTCCATGGAAATATCCTCCCACGTACCACCCCCCTCAACTCTCCCCCCTAAGCCAAAAAAAATCCCCCTGAAAACGTCTGTACACTTCCCAGTAACCATTACTGTATGTAAACACAGGTCAAAGTTTGTAACTTGCAGCCCCTCCCAAGGGGACTGCAGGGGAGTAAGTCGTCCCTAAAGACATAGTTATTAGGTTTTTCGACTATGGTGAATAAAATGGCTATCTCAGAATTTTTATCCGGTGACTTTTGGGAAAAATGAGTGTGGGAGGGGGCCTAGGTGCCCTCCAATTTTTTTGGTCACTTAAAAAGGGCACTAGAACTTTTCATTTCCGTTAGAATGAGCCCTCTCGCGGCATTCTAGGCCCACTCAGTCGATACGATCACCCCTGGGGAAAAAAACAACAAAAAAAACAACAAATAAACACGCATCCATGATCTGTCTTCTGGCAAAAAATGCAAAATTCCACATTTTTGTAGATAGGAACTTGAAACTTCTACAGTAGGAATCTCTGATACGCTGAATCTGATGGTGTGATTTTCGTTAAGATTGTATGACTTTTAGAGGGTGTTTCCCCCTATTTTCTAAAATGAGGCAAATTTTCTCAGGCTCGTAACTTTCGATGTGTATAACTGATCTTGATGAAACTAATATATTTAAGATCAGCATTAAAATGCGATTCTTTTGATGTAACTATTGGTATCAAATTTCCATTTTTTAGAGTTTCGGTTACTATTGAGCCGGGTCGCTCCTTACTACAGTTTGTTACCACAAACTGTTTGAAAAGAATTTATGATCTTTTTTATATGAAATATTATTTAAAAATGAGAACAACACAAGATAGAAAACATGATAATCTCATTATTAGAGAACTACTGCACACGGTAGAGCAAGAATCTGGTCCACCCTAAGAACATCAGGAGAGGCTATAAAGTATGTTGTCAGAAACTGAAAAATGATACTTGAAAAGAACACAAAATAAGGAGTTTAATGGTTATACTTTTATTGACTAAGATGTCCACTTTCTATGTGGTCACTCAATTAAAGTATTACCTTTGTTTATGTTTAAATGAAAAAAACAGTTTGCCTAAATTGTAAACAGGTAGATATTAATCCACTTGAAGTCCACTCTTTCTCCTCTAAAGGGCAATAAACTTTGAATAACTTTTATAATATCTGGGTTACAAAGGTGAAACATTGGGAATAGGTAAACTTTTCAAATTTTTTTAGTTGCATACTTTTGCTTAGTTTTGACTGATAAATTTTTGAAGACTTGTAAACAGGTTTATTGAACTTGGAAAAACCCCTAATATGGTTTAAAATTCATCTGAAACAATAAGAGAGAAAATTGGTTATTACTACATTAATTATATAGAGTAAGCATATTACCTAATGCATATTTTATGCATTTACCAAGTATAATATTTGTTTCACTTCCAAAGGCATCCACCCCACTTTACTTCCCATGTTATTCACAAATAATAAATCAGAATTAATCTAGCAATTCTATTGCTCACTTTGACAGAGGTTTTTGCAAATCCAGAAGTCCTTCAACCATTTTTAACAAATATTTAATAATGCAGGTAAGTTCAGGAGTAAATTATAGCTCCTATAAGGCATTGTAAATTTAGCCATTTCAAAACATAGAAGTGTCAACAAAATATTATCACCTAACCAATATGGCATTTGCCCTTATCAACTGTTGATACCAACCATATTGATGCATATGAATATTGCATAAAACTAACTGATAATACATATTCACTTGACATGATATTACAGCACTAAGCATAAGCACTTCACCCAGTATATCACAGGAGAGGAAAGTCTAGACTTTGTGCAATAGGCCTTCATGGTTATATGATCAATTACACAATACAGTTTCTTGCTAACAGAAAGTAGATGATGAGTGTAATTTAATGTAGGCTTATTTAGGGTAAATGAATCTAAAGGCATCTAGTAGCATAATCACTTTGTCTCAACATAAGTAATGCAATCATCTCTAAATTCACCAAATAACAATTGCATTATTGGTCTAAAGCTAGGCCCACTCCAAAGGGAGCAGCAAAAATTCTGAAGACAACATTGAAAATCTTAATAGGATGAATTTGGGTAAGTCTGACCCCTTATCAAGTTTTTTTAAGCTTAATTTGGTTTCACAATTGATTTAGGGTTACTGGTACAATAAAAACTATTTGACATTAACCTTGGTCATACTAGTAATATTCTTCACAATCCAGAAAGTTCACAAGTTTTGTTGTTTCTGTGAATTAGAGCACTAAAGTAACACATAATAAAGGGAGGTCAGACTTGCCCTCTAGTCTAGGGTAAATCTGATACCTTAAGGTAAACCTTATGCTTACAGAGATAAAAATTGTGTCACCCTAAGATATTATAAAGGATACTTCTATGTACAGAAATACCATGCAAAACAAAAACTCGTGTTAGTAATTACCATGTACCACAGCTGGACAAAGGTTTTCTGCTGATTATGGGCTAATTCCAATAGTGTTGGTCTTACCCTGTACATAGATGAAGTATCTGAGAACAGCAATTTTTCAACTTTTATTGTAAATACGAAAAACGTTACACCATACTTAAAATAATAGGGAAAAAATTGTAATTTCCATTGGTATGATAGAAAAAAAGTATGTATCTCTGTTTGAAAAAAATATATTTTTATTTAAACAACAGCTAAGAGCTCATACAACATTTATGATGAGGTCAGAAGAGCCAAGAGCTCATATGGCATGAGCTCTAACAAAATTCTAAGAATCAATAGACTGATTTAAAAGGAAATCAGAGGCTTAATGCCAGTCGGGATTTAAAATAAGAGCTCTGAGACATGAGGTCCTTCTAAATATCAAAATTCATTAAGATCTGATCACCCATTTGTAAGTAAAAATACCTCATTTTTCTCAATTAACTGTCCCCCCCCCCACTTCCCCCAGATAGTAGAATCGGGGAAACGACTATTTCTAATTTGATCTGGTCTGGTCCCTGATATACCTGCCAAATTTCATTGTCCTAGCTTATCTGGAAGTGCCTAAGCTAGCAAAACTGGGACCAACAGAATTTGCAATTGCTATACATCACTTGGTAAATACCAAGTGCTGTAAAAAGCAATTTCAACAAGCATGAGAGGGAGTCAAGAAAGCAAACTTTTGATCACTTGCTGGCCCATGGGTGCTTCTTGTACAGGCTGATGATGTGCCGAATTTGAAATGATGGTAGAGTGAAGAGACCAGGTCCAGAAAGCTCCAATGGGTTGGCAAAGATGCATTATTAAACTTTGTCAATTTCATCTTTTTTGGGGCCAGTCACATAAATAGTTGGCTAGGCTCCAACAGCAAAGATATTTTATCCAAACAAAATTTTGTCAAGAAAATCAAGCACCCTTCCAACACAGAAGCCTTGTTGATCACGTTTGCTATTGTATGCTACTCATTTAGCTGTATTTTTAAGCTTCTTTTGTCCTCTTCTTCATTCTCACTGCAAACAGTATAACAGATGTCAATCTGATCAGTTTTGGAACCCAGTTAGACATCAGAGTCATCACTGTAAAGATCATTTTTCTTTCTCTTTTTCAGTTTTGTCCTGAGCATATTCTCTTTTACTTTCTCTTTTTGTTCTTGAGCTGTTCTTTTTTCTCTTTCTTTGTTTGTTCAAGCCCTCTCAAAGCCTCTACAGATGTGATTACTTTGGGTTCCTAAGTAATTCTCTGCCTACCAAATGTCCCAGGTGCAGAGGCATCAAGGAAAGGGCACCAGGCTGAGTCCAAGAGAAGTGCTTCAAATAATTTCTCATACACATGAATCTTTTGTGGACTGACCAAACTTGAAATAGTAATTTGATCAGTTGCAGTATTCACTGTTGCTGTCACTCTTGTTGAGTTCCAAGTCTCTGGTGTCTTTGTCTCAATCTTATTGTTTTAACTTGGCTGGATCAAAATTTGCCTTGTCAATCATGTTGCAGTCAATACAGAACTGTACACTCTTGTTGTTTAAAACAATTTTTAAACCAGAGAAGGGGTAAGGTAGGTCTCCCAGATCTGACAGAAATAATTTAGGAGCCCATTTTTTGGTAAGATGTAACCTAGATATGCTTGTTGCCATTTCATGAGCTTTTGCACGTAAGATGATTTCAGCCCTTTGAAAATTACCCTGGCAAGGGGCTGCAGTACATGGAATGCATGGGCTGGCAACTTGAGAATAGTAACATTCTTTTCTGACACAAGCTACATAGGTCCCAAGAATAGTAAAAAAAAAAGTAAGACAGCATTAGACCCTTAAGGTCTAAACCAACAGTGCTGATCTCTGTTTCATGGCCCTTCAGCCAGGAAGTGCAATGGGGGGCTGGGAGCCAACCATCCTGTGCTTTCACACAGCCTTCCTGCTTACCTTCCCCAAATTTCTCCAGGTACCCATTTAGAGCTGAGGTCAACTCTGGCTGAGCTTACAGAGTCACACCACTGACCCCCATCCCAAACTAAATAACTGGTCACAACTGGGATAAATAGCCACAGCTGAAAATAAATGGGGGCTATGTCCAACCAGAATAAGAAGTGATTTTTTTTTTCACTTGAGGCAGGAAAAAATCTTTGAACCAATTATAGAAAAGGTCTGCTGTCTTCAATCCTTTCTTAGTAGCTGAAGTATATGCATCTGGATGGTCTTTAATGGGCAGCCATGAACTCCAAGTGTTTTTTTCCAAAGAAGATTACCAGTAGTGGGAGTTTCTCATCTAATGAACTAGTACATGTGGGAAACAGGTGTGTTATCACACCCATTGCTACCAGTTTACCACTTTGCTTGTGATCCTTTTGCACCAGCAATGTTAAGGTTATCATGAACAAGTGAAGTGTTGTCCAAGTTGTACCAACATTCTGGTTTGTCTAAGATGTCAAGCTCTTCTGCTGTGTTTGTAGCAGGTCATAAAATCATAGAATGATGAAAGAGTCTACTTATTGTATAACCCTCAGGGTTTATTGTTGCTCATGTCACTTAAGTGAGATGTTGTTTCTTTTCTTACACCCAAACCAATGGTCTTCACCTGGCCAATTTTTAGTGAAATGAGTACTGATTTTGTTCCCATTGACACATTTTTTTTCACTTTGTCTAGGAACTGTTGTTTGGTAAACCCCATCCTCCACTTTTACATGACCTTCAGCAAATTTGCAATACTCTGCTCAACATATTAGGCAGTTCCAGAGGTTTTCTGAGATTAACAGCTAGCAAGTCAGGGAAATGCTTTGCTTAAATTATCTATAGTATGTATTATAAACATTATAAATAGTTGACAAATACACTGAAATTTAGGCTATAATTGCCAAAACCTAGCCACTTCTATGCATGGAATAAGCCTGGCCCGCCCCCCTTTGTTGGAAATTACCCTGTATAGGATAAGTCTAACATGTTGAATTTAACCCCAAATTGGGGTTTTTCTGGGGTAAGTTCAACATCTTTGGTATCTCCTGACTGGTTTGAGAATTAAACACTAATAAATAACAGCAATTACATAAGCAATCCTATTAACTTATCAGCTATTTAGAATCATTTTATCATCCCTTTTTTTTCTGCACCATCACCTAAAATTTACTACCTACCTTGTGACCAAACAAATGCCCTCCCTGAAATTTTGTAAATAGCTTTATTACAAAAGGAATTGAAAATGGCAGAAATATTGAACACTGTTGTCAAGTACCCATGTTAAAGAAATAAAAGTGGTATGCAAAAGCAAAGACATCTGTCCATCACTAAACTTAGAGTGTTAGAGTTACCCCCTGTAAAATAAGATAGGGGTGTTGGAGTTATTCCTATTTCAGATTTACACAAGTTCACCCTAACACTTATTAATATCATTCTTAACAGCCCTTCACTTTCATCACCCCTTATCCCACTCCCTAATGTGCAAATATATAGCCTAAATTACAAATTTCTTATGTGTTTTCTGTTTCTTGATTATGTAACTTGTTTGATATAACAAATCCTTGAAAGTGTCTAGCAGCATGCCACTAATAAGCAATATCTTGAGAGCCTTGCCTCAGCCTTCTTCCTGTAAACCCCAGCCCGAGAACCCATGGAAACTTGCAGATAATTACCCAACATACTATTAACTACAGAGAAGATCACCAGTTCTTTTATAAACTATGTTGCTCTGTTTTGGAACTCCTTAAGCAGTCAACCCTTCAAATATTAAACCCTGAAGTCAATTAACCATAGTGTGAATAGAAACTAGGAGCAGAAAGGGTGGCATCTACATTGGGACACCCCAGAGTCTTCAACCAAACTTTTAAGTTGTCACTGGCAGGTCTACCACAAGAAGCTATCTTTCTATTCCATCATAATGGAATTTAAAGGGTTGTTGAAATAGATTTAACAGCAAAGAAACAACAACAACAAAATCAGAAAAAAAATTTATAAATCACTTTACCTTAAATTGCAGCTTGGAGCAATTTAAGGTTCTCTCCTGTTAGAGCTCCAGAATTGACAATTTTAGTTATAAGCATCCTTTAGTGACCAGGTGTGTTATGCTGTTCCATAGCTTCCAGTTGAGTTTACACTCCCCAGAGGACCACTCAGCATCTAGTCTTTGTTTGAAGATGTCCAAAGATTCAGCAGTAACAGTTTCTTCAGATAATTTATTTCAACTGTTGATAATTCTTGAGAAAAAGAATTGAGTGCAGACTCTGAATGTGGTAGGCTATTTAACAAGTTTCAACTGATGACCTCTAGTTCTTGAGTTAGGACCAACCGTGAGAAATAATGCTGAGAGTGTATTGTTTCTCATTATCTTACAGATAAAAAGGCATCACCTCTATTTCTCCTGTATACAAGTGTTGAGAGTTTCAACTTTGCTAGTCTTGCAGGGTAAGAAAGTTCCCACATGCAGGATATCTCTTTGATGGCATGTCTGTCCACGTCTTCCAACACTTTTATGCCTTTTTTGAAATGAGAAGATGATACATATATCCCAAAATCAAACTTAGGATGCACAAGTCCCTTTTATAGAATAATGATGACTTTAGGGGAACAAGTGGAAAGAGTATGCTTATCAGCTCTATGGTAAAACTAGCACCAGCAGCAGACTACTTAGAATGAGTACTGAATTTTGATTCAATATCAATAGTGATTCCAAGATCTTACTCAGTATTACAGAGAAAAGTTACCAGAGAAAAAATAAGAACAACAAGGGTTCATTTTGCCAAAGTCAATGATATGGCACTTGACAACATTAAATTTAAGAAGCCAAGTCTTAATCTATTAATCAAGCAGTCCAAGATTATTTTGTAAAAGGGCATGACATTCACAGGACTGCTCCAAAAAGCTTTAGGTTGTCAGCATAGAGCATTAGTTTACTGCTGAGAGTGGAATGATCATCATTGATGAAGGTATTAAAATTGTAGGACCCAAAACACTCCCACAAGGAACTCCACTCAAAACATGCTTAGGCAAAATAAGAGTACTGCTACCAGAGTCATCAAATAACTGAACACATTGAGATTGCATATAAAGAAAATCACAGATCCAGAGCATGGACTTCTCTTCAAGCTTGAAAGCATATAATTTGATCACAAGTTTCTTGTGACCAACTTTGTCAAAAGCTTTAGAAAAGTCAAGCAGAATCATGTCAGCAGGCACTCCTTTATCAAGTAACTTAGTCATATGATTCAAGGAGAATGGTATCAACTCATCTTCCAGAATGAAAGCCATGCTGTGAGTTATTTAAGAGATTATTTGCTTTAAGATGTCTAATAACTACAGAATTGATTATTCTTTCAAGAATCAGCTGCTGATGTCATGCTAATAGGTTAGTAATTTTTGTCAATATCCTTTTTACATTTCTTAAATTCTGGAATGATATGGATTGTTTTCTAATCCAGAGGTGGTCTGGAAAGATTTAACAATAACTTGAACAGTAAGGGAAGAGGTTGATACAAAACTGTTTGACATTTGTGGAGGATACAAAAATGAATGTAGTCTAGACCAGCATATTTATTCATTTTAAGGGGCATAAGTTCCTTTACAACTATTGTATTGTTAATCAGAATTATGTATTATGTGATACATCATATATAGGTGGGGGGAAAATGATGCTGGAATTGATGGAAAAACAGGTGCAAATTGTTGGTTGAAAATTTTGACTTTCAGCTCAGGATCAGCAACTGGTTGACTATTGTGCAGGATATCAGGGACTGTGCATCTTCTGCTGCAACATTAAATTGGGCTATATATTTGCACATTAAAGAGGAATGTTGGAGTAAAATAAGACCCTAGGCCTATTTGGAATGATACAGACCTAACCAAAGATTTCATAGTTTTTAAAGTTGTTCTCAGAATTTTACAATACATAAATTAGGGTAAAAAATCAATATGCAATTGAGCAAAATTATCTAAAACTCAAACCCTCACATCTTGTACCCTAATAAGAAATGAGAAGGATTGTGGGCTATATATTAAAGAATAGATACAATTCTAAGCTATCCATCAACAGGGTTATTATTGAAATTATCTAAATCAAACACTTGAAATTATTATTTCACTGATTTACCTAGAACAACATCTTATTGGAAATAGCCTACCAATTATCCTATTTTGATACAAATACCCTTTAAGGCTTGATATTTGTTCTGTAAATCTCAAATATTAAATCTAACTTAAATAACAAAAACATAATCTTTTCAATTGCTTGTCAAAACAGGCCACATTTCAAATTTGTGATAACAAATTATTGGTGAAAATTTCATCAGAAGGTGAAGATTTTGTTATTACACTCACATTGCATCATTCTGTAGGCTAGTAAAATAGGGTCAGATCTAAAACCCATCTATTTTTCCAGAATGCCAAAGATAAGAGTTTTTTCCCAAGAAGAGGTCTTTTGCCCTAATACTGAAATTTCAATTTAAAAACAAAAGCTACAAAAAAGAGATTGAAAACCCAAAATTGAGATAAACCTAGGCTAAGACATTTTAAGCCAGTATTTAGATAGCCTAATTATGTCTTGGACTGTCATGTACTCAATCTTCTAAGTATCTAGAAACAAGAAAGAGCAGAGAAATTAGCTTGGTTAAACATTCCCATAATTTATCTCACAAAATAATAAAGAAATTAAAACTTATAACTATACTAGCCTACCATTACCCTAATTTAGCCCAAAAGTAGACTGCCTGAACCTAGGCTATTCATTTGATTTACCAGGCTCAGCAGCTTTCCGTGTGGGTAAGCGTACAACTGCACGTTTTAGAATTTGATTCACTTATCTTTCTAGTTTAGTATTACCAGAAATAATTCCTTGAATTACCTTCGGATTTGTGAAATAGAAAGCTTTATTCTTCTTCTCCGATGAAAATTATGTACAATTTTGCCAAACTTCTTAGGACCAAACTGCCGAAATTCACAATAAAGCAATGCTTTTAGGGTCCTTCATAACAAACTTGTTAGCCTAAACGTTTTGTAGCTTGTGCCCAGTTCCAGTTCCGAACATTTTAGGGAGGTATATGGACTAACAACAAGTCCTTTCACCTCTTTGGCTTCTTCTTAAGGAAAACTAGCCACTGGAAGCACTATTCTGCTCCAGTCAGCAAACAATGAATACATGCAATTATGTACAATAATACACTTTTATTGATTGTGGGAAGTGCGAGTAACTCAGCTACCTGTCCCCAATAATTTAAGGCCACTAGTCTGGCCGGTATCAATGCGGCTCTTCATATTCATTCTCGCTCTATTCTGCACAATCAAAAACTATAGATAAATCACAATCTTTTAAAATTGACTTCTTCAACCTTTAATTGTTACTAAATAATATTTCTCTTCTTTAATATATCAATTGATGCCTTAAATACCTTACGATCAATATCCCAGGACAGATTTGAATCCAGGATAGCTGTATAAGTATTTGGAATCTCAGCTAAGGAGCAGAAACGCTTTAGAGCAATAGTCTCCTTAGTCTGAGCCTGGCAATCAAATAATACATGCTGTACTGTTTCATCTGCTGAAAAGCAGACTCGGCATAAAGGGGAATGATGTAGCTTCCAATTAAATAAGAAGCAATTTAGAAGTAGGGCACCTTATTTCAGCCGGTAATATAGCACTATATTTAATCTTGTATGAAATGGAGATAAAGTTAATTTACTGTGACTAACATTGGATCTTTGCCTGATAATATGTCGTGTTATTATAATCAGCCATATCATTATATTTGATGCCTTTATGACTTGAAACATGCTGAAAATAAACCTCATTCCCTTCGATCTTAAGATTAAGAAGCTGTCTTCTAATATTATATAAATCCTTGTCATTGGCAATTCTATTAATATTTTGGATCATTAGTAATGCCGATTTGGAGTCAGAGAGCAGAGTATATTTTCAAATTCCGTGTTAAAATTTATAAGTGCATCCAAGGCCAGAGGAATGGCACATAATTCAGCAGACAAGACAGAAGATCCCAATGGGAGAGGAGACTAGATGTTCAAATTCAGGGATGGGATACATACTCCAGCTCTTTCCCTCTGGATAGGTCCATCTGTATATATTTTTCTATAGTTAGGGTACGCCTTTGAGATTTCTTCAGCCAAAATAGTCTGGATCTTACAATTAGGAATCAAGCCTTTCCTAATAGAGATAAGTTCTACTTGACAACCTGATGTACTCATTTCCCATGGAGGGGACTCAGTAAAGGGATATGCTTAAGGGGGGTGTTGATTACAGTTTGGGACCTCCAGTTGTAATTGATTCCATGATGAATGGGCATTGGGACAGGCTGACTTCCCAGCAATGGTATGTGCATATACAGTATGCTTGGTTCAATAAGCCTGGATTTGCGAAAAATATTTAATCCTTAGACTGGATGTTCTTTCACTTAGGGACGCCAATCCCGACAGTATTCATAAATTTGACAGACGAGTATGCTATGCACACCAGAGGAGTCTGTTTGTGCCGTTATGTGGCAATCATGGTTTCGTTCCCATGTTGCAAAAACAATATAATTCAATAATAAAGCTACCTTTAGAGATAACTGACTTTTTGACGTGGGTTCAACCAAATGCTATATTTTTGGCAAAGAATTATACATCAACTTAATTTAACATCCCCATCCCTCACTTTTTTTAGAACATCTTCTCAGCATTCTTATTTTAGTGTTAGTACAAGAGTTAAAAGCAAAAGTAATAGGGGTAGTATATTAGTATAGTACCTTTTGGTTGGTTCAGCATTCGCTGAAAGTTTTAACTTGATACTCTAAAGTGGACTTTTCTTGATAACATTCCTTGAAAGTTTTATTGTAATACCCTTAGCTTTAGTAATAATTAAATAAAAAAAACAAGTTTTTTAACTGAAAGTAAGGAGCGACATTCAAACTTAAAACGAACAGAAATTACTTGGTATATGAAAGGGACTGCTTCCTCATCAACGCCCCGCTCTTTACGCTAAAGTTTGACTCTTTCTCTCATCTCTTCTTTTTAAAACAGTAAAAAACTTTAGCGTAAAGAGTGGGGCGTTGATGAGGAGGCAGCCCCTTTCTTATAAGAAGTAATTTTTGTTCGTTTTAAGTTTTAATGTCGCTCCTTACTTTCAGCTAAAAAAAACTAGCGTTTTTATTTAATTTCTGAACGTTTTTAAATCAATGCATGTTTTGATTTTGGCTCTCCGTAGAGGAATAATTAAAACGAAATTTGCATATTTTTTTTTTTGGCTAAATGGCTTTCTCATAATTTTGATCAAATGATTTTTAGAAAAAAAGAGCAGGGGAGGAAGCCTAGTTCCCCTCCAATTTTTTGGTAAATTAAGAAGGCAACTAGAAGTTTTTAATTTTTTACGAATCTTTTTATTAGTAAAAGATATACGTAACTTGTAAATTAGCTCACGTAAAGAACTTATGTATTCTCATGTTTTTATTACATATATGAGGCGGTTCGCCCCCTCGTCAGTATCTCGCTCTTTACACTAAAGCTTAAATTTTGTCCCAATTCATTAAGAATGACCCCTGAATCACAAAAGCCGTAGAATAAATAGTTGAAATTACTAAAAATACTTTAACATAAAGAGCGATGTATTAGGAGGAGGTGAGCCCCTCATATGGGTAATAGTTTCTGTTCGTTTTAAGTTTTAATTCCGCTCCTTACTTCCAGCTGAGAAAACTTTTTCATATTTATTTTTTCATAGTTTTTTTTTAAATAATGCTAGTAAATCTTGCACTCCCTTCATGGAAATTTTCTTACCCCATGACAAATTCCTCGATGGAAAGTTCCCCCAGCATATCCCCCACTTCTAAACCCCTCCCCCAACCAAAATGTCCTCCTGAAAACGCCTGTACACTTCCCAATAACCATTAAATTATTTAAGCACTGGTCAAAGTTTGTAACTTGTAGCCCCTCCCACGGGGACTGTGGGGGAGTAAGTCGTCCCCAAAGACATAGTTATAATGTTTTTCGACTACGCTGAATAAAATGGCTATCTAAGAATTTCGATCCGTCGTATTTGCGAAAATAATTAGCGTTGGAGGGGGCCTAGGTGCCTTCCAATTTTTTGGTCACTTAAAAAGGGCACTAGAACTTTTCATTTCCGTTAGAATGAGCCCTCTCGCAAAATTCTAGGACAACTGGGTCGATACGATCACCCTTGGGAAAAAAAAACAAAAAAAAACAAACAAATAAATAAACACGCATCCGTGATCTGCCTTCTGGCAGAAAATACAAAATTCCACATTATTGTAGATAGGAGCTAGAAACTTTTACAGTAGGGTTCTCTGATACGCTGAATCTAATGGTGCGATTTTCGTTAATATTCTATGACTTTTAAGGGGTGTTTTCCCCTATTTTCTAAAATAACGCAAATTTTCTCAGGCTCGCAACTTTTGATAAGTAAGACTAAACTTGATGAAACTTATAGATTTAAAATCAGCATTAAAATGCAATTCTTTTGATGTAGCTATTGTTATCGAAATTCCATTTTTTTTAATTTTGGTTACTATTGAGCCGGGTCACTCCTTACTACAGTTCTTTACCACGAACTGTTTAAAACAGCATTAGTCACCACAATAGCAGTTGTAGCAGTAGCAGACGTAGTAGTACAAGAAGCTGTTGAAGCATTATTATTTTAGTATTTATAGCAGCATGAACATTTTGCATTTTGCCTAGTAAAAACATCGCCCTTACCATGTCTTAAAAGTTTCAACCTAATACCACAGACCATTCCTGGTCTGTTTTTTTTTTTTTTACACATGACACATTTTTGTCACACACTGACACATTTTTGTCAGCCTGCTTGTATAGAATGTGTTTTGTTAGTTCAACATCCTCCTAAAGATTCTATAAAAGTTTCAACATCCTAGCCTTAGCCTCAGCAATGGTAGTTTTCAGTAATAATAGTAGAAATTGCAGCGGTAATAGTAGTAGCAATATAAACAGAGTACCTCTCTTCAGTTTCTTTTATACTCAACACGATTTGAAGTTTCAACTTAAAGCTCTAAGCTATTACTAAGAAATTGCTAATACATCCTTTTGGCAACTAGAATGTACCCAGTATGGTTTAATTTACTGTTTGTGCCTTTGTCTTAATTTTTAGTTACAAGACCTTTTTGTAAACTAAATTCATTACCACTATAGAACTCTTTGTTTAACCCCTTTCCGGCTAATTCTTAAATACCATCTAATTTTTCTTACGGCCTTTCTTTGGTAAGTTTTCGTATTTCCGCTTATTCGCTTTTGTTGAAAAAAAACAAGCAAATTAAAACAAAATGTCTTGGCTTTTTTTAGAATTGGCCATGACTTGACTTTTCCCACAACTATTCCATTTTCAATTCAAAAATCAACAGACTCGATCGAGGCCTGGAATCTATGCTGTATAGTACAGTGTCACAGTACTATACTGCATATGAAGAGGGTCAATATAAAAAGGGGGTTTTATATTTAGTAAGGGTTCCATCCATTGTATCAGTGAAACACTGGGTAGGGGTTCTCTGCGAGCCTGCAAGAGATCCTGATGTAATTGGACATTCCTTTTCAATTACTAATGTTTGTTGGGTTTTTAGTGAGGGTTTGGAATACAATAAAAGGAAGACATGCAATTGTTTTTTTAATGTGATTGTCTAGAATCCATTTAGAACTAAAATTGAAACATAACTTAGGCACTGCAAGCGTCATGGGTGACAATTTTGGGTGACAATGCCTCCTTGCAGTTAAAGAATTTTCAGAATTTGCTCTGTCAGAGTGACAAGGTGGAATTAGACCTCGAGGACAAACTAATAGATGTGTGCAATCTATCAAATTTGAATGTTTTTAAGAACATGAAGCCATTTCAATCCCTTTTGCACACGGGCAAAAAAAACCTGAGTAACACCATGCAATTGGTAGGGTCATTCGAGAAATTAAGCGGGGAAGATTGCGTAGACGCAGCTATGGTTGCACTTATTGAAACAACATATAAGTCAATTTTACAGCTACGCATTACAAATTGTCCGATCACTCTATCACCAGAACGCGAGCTGGCCATTAAAGATAAAGATATGTGTTGGGTCTCATAAGGAAAAAATTGTTGAGGGTAGTGAGGATATTGCAGTCCGCGAACCACGGCCATTTAAGTAATCTTACTTTATCGGGAGGGAGTAACTTTCGCGGGGTAGGAAATAAATCTTGTAATGTAGATGTTAGACAGCAATACTTTTTACTGGTTTACATGCACAATTCCACCTCTGATATGAAATTCATATTACCAGCGATGGAACGTTTTCAGAAAGCTGAAGGTGTAGATAGTGAATGAATTTCTTCCCCTCAGTAGAAGTTGTATCCGTAATAGGTGTATTAGCAATAGTGGCAGTACGTACGTAGTGGCTTTTGATTGGCTCAATATATTCCGTAACTTGACCAAATTTTCAATTTAATACTTTATGCCGCTCCTAAAATGTTTCTTAAATGCCCTTTTAACAAAATGTATGCATATAGAGTGCTTCGATTTGAGTTTTCACCTTATCACCATTATCCTTAGTAGCTTCGGCCTTCACGTTGACAGTGGTACTAATAGCAGTAGCAAGTTTGCACTTAGTGAAATTTCGGTTGTAAACATCCCCCTCAACTTACCCAAGAATTTTAACTTAATGATCTTAGGTGTTCTTGATATAATTCTAATTCAACCTTTCGACAATCAACCTATGAGAATTTTGTTTTTACTTAGTTTAATGTCCACTAAACATCCCCTAAAAGCTTCATCTTAAAACTTTAGCTTCAGTAGAAGTAATAGCATTAATAGCAGTATGGACAGAACACCTTTAGCATTTTTCCAACATCCTCCTCATAATAAAGCGATAATTTCAGCTTAATACCCCAAGCAGCCTTTGGAACCACGCTGAAACGTCATTTTGACAGCCTTCATCCACATGGAGTGTTTAGATTTAGTTGGAAATCCTCACAACATTCCCATTCAATTTTCACCTTAGTACCCTTAGCTTTAGACTTGTCTAAAAGCTAAGGACAAGCTTTAGGCTTGTCCTCTAATCCCTTTTCATTCTTTAAAAGGGTGCCAAAACTTTTGATTACCCACCAAATGATCTCCTTTAAAGTTTCCTCTTAGTTTGCCTCTTAAAAAGGGTGCCAGCACTTTTAATTTCCAATCGAACGAGTTCCTTTAAAAGTTTCTATGATAGCGCTGCACTGTCTATTATGTTGCTTATGCACAATCTTGAAAACCTAAATGCATATTTTTTTTTAATTGAAAGTCTCCCTAAACGCATAAAAGTTTGACCTTAATACCCTTACCCTTATTAGGTACAGAAATCACAGTAGTAGCAGTATAGTATACAAGTAGTGCCTTTTAGTTAATTCAAAATTCACCAAAACATACCTTGAAAGTTCCAATTGAATCATTTAAGCCGTTCCTGAGATTTTGCTGTTACACTCTTTTTACAATCTACATGTTTATAGTTCGTTTGGATTTTATTCAACATCTGCCTAAACCTTCCTTGAAAGTTACACCTTAGTTCCCTTAGCCTTAGTAGTAGCAATAGATGTATCAGTAGTAGTAGCATCGTAGCATTTGCCTTAGTAGTAGCAATAGAGGTATCAGTAGTAGTAGCATCGTAGCATTTGTAGGAGTATGCACACGGCACCTTTCATTTTCTTCAACTTCCCCCTCTACACGTGCTGAAAGTTTCAAATTAACACCATAAATCGTTTCTGAGGCATTGCAGATACATCTTCTTGATAAACTGCATGCGCTAAGTGTGCTTGATTTAGTTCAGCACTGTTTCAGCATCCTCCAAAATCTTCACCTTAGTACCCTTAGCAATAATAGCAGCAGTAGTAGTAGGAGTAGTTATAGTAGTAATAGAATTCGCAGTAGCAGAATTGGTAGTAGCAGCCGTAGCCTTAGTAGCACTAATGATAGTAGCAGCAGTAATAGCACTAGTAGATGTAGTAGTAGCAGCAGTAGTAGTTGTAGGATGCAATTATCATCCATTGGTTAGTTCAACATCTTCCAAAACAAGCCCAATAACTTCATACGTCGAGACGTTCCTAGGATATTTCTGATACGCTCTTATGAAAACCTACATGTAAACAGCTTGTTGTGAATCAGTTGAAGCTCATACTCTTAGTCGTAGATATAGTAATAGTCCAGTAACAGTAGGAGTACTAATAACACAAGTTGTAGGACTGGTAATAGTATTTATTAATAGAACTAGTACTAATAGCAGTAGTTGTACTAGCATGTTGCCTTTTGGTCAGTTGAACATCCTCCTCATCAACCCCTGAAATTTTTCAAGTTAATACAAATAGCCGTTGCTGTCATATTCCCTATATGCTCTTTTGATAACCTGTATTTTCATAGTTTGTTTTAATTTAGTTCAACTTTCTCATCATCCACTTCCTAAAATATTCATCTTAATACTTTTACTGTTAATAGTAGTTACAATAGAAGTAGTAGTTGAAGTGGTAGCAGTAGTAAAAGCAGTTGAGGTAGTAGTATAATTATTCGCATACGAATAATGCCTTTTTGGTCAGTAGATTATCTCCCTCATTATTTTCTAAAAGTTCCAAATTGATATACTCAGTCATTCCTGAGTTAAGCCTTTTTGACACCTCGTATATATACATAATGTGCTTTGATTTAGTTTGACACTCCCCTCAGCATTCTCTGAGAGACTCGTCTAAATGCCCTTCGTCTTTTTGGACACCAAATGTCGAACAAGTTTAGTCTTATCAATAACAAAGTCTATATGTAAACATAGGTGAATTTTATAGCTTACAACCTCTCCCTAAGGGATGATGGGGGGACATCCACAACAATAAACTTACTGAACCTTTTAAATATACAGAACAAAATGGAGATCTCAAACGTTAATTGGATGGGTTTGAGAAATTTATGGGCATGGAAGGGGGGCTGGTTGCCGTTCAGTCCTTTTTAACTCTTTAAAAGGACTCTAAAACTTTCATTTTTCAACCGACTACGCTCCTTTCGAAGTTTGTGCGACATCTCCTTTTACAAGAGATGCAAATAGCGTAAATAGCGATAAGAGGTGCCTTGGTGAAAGAAAAAATTATGGATTGTACCCCACTTCGCTCTTAACCTAGGTATCAGAATTGTTTTGTCTATGATGTGGAGTAGTTAAACACACGTTAAATAAATATCATTTAAAAAAATATAGAGTAAAAAAAAAACAGATAGCCAAGAAAGTAGAGAAACAAGAAAGACCAAGTTGGCATTAGAACATCAGAAAAAAGACGAATAAACAAGGACTTTAAAGTTAAAAAGATTAACTGGTAAAAAACCCGTTATTGAACAATGAATATCATCAGGACATAATTGGCATAAGCGGAGCTGGTTATAAGAAAGATATTGAAAAGCGAATATAACGGAAAATCAGCATAATATTCTACATTTTTACATTTATGGAATAGTATATGAATCCAAAACATAAGAAATAGGATGTTATCAGCGCTTATCATGCGCCTTCAATTACAAATAAGAGAATTCAGAGCATTATTGGAACTGATTTGACCAATCTAGCTATAACAAAAATATTATTATAAAAAAAGCACTAATTATTATCTTTTTTCAATGATTTTCGTCTTTCAGAAAATCAGATTTGCTGTCAGGAAATTATATGTACCTTTTTATTTATATTCAACTTTATATGTAAAGAATATATTCATATCTACTGTCAAAAGTTATAAAAAACAAAATTGATTTTTAAACTCGATTTTAAGGAGTAAAAGAATCTTAATCAGGGAAAAAAGTGACCTGAACTGAAGCTGCGAAACAGGAAGCATAAAACTCCTCTTTAGCATACTCTATAAGTTTGATCTGTATATTCTAAGCGGTTGCTAGCATGTTACTGATACACCCTTTCATAAACTGTATGCACATATGGTCTTTTGATTTATTTTGAATTTACTCTCAACATTTTCTGAAATATTCACCTTAATACCCTTAGCCTTAGCTGTTGTAGAGGGTAAAATTACTGTTTATATTAGTACTAATAGTAGTAATTTTAATATCAGTAGTAGTAGTAGTATTAGTAATAGTAGCACTATTAGTAATAGTGGCAGTAGTAGTAGTAGTTGTAGTAGAAGTAATTGGAGTAATAGTAACAGTGGTAGTTTAACACCACCCCCCCTATCTGAAATTTCACTGAAACCTTCAAGTTAAAGGATTAAACATGCCCCCTATTTTCAATTATAAATACTTGGTTTAAACATTGGACTACTTATACATTCTACAGTCTCTATGCAAAGGGCTGAAGGTGATATTCGTCATTCCTAGAGACATAGTCACTGGACCTTTAAGTATGCTAAACGAAATAGCAAACTAAGGGGACTGCTTACCCTTCCGTCAATTTTGAATCTTTATAATGACACTGTAACTTTTAATTTCAATCGCAAGAACCCTTACGAAGTTTCAAAGACAACTCTTTAAGTAGAGAGAGCTTTGTCGAACCATGGTATCAAGTTTTTTTTATGTACAAATCCTTCCTTATATCTAAAGTTTATGTCATCTACCCTATGTTATTTTGTAGAATAAAATATATAGAACACATTTGTGGAGAAATATACCACCAGCTTCATTCCGTTTCTTTCTTTCTTTTTTAAACCTCATGTAAGCTCTAAGTTCGAAAGCTAGCCCGAAAAAGAAAAGATGCCGCATTTTCGCCTTTATAGTTGGATTAAATCGCACCACGTATGTCGTAACACTGGCCGGTAAAAGGCAAAACTTAAAACATAAAAGAAGAAAAGCACAAAGCCCAGCCCTTGGATTCCTAAGAAATCCAGTGAAACAACAGGTGAATGTTTAGTAAACATTTAGATCATTTGATCTATTGATCTCGAGATCGTTTGATCTCGTAATAGATCATTTGATTACTATTGTATAGGCTAATTATAATTTGATGATAATAAGGTAAAGGTACGTTGCATTGCAGAAATCAGCCTTGGCCTACTAGGTTTACTATTCAAAATGTTATCCAAATATGCGTAATTGTTGCTCTTGTAACTGTGGATAGTTTTCATTGATAAGGAGTAAAACACAATAATAACAAGTGGCATAATGGCTATACTCAGAAAATTTAGGTTAGGCTACTTTCAGAAAATTTCTTTTCAATAAATTCACTATTGCTTCTGATCAATCAATTTATTAATACTAAATAAAACTATTACAAAAGTAAATCAATTAATAGGCCCAAGAAGCTATGCTTGTAATGAAGCTATGCTGCTGTCTGGTTTTGGTTGATAATGTAGGGCTATATCTGTTCATTGGTGACATTTTAGATAAAGGCCTTCTAAGGGGGAAAACATCTCAATTAGCCTTAGTAGGCCTAAACATAGGCTAGCCCAGTCTAGTGAATGCTTTTTCCTTTTCATATAAGCTTATTTGTAAATATTTGTATTAATTGATGAAATGAACTTACCCCTAGAATAAGAGTTTCATCCTGAAACTAAGTATGGTATTTGTTTCTGCTGCAAATTCATTTTAAGCTCTTTACATACCCTCAAAGATGATAAGCCTAGGCATACCTTTTCCTCTTATTTTAGATATTACTTATAGAGCATGGGCTACCTGTGTTACCATCAATCTTTTTAAAACTGGTTTATATGAAAAATTGAACTGACAGTAACAAAATCAAGAATCAATAAATACAAAGAAAATATAGGGTATTATATGAATATAGGCTATAGTAGCCTATAGAAATATACAAATTGAATTTACAACTAAAAAATGTCATATTTAGGTTCAGGAAGGAATGCTTATTTGGTTTAGATATATGATCAGTCCACTACATAAGAAGATATGCTAAGGAAACAGTTCTTGCTTTATAATGTACAAATGGGTAAAATTCTTGTTAATTGACTTTTGGCTATCTTGGAAAGGGGTTAGGTTCAGTGCTGTAACAAGTACTCCAAATTTTTACCTAAGTATCAAGTATTAAGTACTCATTGTTTTTCTACTTAAATATCATATAATAAGTACTTTCCAAATTCTTACTTAAGTATCAAATATCAAGTACTTGCCAAAATTGATATATATATATATATATATATATATATATATATATATATATATATATATATATATATATATATATATATATATATATGTATATATATATATATATATATATATATATATATATATATATATATATATATATATATGTATATATATATATATATATATATATACATATATATATATATATATATATATATATATATATATATATATATATATATATATATATCTGATATAAAGCCCATGGTACCTTTTTTTAAAGCCATTCTGAAGGCTTCTTAGCCCCTTCCCTTCCCTATAAAATGTCCCCTGTCATTCCTCTCTTGGAAATCTTAATCAAGAACCAGAATTTCCATTTTATTGTTTTTAACTGTTTCCCTTATTTGGCTGGTACACACCCAATGAAGTCCAAGAAAATGATCTTAACCAATTTTCAACACAATGGCTTGAAAGAAAAAGACTTTCAAAACAATTAAGGACAGTCAAAAAACTCCTGATAGGATCCAACAGATCACATGACAGGACTAACACAGTGCACATAGAGTTGAACTTCTGGTGATCAGTGTTCAGTTGAATCTGGCATGTTTGAAAAAATACATGGTTATTTTGAAACATGTGTGAATGATAAAAAAAAATATTGAAAATATTTTTCCCCTTGTTGGGCTGGTAGACACCCAATGAAGTCCAATAAATAGTCTGACCAATTTTGAACATAATGGCTTGAAAGAAAAAGACTATCAAAACAATTAAGTACAGTCAAAAACTTCTGATTAGATCAGACAGATCACATGACAGGATTAATACAGTGCACATAGAGTTGAACTTCTGTCAATTAGTGTTCAGTCAAATCTGGCATGTTTGAAAAAATACAGGGTTATTCTGAAACATGTTGGAATGGTTGAAAAAATATTGAAAATAGAAAAATAAACTTCAGATTGGCTTTAAAACAGATAATAGGTAATAAAGTAGTTCATTCTCTGATTCAATGAGTAAAAACCTTAGCAACAAAAAAAACTCAAATTTAAAAATAAGAAGCCAAGTGAGTTAGTTGCAGACTTTTTTAATAAGAGAAATCAAAGCTCAATAATTAAAAATAAATTGATGACATGTCTTGCCCTTGGCACCTTTTACAAGGAAACTGCCTTATGTTTTCAAGTTAAATTTCAGACACGCTATGAAAATGTATGGCATCTATATCCTTTGGCTGGTTTTCACTCAAGCAAGCTGCATGCTGTGTAATCAATTCAGGTGGCTGGTAAACTTCCTACAAACATAAGATTATAAAATCATGGGCCTGCAGCAAGCCCGCTGATTCAGACACATTCCATATGGCTGGTCAAACTGCAGAATGAATGAATGAATCACTGAATGAACTTTATTATCTGTAAAAGTATAGAAAAACACAAAGTATGGAGTATTATAAATAAACAAAAACAATAAACAGCAAAAAAAATTCAAACTAACAAAAGACAACATGGACTAATTAACTGGTATCCATATGGAAAAAAGGCTGCAGAGGGTCATAAAGGTGAATAAAGTAAATAGTCTTTTTACATAAATCATCACTGGAAGACCAAATCCGAGAAGGCATATCTATTAAACCAAATCAAGCAATTATTTTTCTGTTTTGGTGCCATCTAGGAAGCCGGAGGAAGAATTTACAATATCTGAAATAAGCTGCACATGGAGTGTGGGGATTTTCCTTACAAAACAGCTTGATTCACTAGGGATGAAAAGGCAGTGGAAATGTTGGACCAAAACACAGACCAATCCAACTAACTAAAGAAGAACATAGCAGATTTGCAGTCCCAGCAAAGAATGGAGCGACTGCATAAGGGCTATTAAAACAAACAAACTTGCATTTAGATGCATTAACTGACAATCCAGTCTAAGATAATTCATTGGTTAATATAGTAAAATTGGAAAGCAATCCACAGCAAGTCTGGGCAGCAAGAAGAATGTTGTCTGCATATGCAACAGAAGACAAACCAATATTACCATAAGAAACAGAACTTTCAAGGGGATGCAGGCACAATGCAAGCACACATTTAAATATACAAGGAGACAATACAGCAGAAGTTGCAACCTATCTATTTCTAGCAGCAGTTTTCACACCATGAAGTGGCAAAAACCATGAGACTAAGTCGAAAATCCTCTGAGAAAAAAGGAATCAAACAAGAGCTCATATGGCACTTGCAACAAGGTCAGAAGAGCCAAGAGCTCATACAGCATGAGCTCTAGCAAAATTATATGAGTCAATAGGTTAATTTAAAAGAAAAATCAGAGGCTTAATGCTGGTCGGCATTCAAAATAAGAGCTATGAGACACAAGTTACTTTTAAATATCAAAATTCTTTAAGATCTGATCACCCACTCACAAGTTAAAAATACCTCATTTTTCTAATTTTTCCTCTCCCTTCAGCCCCCCCCCAGATGGTTGAATCAGAGAAATCAACTTTATCTAGTCAATTTGTGCATGTCCCTGACATGCCTACCAATTTTCATTGTCCTAGCACATCCAGAAGTACCAAACTCGCCAAAGCACTGAACCCCCTAACTACTGCAAAGAGAGTGGATCCAGTCCGGTTTTGTCAATCATGTATCTATGACATTTGCTTATTCTACCCACCAAGTTTCATCCCAATCTCTTTACTTGAAGGGTTTTCCAAGATTTCTGGTTTCCCTCTCCAACTCTCCCCCAATGTCACCAGAACTGGTTGGGGTTTAAAATAAGAAATCTGAGACATGAGTTTCTTCTTAATATCAAATTCAAAATACCTCATGAATGGTCATCCACTCTTAAGTTAAAAATACCTATTTTTTTTTAATTTTTCCGAATTAACACCCCCTCCAACTCCCCCAAAGAGAGCAAATCCATTTTGGTTAAGTCAATCACATATCTAGGACTTGTACTTATTCTTCCCACCAAGTTTCATTCTGATCACTCCACTCTAACCATTTTCCAAGATTTCTGCCCCCCCCCCCAAATCCCCCCAATGACACTGGATCTGATCAGGACTTAAGACATGAGATCTGAGTTACAAGGTCCTTCTAATATGAATTTTCGTCCAATGAAATTCAACATCCAATCACTCCTTTGTAAGTTAAAAATACCTCATTTGTTCTAAGTTTTCATAATTAACCCTCCCCCTCAACTCCCCAAAAGAGAGTGAATTCGTTCTGTTTATGTCAATCATGTATCTAGGACTTGTGCTTATTTTTCCCACTAAGTTTCATCCCAATCCCTCCACTCTAGGCATTTTCCAAGATTTTAGGTTTCCCCCTCCAATGTCACCCAATCTGGTTGGAATTTAAAGTAAGAGCTCTGAAACATGATGTCCTTCTAAATATCAAATTTAGTTAAGATCTGATCTAATTTTTCCAAATGAACCCTCATCCCACTCTCCCTCCAGATGGTCAAATTGGGGAAACAACTATTTCAAATTTAATCTGGTCTGATCCCTGATACACCTGCCAAATTTCATTGTCCTAGCTTCTCTGGAAGTGCCCAAACTAGCAAGACCAGGACTGACAGACCAACAGACCTACAGAATTTGCTATCACTGTATGTCACTTGGTAAATACCAAGTGCCATACAAAGTAATTTTTCTCTGGGAATGGAATATTTGGTTGAAGGTTAGCTTCAGTATGATTTATTTTGGAAAAGGGTTATTTCCAGGTTTTGGGCAAGCCATGGGTAGAAGTAGTTATAGGCCCTACTAAACTGAAGGAAAACTCAACTTTTTTAAAACTTGAAACTCCCTCCCCCTTGCCGTATTTTAGATAGGGCTTGTGATATCAGAGCTCAATATGAGCCCTGATCCTAGACATCTTTGGTCTAGCTTTCATTTGGATCTGTTGCTCCATTCGCAAGTTTAACTAAATTAAACCAAAAGCTTCACTGAGATCCATCAATCTCTTGCAAGTGACACTGAATTAAATGAAAAACTCAACTTTTAATTAAGCTTGGGTCTTCATTCCAGAACTCAATGCATACCATACTCTTGGGCATCTTTATTCAATTTTTATTGAAATTCATCTCCATATGCAAGTTACAGTGAATTAAATGAAAAACTCGAATATTTTTTAACACTTAAAGCCCCATCACCCTAATTAAGCTCAAATTTAATCCAAATAGTTCAATTTCAACTGCACTGATGGGCAGATAGACAGACAGATCTCAAAAACCTATCTTGATGGATATTTTCCACTATCCAAATAGGTGATGATACCTGGATGATGATATGCCATTGTTTTCCTTTTTTAAATCCAATTAGCCAACATTGCTACCTAAGACGTTGCAACATCCGTCCGTCCATCCGTCCGAGTAATCACGTATTGGGGGAGAAACACTGGTTGGATTTGGCTGAAAATTGTGATGGCCAGATTTGGTGCCACAGATCATGAGACATATCAAGTTGAAAGATGAAAACTCTAGCTCAAATAGAACAAGGGGGAGAGGGTTTTACCTGCTGGAACAGTTTTTTGTTTAATTCAGAGTAACTTCCAACTGGAGTGATGGATCTGAATGAAAATTGAACCAAAGAGGCCTAAGACCATGACACATATCAAGTTTTGAGGTAAAGACCCTAGCTCTAATTTAACAAGGGGGAGTGGGTTTTAATTCCTGAAAAATTTAATTTTCCTGTTTAATTTAGTATAACTTGCAAATGGAGTAACGGATCCGAATGAAAACTAGACCAAAGATGCCTAAGATTAGGGCCACTGCATTGGATCCAGCTAGAATTCCCTTGACTTGTTTATTGCAGACAATATTTAGATGGGCAAAGATTTATAGCTTCAGTAGCTTTACCAATAATACAGTCCTGAAGATGATGAAATGTTAGAAATCTGGTTCAGTTGACGAGATGACTAAACTTAAGCACTAATGTCAGAAATATAAGCCCAAATGGACTATAGTATGCAACATTTAGCACAAAACAAGGGATTTTAGCTCACTGTCAACTAGTGAACCGTGAAATAATTTCAATTTTCTTTGTTATATAACTTTTAAACAAGAATTAAACCAAGTGTTAACATACTATACTTTTTTTTGTCAAAAACAAATACCTTATTTCATATTCAAAAATAGGGCATGGAGCTATATCTGACTTTACTCTAAATCTAAAGGGTGATGTTTTCTTATACATTGCCAAAGCACAGAAACACAAAAGCTATATCTGAGTTTGCTCTAAATCTAAAGGTGATGTTTTCTTGTACATTGCCAAAGCACACACACACAAAATTCTCTCGTCAAAGGTAAAGTATTTGAAAAACAAGTACATTAAAAGTATTTTAAGTAATAAGTATTTCATAATCTTACTTAAGTATCAAGTAATAAGTACACCCTAGAGTTACTTAAGTACAAGTACAAGTAATGGAAAATTTTACTTAAGTAGTACTTGAAGTAAAAGTACTTCAAGTAAGTGACAGCACTGGTTAGGTTAGGATAATGGAACTTTTAGGGATGGGTCTAAAGGCTAAAGTATATCCTGGGAAGGTATTTTGAAGTACCTGCCTCCACTCCTTCTCCCTCTAGAGGTTATTGACCATTTATGACCTTTAAAAATATGTGTGTTATAAAAGTGAAATCTTGCAAAATAGATCTTCTGCTTGAATAAAGTACAACACAATTGTTTTCAGTTTCACAACTTTGCTCAATCCCAATATATAAGGTTTTAAAGATATGTAAATACATTTCCTAAATTTTGAATAAACAACATTGATATGGCTCAGAATTCTTTTCAAATAACAGGAATTGCATTTTCAGAGCTGAAGGCAGAGAAAAAGCAACTGGTAACTAAAAATTAAGGTAAAATGTTGTTTTGTCATAATTTCAATAGGTATAGGACCTGTCATGTAGGCAAATTTCAGGGCCATAAAATTGAATTTCCAAGTAAAATAATTACTATGTTTAGAAAAAGTACAAAAATGGGCATTTCAGCATTTCTACTGATATTATAAATAAAATGCAACATTGAAATTTATCTAAATCTTTTTCCATAGGATTTGATATTTTTCAACATTAATTCTCTAAAAATACAGCCTCTAATAGAATCAATAACCTAACAGACAAAGAAAAAGGCATAATATGGCAAACTGGTTTAACCAATTGAACTGTGTGAATTCCATACCTATGGATTACATCACTTCAACAAGCTAGATTTATATTCAAATAGTAAGTTTTTAACCAGTATGGATCCATAAACAGCTTAAAATTGAATTTCTGAGTAAATCAATTGAAGAGAATAAAAAAAGCATACAAAAAGAAATTGGGTGGTATGTTCACCTATTTCATAGTTCAGTACTGGAAAAATCTTCCAACTTTACCCTAATAATTGCTTCTAGGGGAAATTCTATTTTGAATTTGGCCCAGACTTGCCCCAACTCTAAATGGGTATTTGAGAAAGTTAAAACAGGTAGGGTGGTTTAAATTCATGGGATGGCTAGCCCAGAACCTCCCCATTGCACTTCCTGGCCAAAGGACCATGAAATGGAGATCAGTAATGTTGGTAGGAAGTATAGCTTTAAGTCCATTGCTGTATTCTTAACCTTTTTTTAATAGGGTATAACTTACTACCCTGCCCATAGGCTAGTTTTTAGACTATGATACAAAGTTTAAAACTCACAGTTGAGTTATTCAATTCATTAGTTTAAAGTAATATTCCAAATGCATTGATTCATTCCAAATGTGTACAACTAATACAATAAGTATTTAAATTTACCAGTTATTCTTAAATCCTAAGCATTTTCCTGACATCTGTATTTTAGGGGGCATTTATAGTGTAATAAAGTTTGCAGTAGCATGATGGTTGCAGACAGAAAAATGAAGCAAAAAATAACTGGTTGCCTATCTTGTATAAAAATAATAGAAAAAGGCTAAATTAGAAAATGTTTCAATTAAGAAAATTATAAAATTATAAAGAAATAATTTAAACCTGTGCTTTATGGAGAGGGAAATTTTTTTTTTAATTTTAGGTGTACTTTTTCTGTATGTTATGAATAATTTATTGATAAACTGATAAAATATTTTTAACTACCTTTTAGACTCATTCCTAGCATTGGTCACTTTTCTGTGTGGTGACAGCAATAACTTACCTTTTGGAAGTCCCTTAAAGGGCTTAAAATGGAACTTCTCCCGAAAGAAATTATTATGTTTATAAAAAGCATAGAAATAGGCATCAAAGGCTATTAGTAGTAGTAGTAATAGAACAATTTTATTAGAAATAAACATTTCTTAATCAATAGCACAACATAAGTGAGGCTTGCAAGGCTGTGCTAAATTCAAAGAAAATAAAGAAACAATATGGAGAATAAGAAAATATGGAGAATGAGACCATATACCAAAATCAACAAAAAAAAAACATAAACGATACACTACCTTGCATGACCCCAAGACAAAAAAAAACATAAATGTTACAAATGAATAACCTATGTAAAATTTATTTTAATTAATCTGTTTCAAAAGCATACCTACCGAGCAACTCCACACATAAATCAGACTTAAACTGGCCAAGGCTACCTATTTCCTTGATATCTATACTCAGTTTATTCCAAAGTTTTGAAGCTCTGTAAATAAGTGAAAAAGAAGACCTACTTAAAACTAATTGAGGAACCTCAGTATTACCTTGTATCCAAGTAATGTGGTGGTGAACATCAGACCTCTCGCAAAATATTCTTGTTAAACAAATAATTACCAAATAATTACCAAAATGCTTAAAATAGAATTTCCCCTGGAAGCAATTGTGATCTTTAGAGAAAACATAGAAATAGGCATCAATGCTGTACAATATATCAAATAGTACTATCCATGCAAATTCAAGATTCTCCCTTTTGTTCAAGGGGGAGGGCTATAAGCATCCTGTATAGGGTTTTTTACAATGGCATTTTCAAAGTTGTATTTTATTTGGACCCAGTGCCATTTTCCATGGGTTTCAGGCTATTTTTGAAGGTTGTGGTTGACTATTGTGGCTGTAAGAGCTGAGAGACATCTATGATACAAAAGAGAAAATAAGTTTTCAGGAAAGGGGAATTATTTGGTCAAAAGTTATGATAATTTACACTTTGCTGGAGCCTCAAAGTAAATTTTTCTCTAGCCAGCTTTGAACTTCTGTGTGGTATGACATAGACTAAACCCTTCTTTGGGAAAAGTAAGGTATTCATACATCATAAGCAGTTGAGAAACGACTGGATTGGTACACTATCTAGGAGGAAATTCAGGTTCCATTCAAAATGCCAAAATCTGGTAGGATGACATAATTTGTATTTGCATGTATGGCATATTTTAAAAGTAACTGAATGATGACCTATGATAATTATGATTCTATTTTGTATCTGAATGGTTCTTTTAATTATTAGGTGATGTAATCACTAAGAATAATACCATCAAATGGAATATAAATCTAATTCATGAACAGTCACAGTAATGATAGTTTCATGTTTGTTAAAAAAAGAATATAATTTGTTTCTACTGCTTCTTCTGTCTCTCTCTCTTTTTGTAGCCAAAGGTTGATTTTAACAGCAATATTTCTTCTGATGGTAATAAATGAAAAAGAGATTCAGAAAAGGAGGCTCTATAATGAGAATTACCCAAAAATTGCCATTGTACTGATCCTGGAGCATGGTGATTTCGTTCAGAATGCTTGTCCTGCTCATAGTCAGACCATTTATGACTCTACACCAATATGTCAAATAGCAGAATCCCTTGCTGAATTTGCAATTGATAAAGGAGTATGAAAATCCTTAGAAAGTATATCTTTGAGCCAAGCAACAAAATTCGTTCAGATTATTTGTGTCATTTATCTAAGATCTACCATGGTCTTACCAAAAATCAGTTCGAATTTACCTACGATTTTGTTAGTGCAAACAAAAATGGAAATAGCTTCATCTTGGCTTGAATACAAAAAAGGTGCTGAGGACTGGTATTATGGGAGAGGCACCCTGAACTCAGCTTGAGAAAACCAGAAGCTTGTAGTTTGGAATTAGCTACTAGCTTCAACAGGGAGAATATGAACATGCATAATACTCTTGAAAGAGTCATTACTGAGTGTAACTATGGCCCAGGAAACATATATACTGTTGTCAAGACAGTGTAACAGCAGCCCATGTTCCACCAAATGTAATAGCAGAGAAGAGTATCAAACAACTAGGCCAAATTATATCAGGACAGTTTAACCTTAGCATCAAAAACTATACAAATAAAATGATAGTAACATATTTGTAGGCCTGATTGAGATTCTTGACCATGTAATGGATTCAGCAAAAGGTGGAAAATTTTTTCCACATAATTGGTGACCTAGAAAAAGTTGTAACAACAAATAAGAGGAAGTCAAATTCGTGAATATTCAGAGGAGTTGAATAATGGGAAAAGAGGAAACAACAGAATTAGAAAGCACCTTTCATGTAAGGGCATGGCTAACAAGAGTGGAGAAAATATTCCTGTATGAGAAAAATCAGTACTTCAGAAAATTTGTAATAAAAGATTGGGACCGTTTGAAGCCATCTTAGTAAAAACTTGCAATACTGCCATGCAGCATCACAAGTTTTTGACAAATTAAGAACACATTTATGTAAGTCATTAACTGTTTTGAAGCTTGGACTAAAAGAGAAGACAGAAACATATGGATAAGCTGACACCCAAGAAACTTCAGAAACCCAAGTTGGTTTTTCACAACAATTAGTGCTAGAATTTGGAAAAGGCATCAATAGCTATTCAAACACTTGCTAATCAAACAGTTTGTGGTAACAAACTGTAGTAAGGAGCAACCCGGCTCAATAGTAAACGAAACTTTAAAAAAGGGAATTTTGATACTAAAAGATATATCAAAAGAATCAGATTTTCATGCTGATTTTAAATATATAAGTTTCATCAAATTTAATCTTTGTCATCAAAAGTTACAAGCCTGAGTAAATTTGCCTTATTTTGGAAAATAGGGGGAACATCCCCTAAAAGTTATAGAATCTTAACAAAAATCACACCATCGCATTCAGCATATCAGAGAATTCATTTTCAAAAGTTTCAAGCTCTTATCTGCAAAACTGTAGAACTTCATTTTTTTGCCAGAAGCCAGATCATGGGTGTGTGTTTATTTTTTTTTCAGGGGTCATTGCATCAACTAAGTGGTGCCATAATGTCGCAATAGGGCTCATTCTAATGGTAATGAAAAGTTCTAGTGCCCCTTTTAAGTGGCCAAAAAAATTGAGGGCACATAGGCCCCCTCCCACAGTAATTTTTTCCCAAAGTCAACGAATCAAAATTTTGAGAAAGCCAGTTTGTTCAGCATAGTTGAATATCATAAAACTATGTCTTCAGGGATGACTTACTCCCCCACAGTCCCCAGGGGAGTGGCTGCAAGTTACAAACTTTGACCAGTGTTTACGTACAGTAATGGTTATTGGGAATTGTACAGACGTTTTCAGGGGGGTTTTGTTTTTTTGGGGGGGGATTGAGGGGAGGAGGCTATATGGGAGGATCTTTCCTAGGAGGAAAGATCATGGAATATGTCATGGTGGAAGAGAAATTCAATGAAGGGAGTACAGGATTTTCTAGCATTACTATAAAAAAGAACAATGAAAAAATAAACACGAAAAAGTTTTTTCAATTGAAAGTAAGGAGTAGCATTAAAACTTAAGACCAACAGAGATTATTTGGCATATGAGGGGTTCTTCTCCTCCTAAACACCTTGCTCTTTATGCTAAATTATTTTTAGTAATTTCAACTATTTATTCTACAGCTTTTCTGATTCAGGGGTCATTCGTAAAGAATTGGGACGAAACTTAAGCTTAGTGTAAAGAGCAAGGTATTAACAAGGGGACAAACCCCATCATATACATAATAAAAATATAATAATATAGAAGTTTGTTACCTAAACTAATTCTCAAGTTACATATATTTTTTACTAATAAAAACGTTTGTTAAAAATTAAAGTTCTAGTTGCCTTTTCAAGTAACCGAAAAATTGGAGGGCAATTAGGCCTCCTCCCTCACCCCTTATTTCTCAAAATCATCTGATCAAAACTAAGAGAAAGCCATTTAGCCAAAAAAAAGAATTAATATGCAAATTTCATTTTAATAATTTATGTGCAGAGAGCCAAAATCAAACATGCATTAATTCAAAAACGTTCAGAAATTAACTAGTTCTAAAAAAAACTAGTCTTTTAACTGAAAGTAAGGAGCAACATTAAAACTTAAAATGAATAGAAATTACTCCATGTATGAAAGGGGCTGTTCCCTTCTCAACGCCCCGCTCTTTATGCTAAAGTTTTTTTTACTGTTTAATAAAGTAGGATTGAGAGAAAGAGTCAAACTTTAACGTAAAGAGCGGGGCGTTGAGAAGGGAACAGCCCCTTTCATACACGGAGTAATTTTTGTTTGTTTTAGGTTTTAATGTAGCTCCTTACTTTCAGTTAAAAAAAACTAGTTTTTATTTTATTTAATATTACAAGGAATGATTGTAGAACAAATAGAAACAAAGAGATGTGTCCTTACTGTGATTTAAAATATAACAGAACATACTACAAAGGAAATTATCAAGGACTACCAAGCAACAAAATGACTACAATCCAAACACAGGATTTTTTTTTTAATCTTGTCTAAATCAATGGAGTTGATTTAGAATAAATCTAAAAGAATAAATCTTTTTCACATTAAAAAGATTTGATGCTTCAAACATCCTTTTTTGAGCCCCAACATTGGTTGACTATGTCAAAGGCAAAGGGTCCATTAGCAAAGTCTCCCAGGGGACTAATTGTCATTGAAACCTATTGAGAATTTGTGATTTGATTGAAAAAACAGTGGAATTATGTTGGCAAAGTTTTCAATTAAAGTGTATTGCACCACTGGAAATTTGAAGAGCTTTCAAATTGATCAAAGAAATTTCTTTTGGGGTGATTTTGGGCATTTTCCTAGCGGGTATACTAGAACATTTTTAGGGACAATCCTTTCTTGAATCTTAAAATGAAAATTCTGCTCTTTTTGATCAAAAGCAACATTTACACTTACTAATGATATAAGTTTCTCTAGAACTAAATATATCTATCTCTAGCACAATGCAAGAGAAGTTACAAGGTTTTTCTAAGATTTCAGTGAAAGTAGATGCTGGCTTTTAATTTTCTGCTGTTTATTTTGATCTTATATCCAAGCCCTACAAGTTATGGCAAGATTGTCCAATCAGTTCTAAATAGTTTGGCAAGATAAATTAAAAACTTGTAATGGAGAAGATAGGCTGATTCCTTATGATATTGACAGGGGTGTAGCGCCAGTATTTTATTTGGGGGGAGGCAAGAATTTTATTCAAGCACTACGGAAGAAAAGTCACACACTTACCAAAGACACTACTAGGTTAAATTCTAAATATTACACAATAGGTAATAAACAATAAGCACACATTAAATAAACTTAAAATTTTACTCGTGATCAAGCTTTTACTAAGATTATCAGCAATGAGTTGCTGCAGGCAACAGCTTTTACTGTTGCTGCAGCTTTTACTAAGATTATCAGCAATGAGTTGCTGCAGGCAACAGCTTTTACTGTTGCTGCAGCTTTTACTAAGATTATCAGCAATGAGTTGCTGCAGGCAACAGTAGTACAGTTTAAAAAAGCTGTTGCATGGGCTAAGGTAAATTTCATATACATTTGGCTTTTTTCAGCAGGCTTCACCACTACTGTTGAAGTACCTAACCCCCCTCCACTTCCTAAACCTGTCATTCCAGCACAAGGTACTCTATCTTATGCTTGAACCAAGCACCATTCTAACACCCCATGTATTGTACTATTTGGTTGCACCCAATTTTGAACAGATTTGGACTCTGTAAGATTAAATTTGTTGTGCTAAACTTTTACTATGTGTGATTCATTGAAGTATTATTTTGTCTTTTTTATTAAATTGATTTGGGAGTGGTTAATATAAATAGTATTGAAACAAGTGAACCGCATAAGGCAAAAGCAAAAATACAGAATACTTCCAAGTTTTATTGCATATAAAATAATCCTACAATACAAACAGACTTGTTACGAAAATTGTTGTTGTCTTATGTTTTTCTTTCAATTGCCAACAGTACATTTCTTTCATCTAAAAATAACTTTTGGAGTCTTGGTGCACTTTTTTGTACTTGAGTAAAATAACCACACTCCTCCTGTAAAATAATACCCTCCTCCTCTCAGTTCTAAAATGTTAGTAGCTTAGAATCTTATGTTTTATTTGTAAACAATGCTAGTATACATTTTGAGAGGGGAACTGATGTTTCCATGCAGAAATATTTCAAAGTCTAAATTCTGCCTATGCTTCTATACCTGTTCTATCTGGGAAGAAGGGGTCCTTGAATAAGATAGAATAGAATAGTACTTTATTAACAAGGAAACTCTCACAACATAAAAAAAATTGCCGAACTTGTTGCTTTCTTTCAGCTAGCCTACATTGCATATAAAAAACAAGAGCTAAGAGCTTACATGACACTTGTGACAAGATCGAAAGAACCAAGAGCTCATATGGTAAGAGCTCTGGCAAAATTCTAAGAATCAATAGATTGCTTTAAAAGGAAAATCAGAAGCTTAATGCCAGTCGGGATTTAAAATAAGAGCTCCGAGTCGCGAGGTCCGACCCCAGATGGTCGATTCGGGGAAAACAACTTTATCAAGTGAATTTGTACAGCTCCCTGACACGCCTACCAATTTTCATCGTCCTAGCACGTCCAGAAGCACCAAACTCGTCAAAGCACTGAACCTCACCCCCTATCTCCCCCAAAGAGAGCGGATCCAGTCCGGTTACGCCAATCACGTATCTACGACATTTATCAGCGTTTTCCAAGATTTCCGGTTTCCCCCTCCAGCTCCCTCCCATGTCAACAGATCTGGTCGCGATTTGAAATAAGAGCTCTGAGACATGAGATTAAGACAGCTTCTTAATCTTAAGATCAAGGAAAATGAAGTTTATTTTCAACATGTTCCTAGTCATAAAGGTATAAAATATAATGATATGGCTGATTCTCTAGCAGCAAAGGCTTCCATGTTATCTCCTAGTCCTTCCTCTGACCTCAATTCACGAGATATTATCAGGCAAAGATCCAAAGTTAATCACAGTATATTAATGTTATCTCCATTTCATACAAGATTAAATACAGTGCTATATTACTGGCTGAAATCAGGTGCCCTACTTCTAAATAACTTGTTATTTAATTGGAAGCTACATCATTCCCCTTTATGCCGAATCTGCTTTTCAACTGAGGAAACAATCCAGCATATTTTATTTGATTGCCAGGCTCAGAGTGAGGAGACTGTTGCTCTTAAGCGTTTCTGCTCCTTGGCTAAGATTCCAAATACTTATACAGCTATCCTGGGTTCTAACCTGCCATGGGAAATTGATCGCAAGATATTTCAGGCAGCAATTGATACCTTAAAGAAGAGAAATATTGTTTAATAAAGATTAAAGCTTGAAGAAGTCAATTTTTAAAGGGACGCGATTTATCCATAGTTTTTGATTGTGCAGAAGAGAGCGGGAATGAGTAGGAAGAGCCGTATTAGTACCGGCCGGCCTAGTGCCTTAAACTGCTGGGGACAGGTAGCTCAGGTACTTGCACTTCCCACAATCAATAACAGTGTATTATTGTTCATAATCGTATATATCCATTGTTTGCAGACTGGAGGAGAATAGCGCTTCCAGTAGCTAGTTTTTCTGAAGAAGAAGTCAAAGAGGTGAAAGGACTTGTTGTTAGTCCATATACCTCCCTACAATTTTTAGAACTGGGAGTTCCTTCTAAATATCTGATCAACAGTTCGTAAGTTACGAATACCTCATTTTTCTATTTTTTTCGAATTGCTCTCTCCCCCTCCCTAACTCCACCAAAGAGAGTGGATCCGGTCCGGTTATTTCCGTCACATATCTAGGACTTGTGTCTATTCATCCCACCAATTTTCATCCTGATCCCTCCACTGTAAGCATTTTTCAAGATTTTAGGTCCCCCCCCCCACCTCCACCCAACGTCACCGGATCCAGTCGGGATTTAAGAGCCTGAGACACGGTATCCTTCCACATATCAAATTTCGTTTAAGATCCGATCACTCCTTTGTAAGTTAAAAATACCCTATTTTTTCTAATTCATCAGAATTACCCCCCCCCCCCAGCTCCCCGAAAGAGAGTGGATCCGTTCAAGTTATTTCAATCAAGTATCTAGGACTTGTGATTATTGTTCCCACCAAGTTTCATCAACAGAGAAAACGCTGAGGTTCAAAGCAAAAACAAGTATATAATCTATTATTATGATGACTCGTTTTTGAATGATGATTTTGTTTATTCCTTTTTTAAGTGCTTTAAATATGGTGCAGAATTTGTTGTCAGGTTACTAATTTGTTTTGCTTTATAGGTGCAAGATGAGAGAGTACAAAATTGTTGTTTTGGGCAGTGGTGGTGTTGGTAAATCTGCTCTGACTGTTCAGTTTGTTCAAGGAATTTTTGTTGAAAAGTAAGTTATGTGTTTCATAAAATAAATCGGTACTTGTCTATTAAACAGAACACACTCAACAATTATGCTGTCTCAGATCTGACAGATCTTTTTGTCTCTCTGAAATCGGTTATGATTTGCCCATTTTGAATGAAGAAACTATGATGTAGGTATATTTTAATTAAATATTTAATATTTAGAGGTGGTCAGATTAAGTTAGGTATTTAATAATGCATTCTGTGTGGCCTTCTTTTCATATTTCTTTGTCTTAGTTTCCATAATTGTATTTCTAAAGTATTATGTTATCATCATGTTTTTCATATATTTCATTAGGATTAACCTAACTTCACTTCTTGAGTGTGTTCCGTTTAACAGACAGGTACCAATAAATTTTTAAGTTGTTGATTCCCCTCTAAGAAAAAGTTGCGTGTATGAAGATTGTCTGCAAACGAAAACTCTCAGTGCCATCTAACATTTGGTGACAAGGCATTTTTTCATTCAATGTAATCATTTTTCTGTCAGAAACTGAGGTCAAACACTTATTAATACCCTAATTTTACCAATACACTGATTAAACAAATTATTATTACTATAAAAAATGCCAAGTATTGCCAAAAGCTAGAGTCGGTGATCTCTTTGATTAACGTGATGCTAGGCCAATTTTGATCCTGTGCTTCAACAGTTGCTTTAGTTGTGCTTCCTTTCGAATAAGGTGAATGGTTTGTCCTCAAACAAATGGTGACCCATTGAACTTAGGCTTGTACAAGCCTATTAGTCTTTTCTCCATTTTGGAAAGACTGTCCAAGTACTGAACTTACACTAGCTGTTGGGGATGAAAACAGGGGAAACCAACCAGGGTTTCTACAGCTGAATCACCTTGTTATTCAATCACCTGGTCTCAAATCCTTATTTCAATAATTTTGCCCACGAAGCTCAGGACCAGTGTGAGATGTCTTGCATTCTATCTGGCCTTAATATCTTCCTAGTCACTTATGCTGATGAAATTTTTAATATTAGCCAAAATTTTCTGAAATTGAAATTGAATCTGAAAATTTTCTGAAATTGAAATTGAATCTGAAAATTTGGACAAAATTTCTGAAACGTTCCAAAAACTGTAAGGGAAATATTTAAAATCTGGTCCTGAATTTAATGCTGCAAAGTCCGACGTCGTGCTTTATAACTGGAAAGGCCCACTTCCTCATGAAATTATACTTGGAAATTCAAGGATCTACCCATCTGGCCAAATCGTTTATCTTGGTATTTTCATTGGAAAAACCATTTCTCATACTCGTCACATATCAGCTGCCTATGCTTCCATAGTCTCTGCTACGCTTCATTTCAATCGCCGTTATCTCACAACGCTGTGCAGCACTGTTGCTCTCCCCTACATCCTCTACATTATACCCTTCTGGAAGATTCTTACAAATGTTAATAAATTGTAAATCCGCTCCACTTTTTTCACAAAATACCTGCTGAGATATCCAACTTGGGTATGCAATTCAAGTCAACAGTTCTTCACATAGCAGATCTTACTATAGCTGTTGCTAAACTTATGGAAAAACACAACCACAAGATTTCAAGACATGCTTGAAGCCAACTTCTTCAACTATAGTTACCTTATTATAGTGATATTTTATTTATTTTTTTATTTCTCTCTTTGTAGTGCTCCTTCATTTTCTTTTTGTACAAAGACGGATTTTCAATAAATAATAATAAAAAGTTATGCACGTCTTCACCAGTCTTTGGTTAAAGTTTTAAAAAGGTATTTAGTAGTCTTGGTCAATGTTTTGTATTCACTGTATTTTAATGGCGTGAATCTCTCTGTTGAGTTGGTTTAAATATTTGGCTATATTGGTAATGGAAATCCTATTTTTGGTCTAATTAGCCACCTCTCAAATTTATACAACCACCACTTCCACATGAAGTGGCTTCCATATGAAAGGCCCTGTCTTGTGGGAGCTAAGTTTTCTTTTCTATTTTTCTTTCTGCGTTAAATCCCCCTACCCCAAGAACTTCGGGATGTATGTTTCAGACAAATTGGGAGCCAAATTCTGGCCTTTTTCAAAGCCATTTTTAGGGGGATGGAAAGTGCGCAAGATTGCTAAGGACTAATGGCTGTAAATTTCAAATTAATAATGTTTTTGAAAAATTGCCAAAAAAAGTTCTGTTAAATAAATATTTCGTTATATATTTCCAGATTTCCCTATATTCTTCTGTTTCGGGCTTTTTTTCAACATATTTTATGGGCTTGGATTAAAAGCAGTGGCGACTATTCATTTTTTAGTACTTGTAGTTGACCCAAAAACATGCAAATTTATGGTCGAAAGTTATCCCCATGGAATACCTGTTTTTTATGGGATACTCTCTTAAAATTCTTAGATACAAAGTAAGGTTAGGGATAAGATTAAGTTCCAAAAAAGGGTGTCAAATGAGTTGAATTCGCTTTTTAGAGTCAAACTTAACACAATACCAAAAAAAAGAAAAATTTTAACATTACCAAGAACAAAAATAAAAATACTAAAAAGATTTTGACCAATTAAAACTAGCTGATTTGAAAAGTTTTTATATATCATTTGTGGAAAATCTTGTTGTGGTTAAAAATTGGGATTATTCCCCTATCTTTATACTGATTGGGATATTCTCCATTTTTTTTTTGCTTTTATCATAATTGCCGACTAGATCTGGAATTGCCTATTTTTAATTTGAATCGGAAATTTTACAGCTAGGGTTCTTAGACTAACTGACTTTATATGACTTGTTTAAATTGATTTTTGAATATACCAAGTTATCATTTCCAATTTCTGATTTCCTTTTTTTGTTTAGATATGACCCAACAATTGAAGATAGTTATAGGAAGCAAGTTGAAGTTGATGGTCAACAGTGTATGCTAGAAATCCTTGATACCGCAGGGACTGTAAGTTTTTTTGTTTTTTCTCATTTTTGTTTTGTTTTATGTTTCTCTTGTTTATTTTTTTTTATTTTCTGTTTTATTTTTCTCTAAATCTTGAATGATGACTCTTGAACTTTTTTGTTATTTAATTGCCAACTCGCTATGTTTTGTTACATCCTGGATCAGTGGAACCAATTTCAACAAGTGGGAGGGTAAAAAGGGCTTTTTCATTGTCTGTTTAAATGAAGATACAAAACAAAAAATATTCGTGAAAATCTCTTGTTTTATTTTTCTCTTATTTTATTTCTCTTGTTTATTTTTTTATTTTTCTCTTCTGTTTTATTTTTCTCTAAATCTTGAATGGTGACTCTTGAACTTTTTTGTTATTTAATTGCCAACTCCATATGTTTGTTACATCCTGGACCAGTGGCCCCAATTGTAACAAGTGGGAGGGTAACAAAGGCTTTTTCATTGTCTGTTTAAATGAAGATGCAACAAAGGTATTTGTGAAAATCTTTTGGGGTGCAATAGCCATGCCCCCATTTTTGTCCATGTCTGAATTGTTTTCAGAAAATCACAAGTACAACTTAGAATAAAGGAGCACGGGAGAGAGAGGAGGTGGGGGTCTGTTTTATATATGACACTAACTTAGGATATGTATGGGGTGTGGGATAAGGGAGGTATGTAGCTTTTATTTATTTTAAATATGTTTATAGATTATGCTGGTTTAATCTTAGCAAATTTACGTTTTCATATTTAAGTGTGGTTGTTAAATTATAGTTGCTACATTACAGCGCGTAATATTTTGGAAGATTGATTTTGCTAAGAGTAAAAACAAAAAAAAAAGTTGTTTTACTTTCTTCACTTTTTCATTATTCAGGAGAGGTAGTCTTGTAAAACACTCTCAAGAAGTTTGTCTTTAGTCTAGGAGGTAGGCTGTTTCTAATTGTCGACCTTCTCTGTCATTATGATAAACTTTTGTTGAATAATCTCTACATTCCCATCAACAGAGCCCTGCGGGAGTATGTGATGGTGAATTTGCTTTCGTTGTTGAGATTGAAATTCTTTCTGAGCTTAATTACATTTTGGTCTCTGAATGGCACATAGCCAATCCTGTTATAGTACAGTGTTTCCATTTTTACTGTTATTTTATCTTCACTTTTAGTTATTTCAGAGTTAAATAGGCATATTACTTTTGGACTGTTTTAAGTTGTAATTTTAATTTGTTAATTTGTAAGTTTTAATTTTAATAGGCCAGAAAAAAGTATATAGGAAAACATGTCAGTTACCACTTTATATTCAGAATAACGGGGAACTACCAAACGAGAATGAAGTGAAAACAAAAAATCACGAAAACAATTAACGTAAAGGTATGTCGTAAATTGTACAGTCAAGTAAAAAAGAAATAGAAACAGTGGAAATCGTATTTATAAAACCATTGGAGCTATCTAAATATAAATATTATATATAAATATAAATATATCTAAAATATAATATAAATGCATCTAAATATAACGACCATGAAACAAGAAAGGAGCGAAAAATAGTTTAAAATATGAGCTGGCATGGAATAAAAAAAAAGCAGTAACCACGTCTCAAAACTTAGCATCCCAAAACACAACCCAGAACAACTGATTTACATCAAAGTCAGTGTTACGATTTAGATATTCCAGTATAATGGGGTACATTTGGAAATTTTTTTGACAAATAAATTTATCTTGTATATTTTCGTTTTACTTAATCCTTTGCTACTGGGATATCTATTCATGCTTTTCTTTATTCAAAATTTTCTTCCTGTTATGGTGAATTTTTAACCTGCTGTTCTGATGGTACGGATTATCCTCTGTGGTACAATTTTAGCCGGAAAACTAAAGTTTACTTCAAAGCGCTGATAACGCTGCTGTGCAATTTTTACTTTTGGCAGTCTCATTTTGGCCTAACTGGGGTACTCAAACCTGTATATGTTAACTTATGAATTAAATTACTTTTTGTATTTTAATATCTATTTCTTGTTTCTGTATGTTGCTCCGGTATTCCTATTACAAAAAAAAATGCAATTAGACCTGGATAAGATGTGAATTCTTGGGACGTGGCCAAAACAAAAGCTTCGTAGATAAGGAGTTTTGCTAGTGTCCTGGTCTCGGGTGTCTCAACGATACGACCAGTTAAAAATTGTAGTAAGACCTTAGTGCTTTTTTGTTAAATAGACTTAAAAGAAAAACTAAATTATAAAATAAAAGAAAAACTATTTAATTATGAGGGTAATAACAGATTTTGCGTGAAGCACTGGCAGCCCTATCTGCTTTACTTTTATGGTTAGCACTGCAGGAATCCCTTCCCATGGATCCATTGCAGCTGAATCACCGCGAAACTGACCCCGTGCAACTGTACCTGTGTGGAACTGAACCTCCTTGCAGCTGAACCCTTGTGTAACTGAATGACAATATATGACAGTAGTGAATGAGGTCTCAATTGACCACACACTGGTTCAGTGCCTCCATGCGGTTTATTTTTATTATTTATTATTTTTTATTATTTATTATATTTTTTTATTTTTCGTGTAAATGCAATATTAAATGCACTTAAAGCCAATGAAAGAGCTGCAGTTTTACCACACTTTTTTAATCATGAGATACTCATCAGCAAAATACACTAACGAAGTGGCGACAAGCCGTACTCAAAAGACGCTGTGTAACTGAATCACCGTACTCAGTCTTTCAGTTTTCTACTAATATGAGGGAGTTTGGGCCAGAGCTCCTTGATATTTTTTCCAATATTTTCCAAATTCTCAATATTTTAGGAGCAATTTACTGCCATGAGGGATCTGTATATGAAAAACGGTCAAGGTTTTGTTCTAGTATATTCTATAACTGCACAATCAACGTTTAATGATTTACAAGATCTCCGGGAGCAAATTCTTCGTGTTAAGGTGAGTTGTTTGTTTTTATTCAATGATTGATTTGCTTATTTTTGTAATGAAAGCAGGTTTCAAAATTTCATTTCTCCACTTGACCTATTCTCTTTGACCTATTTACTAAAAAATTATATAGAAACGTATTTTCATTTCAAGCAGTGCTTCTTGTTATTTTTCGTAACGTCGATAGGTATTGCAATGAAAAATAATATATTGCAGTTAAGAAAATCAAGGTTTACTAATAAAAGTACTGCTACAGTTCGTAACTTGTTTTCTTATTTCTAACTATTCTTTAAATGATGACGGGAAATCCCCTTGGTGTAATTTTTCTTCTGGAAAATTCCCCTGGAAACTTTGCTCCCCATGGAACATTCTCCCCCAGCGAAAAATCCTCTCCCCCCTCCCCGTAAAAAAATAGATAAAAAATGTAATTGTATTCTTTCCTCCTCAACGCCTCGCTCTTTACGCTAGTTTGACTCTTTCTCTTAACTCTATTTTTAAAACAGTAAGAAACTTTAGCGTAAAGAGCGGGGCGTTGAGGAGGAAAAGCCCCTTTCATATCCGGAGTAATTTCTGTTCGTTTTAAGCTTTAATGCTGCTCCTTACTTTCATTTAACAAAACTTGCTTTTTTTTATTTAGTTTTTGGACGTTTTTGAATTAATGCATGTTTTGATCTTGGCTCTCAACACAGAAATAATTAAAAAAAATTTGCATATTAATTAATTGCAATTAATCGGAAGATTTTGAGAAAAAAGGAGCGAGGGAGGAGGCCTAGTTGCCCTCCAATTTTTTGATTACTTAAATAAGCAACTAGAACTTTTAATTTTTTACAAACTTTTTCATTGGTAAAAAATATACGTAACTTACGAATTAACTTACGCAACGAACTTCTATATTCGTATGTTTTTATTGCGTATATGAGGGGGGTTCAACCCTCGTCGATACCTCGCTCTTTACACTAAAGCTTAAATTTTGTCCCAATTCCTTAAGAATGACCTCTGAATCACAAAGGCCGTAGAATAAATAGTTGAAATTACTAAAAATACTTTAGCGTAAAGAGTGAGGTATAACGAGGAAGTAAACCCCTCGTATGCGTAATAATTTCTGTTCGTTTTAAGTTTTAATGCTGCTCCTTACTTTCAGTAGAAAAAACTTATCATATTTATTTTTTCATTGTTTTTTCAAATAATGCTAGAAAATAATGAGCCCCCTTCATTGAAATTCTCTTCCCCCATGAGAAGTTTCTCCATGGAAATATCCTCCCACGTACCCCTCCCCCCCAACTCACCCCCTAAACCAAAAAATTCCCATGAAAACGTCTGTACACTTACCAGTAACCATTACTATACGTGAACGCAGGTCAAAGTTTGTAATTTGCACCCCCTCCCACGGGGGTTGCGGGGGAGTAAGTCGTCCCTAAAGACATAGTTATTAGGTTTTTCGACTATGATGAGTAAAATGGCTATCTCAGAATTTGGATCCGGTGACTTTTTGGAAAAATGAGCGTGGGAGGGGGCCTAGGTGCCCTCCAATTTTTTTGGTCACTAAAAAAGGGCACTAGAACTTTTAATTTCCGTTAGAATGAGCCATCTCGCGACATTCTAGGACCACTCAGTCGATACAATCCCCCTGGAAAAAAAACAACAAATAAACACGCATTCGTGATCTGTCTTCTGGCAAAAAATGCGAAATTCCACATTTTGTAGATAGGAGCTTGAACTTCTACAATAAGGTTCTCTGATACGCTAAATCTGATGGTGTGATTTTCGTTAAGATTGTATTAAGATTAGATGCTTTTAGGGGGTGTTTTCCCCTATTTTCTAAAATGAGGCAAATTTTCTCAGGCTCGTAACTTTGGATCGGTGTATCAGATCTTGATGAAACTTATATATTTAAAATCAGGATTAATGCGATTCTTTTGATGTAACTATTTTTTTTTCAAAATTCAATTTTTTTTTAGAGTTTTGGTTACTATTGAGCCGGGTCGCTCCTTACCACAGTTCGTTACCACGAACTGTTTGATACTACAAGTGAGCAATATTGGCAAATTGTGTAATTTACAGTCTTTGCTTTGGGACTAAGTATGGTCATGTCATCACCAAAAGCATAGATGTCATCACCAAAAGCATAGATGTCATCACCAAAAGCATAGATGTCATCACCAAAAGCACCTTTCAACTGTGTTGAACTAGATGTCTTAAATTTTTGATCGAATGTCTTGAGGAAAAAAATGGGCTTGGCATGTATGTTGATATCAAAATTCCGTTTTTCAGAGTTTTGGCTAAGATTCGGCCGAGTCGCTCCTTACTTATAGTTCATTCGCCCTAACTGCTTGGTAAATTAAATGACTCGTTTTTCTTCTTCTTTAAAGCTTTCAAGAAATAGGCTGTAAAGGTTCTTTTTTAAAAGTTTTCAACAAGACTTGAGAGAAATTTCCTTTAAAACAGATTAGCCACTTTTTTTTTGTGACGTCTCTTTGCCTTTGTCGTTTGACAATATTTACTCTCTCCTGTCTAAACAAAGACTACAAATTCCTATCTTCGCGTTAATTTTTTTTCTGTAGTTTTATTTGCTAATCATTCATTCATTAGCTGATTGTAGGTGTGAATTCTATCGCAATTCAGCTTATCTGTACTTAAAACCAACAAGTAGATGAAAGTTGCTATTGGTAATGAATTGTTTGAGGCTTAATTAAGAGAAATAATTATTATAATATAAAAAAACATCTAAAATAGAAGCTTATCATGTTATAAAAATAGAAACTGGGACATTGTAAAGGTCTACTACTAAACGAATTTGCTTTTTTACAGTTTTATCGGGAAGGTAGAATTTTTTGTTTTTTAGATTTGAAATATGTAGTTTGTCTCAGCCAATTTAGCTGTGTTTGCTCCTCCTTCGCCCAATCCATTCAGAGCCTTATTATTTAAACCTTTCCATAAAGTTAATTATAATTATTATTTGTAACTATGAAGAGCCATCCTAGCCGACTGGATAGCATGCTCGACCATGAGGATGGGGGTTTAAGTCCTGGTATCACTGGTTATTTGAAGCGGGGGTCAGAGGTATGACTAAGCTCATTCATAGTCGACCTAGCTCCAAATGGGTACCTGGAGAAATCCAGGGAGTGGAAACAGGTAGTTTGTGCGAAGCACCAGATGGCTGGTCCCCAACCAGGCCCCAAAAAATTGTACTTCCGGGCCGAAGGGCCACGAAAATAAGATCACCGCCGGTGGGGATGGTAAAGTCCAATGCTGGATTCTTTTTTTATTTTTATTTTATAACTATGAACTTGAATATTAATGTTAATATTACGTTCAAACCCGCTCTCAACGAAATTACTGGTTTTTCTGTGTCCTCTCCAGTTTCCTTGTGCCTAAGAGTAGAGGTGTCAAATTGTGGGGAGGCTCTTCGCATTTATAATGTGAAGGGTTGTAATGTCAGCGATTTTAAAGCGCTTTTAGTTATATTTTATATGGTAAAATAGTTGGTAAAAATGACTAGATGTCTATTACTAGCTGTCGTATTACTAGATATCTATTTTATAACTATGAACTTGAATATTAATGTTAATATTACGTTGAAACCCGCTCTCAACGAAATTACTGGTTTTTCTACGTCCTCTCCAATTTCCTTGTGCCTAAGAGTAGAGGTGTCAAATTATGGGGAGGGTCTTCGCATTTATAATGTGAAGGATTGTAATTTCAGCGATTTTAAAGCGCTTTTAGCTATATCTTGTATGGTAAAATAGTTGGTAAAAATGACTAGATATCTATTAAAGAACGTTCTTCCCCTTGAAACGAAAATTTGGCTAGTGATGTGTTGTGCTAAGAGTTCTCTGTTATCTGTTGTTTGATAGCTGTCGCTTCCTTTTCCTTAATGTATCTTAGTGTAATTATGAAAAAAGAATTGGCCTCTCCGAAAAGGAATTTTCGCTAGCGATTAGGCAGCATCGAAAAAGGAGAGAAGCGAGCCGAAACGAAGTTTTTTATTTCAATTTCTGTTTACAGATTATTTTTTTTTCCGTTTTGCAGGACACTGAAGATGTACCAATGGTATTAGTGGGTAATAAGTGTGACCTGGAGGACGAGAGGGTAGTTGGGAAAGACCAAGGTATTAATTTGGCAAAGCAGTTCAACTCCTGCTCTTTTATGGAATCGTCAGCTAAGGCCAAAATCAATGTAAACGAAGTAAGTTTGTTATTGCCAATGTAACCTATGGGTCCTATATAACCTATATCAATATTACCTATTGCTTGTTAAGTTACATGTTATTTCCTCTAAGTTACCTATTTCTGTGTACTATGTGTTATTTCCAGGTATCGCTGGTGTTTAAATAAAAAATTGTTGAGGCTTTCAGGACAAGAATTGAGGAATTAATACCAATATATATTAAACTTTCAGTATACATTTCATTAGTTCTTTTCAGTAGTCTTGGTTATAATGGTGATTTTTTTTTCTATTTATTTAGACTCTTCTTCGATATTTTCCCACGTGAACCCTCAGCTCTGAAAGATTCGGCTACACGCTTACCAGTACACGCATACCCATATTAGATGTTTATCAATGTAAACCCAGACATCACCAGAAAGGAGTAGTAAAAGGTTTACATCTGGCTCGATCAATGTGCTTTCTTTTTTGTCATCTTGAGATTCTACTTGCCCTAAAAATGGTCACTTAAAATATTCAAACAGGTTGACTGCTTAATTTCTAATGCTTAATTTTTGCATAATTATGACGTTTTTGTGACTTTACGATTCATTTCAAACGAATAGTCACAAAATTAATTATCAAACTTGATAAAAATAACCTTCGTCGTTAAAATAAACACATGATAAATATGAGACAAAAAATCTCAATCGTTAAAAAACCTGAAAAAAACAACAATGCCCTCCTCCCATTCCTATATTTTTAAATGCAGATTTCTATCTTCATTTAAAACAAAAATAAAAACTTATTGTTAAACGTTCTATTACTGTTAGTGAACCTTGGAACCAGTTTTATCCCTTAGCTCTCAATTTGTCCTGAATTTCTGGGCATTTCCTCAATCACATGAGCTTATAATGGGGTTGAAAGGCCAGTCTTCCAAAGGCTGGTGAGAATTAAGTATCTGAGATAATACAACTTATGATGCCCTTTGCTTCCTTTTCTTCTAGTTTGTATTTAGGGATGACAACTGGTGGGGGAGAGGGGCATCTGCCTGCTAGACTTTGAAAAGGTCTTTTTTGTGGTTCTATTGAAATAATTGAACCCCCCCCCTCGTTCTCCCCTTCACCTGGAATGTGTCATTAATATAGTACTTTAGAAAAACTATCAAATATAAATATTTATTTCCTAGTTTTTGTATATTTATTAGGACAAGCTTTGTTATAGACTTCAGTTGCTTATTACTTAAAGTCCAAGGGCAGTGAAAATGGTATCTGAATGTTTGAATTGGTTAAGTAGAAACAACCATGTATATATTTCCAGCTATGGAAAATAGGGAATCAAATTTTTTAATGACAAGACCTCCGTATGCAGTTCTTTATAGTTGCAGACACCAAATTTAAAAATAAGAAACGTGGATATAAAATCAGCATAAAATTAACTAAAGCCATATGGTAACCAAACAGTTTCTGAAGGTGTACCTCTTGATGGAAGTTAAGAGATGGTTAATGTTTGGACTTTTACGTGTTTAAAGAGTTGACAAATTCAACTATTCAATTTTGCTCATTTATTTTTTTCAGTTGAACGTGGCAATACTGGTGAAAATTTGATGTGTCTTAAAAACCTATAATTTTGAAACAACAACAAAAAAACGTGGTTTCAAGAATGTATAGAACTAAAATGAGTCCAGTTTTAATCTTGATGTTTTTAGTGCTTTAATATACCAATTTATTTGTATTCGCGTTGGGAATTGACTCAGAGAATATCGTAAATTGATTAGTGGTTGATTTAGTGGTTGAAATTTAATAGTGGTTGATTAGTGATTGATGGTTTGAATATCGTAAATTGATTAGTAGTTGATTAGTTGGTGATTTAGGATTGCAATATAGGGAAAAAATTTTAGTGGCGACATTTACTTCAACGTCCGGCGACATTATAAAAATAGTACAGGAGAGAAGAGAATCGAGTGATTCTTGTAGAAGTAAACTTGAACTTCCTTTCTAATTTGATTGTTTGAAAGAAAATTTTTTAACTGAAATCTAGTCTGTACGCAAAGTAGGCCATAGGTAGGAAATTTTACAGGTTAAGAAGACTGCCTGTTGGAGGTGCTGGTGCACTGCTTTGATTTTACATTCACACGAGATTTCATTGGGTTGTACTATTGTAAATATAAGATTCTGTCGTTACTCCGCCTCAAATAAAGTAGAATATTCCCACTTTTCTGATACCTATTGAGTCAGTCCACAGCTTGGACTTGGTTCGTTTGCGTACCGGTTTAAGACATAAATCATGTTTGCAACAAATCAGTCTGAAACTTAGGTTTGACTCGTTTGTGCAATGAGTTAGGAATTGTTTTCCAACAACTCATTCCTGAGTTTTTCATAGTTGAATTGTTCTCGGTTAAGTGGTCTTTTTTGTTATACCTAGCAAATAATCCAATTAGAATCTTTCCGTATTTTCAAATTAAAGATATGTTAGTAATCTATTACATGACAAACTGGCCTCGGGGGCTGTTGCCCCGTTTTTGTTTTTTTGGCTCTGCTTGCATGCTCGAAAAAAATACACTTCTATCAGACAATTTGGTTTACAAACTTAATGTTTACTAGCTTTTAAAAACTGGAAAGGTTGACATGCTGATTTCGAGGCGAAGCCAAATTATTGCAGAAGAATCCGTCGTTGCAACACACGTCCATCGGTTAGAGGTAGATCCTGGGATAATGTTCTGCCTCTGAGCTAGTGGACCATTTTCGAGGAACTACGAAGTCAGGTAGTTGCGTGAATCTGTCGCCAAGCTTAACAGCAATGGATATTTTTTGAATGATATCATTTGTGTTTAGTGTCTTAACTGGTATTTTTAATTATTTTATGCTTTTATTACTGATACTTTCTGAACACATAATTGCCCTTACAAAATTAGAAAAATTCTTTGCTTTTTGGAGGCTGTCCTGTTTCTGGAAGAATTTTTCCTAATAATACTGTGTTGGTATTTTTAACCACCACCAAGGACAGTGACAGATTTGCAAGTTTACAAAAAAGGGGTGGGTAGTGAAGGGTACTTTGTTTAAATTTAGGGGCAATTTTGTTGTTTGTTCAATTCTTTTTTGACAGAAATAACAAAAAAGTGTTTTTCTTTTAAGGTGCATTTCAAAGTGTTTGATATGATAACCCTGCAGGAATTTAGGGCAATTAAGTGTTTAAGAGATCTGATATTTATCTAGAAACTTTGATTTGGGACGTGTTCGAAGACCATTTCTGTCTATCTATCAAGGGGATATTGCAGTTGCTCACTGAGACATAAGAGAAGAGACTTCCTTAATCCTTTTTTCCAGAGGGGAAATATTTTAGATAGCTTTCGCGTTTTCCACTTGACCTCATATGAAAACGATTCTAGAGATTCTTGAAAGGGAAAGGATATTTCGAATGAAAAGACAATATGATATAGGTCCTTCTTATATGTAATGATAAAAAATAATGTTTTCAAAGGGCTCAAATAAGACGATTAGTTTTCCTTCAATTTATGATGCCAAAGAAGATATCATAGCATGTAGTGGCTAGCTGTTTAGTTCTTTTTTATTATTATATATATTTTTCTTGTTTATTTTGTTAGAAATCTGTACATGAGTGGGTTTGAGGGGGCAAAAACATAGAAACTTTTTTTTACATTTTGTTTCAAGAGTCTCCTGTGTTGGACCTGTAGTGGTGAACATAATATAGACGAACAAATAAACGTTCAAATGGTCTCTAGACAGTGAAAACAGAAAAAAAAGTCTTGATATTTTGCTCACATATTCAGCGATCGTCATCAGCAGAAGTACTAAAGCGTTAAAATTAAAAACAACATATTTCTGTAAAACAAAATAATAATTTTCGGTTCATTCACTAGTTTAGTCTGAGGGACTTCAATAATTGGGTTCATCCAAAATCTTTGTAAATTCCTTCTTTAACATTGCCTAAATTATAAGCTGAATTTTTAATGAAGGTGGCAAAATTTTCTTCGATTCCAGACTTTTGTAACTGTTTTCACTGTCTAATAAATGGACTTATCCCCTTTGAACGTTCATTTGTTTGTCATAGAAAGGCAGTTTGGTCTTGAAAAAAATACGTAATTTTAGGTATTATGTCGAAAATACATGATATAGATGAATTGGCTGATCACCATTGTCATAATAAGCCAAATAATATTTCCCTAACAGCGAGCATATAGCTTGTGGGGTTAGAAATGAACTCCTGAATGAAATCAATACCACTGCTTCTGAACAAACTTACTTACTTAAGTCCCGTCCATCCTCGTGGGACGTTTTGGGGTCGAAGTTTTCAATCCACCTCTTGCGAGGTCTTCCTCGTGGTCGAGATCCGTCTATGGTTCCTTCGAGGGAGATTTTTGGTAGACGGTCGTGGTCCATTCTCTTGACATGCCCGAGCCATCGCAGTTGTTGCCGTTTGATTTTATTTAGGATTGTGTCGGGGGACTTCAGCCGTCTTCGCACCTCCTCATTGGTCACATATTCAGTGTAGGTGATTCTTGCGATGCAATGGAGACATCTCATCTCGAATGCAAGTAGGTTGCGCTCATTTTCGATCTTCAGGGTCCAGGTCTCACACCCATATATAGCAATTGGCACAATCAGGCTGTTGAAAAGTTGAACTTTCAGCTGGTTCGACAGGTTTTGGCATTTCCAGATATTTGTGAGCCTTTTAAAACTGGAGCTAGCAAGAGCTAGGCGGCGTTTGATGTCGTAGGTATGACAATTGTCCGCTGTGAGGAGACTGCCCAGGTAGACGAATTGGTCGACTGTTTCAACTGGCTGGCCGTCAATCATTATGGAAGGAGTAGCTGCTTGTTTTTGGCGTGACGTGACCATAACTTTCGTTTTTTGGCGTTAATTTGCATGCCAAAAGGTTTTGTGGCTTCGTTGAGACAGTCTGCTTGTCTTTGTAGATCAGCGGCCGTTGAAGAGAGCTGGTCGATGTCGTCAGCATAGGCGAGCTTGTTTACTAGGACTCCACCTATTTTGGCTCCATGTTCGTCTGGTATCAGTGACAGTATGGCGTGAAGAAACAGGTTGAACAGGTGGGGCGACAGATTACATCCTTGTAAAACTCCCGAGGATGTTGAGAATTCATCAGAGAGTCCATCAGTGGTGAGCATTCGGCTTCTGGGTTGGCTGTATATATTCTCAATAATCGTGACGATTTGGTCGGGAATACCGTAATGTCTTAGGATGTGCCATAGACCTTTCCTCCAGATTGAATCGAAGGCTTGCCGAAAGTCAATAAAGAGATGATATAGGTCTCTGTTGAACTCGACAAAGCGTTCCGTGAGCTGACGAACGGTGAAGATTTGGTCAATGGTCGATCGTCCAGGTCGGAAGCCAGCTTGGTATTCACCCAGAACGGAGGCTGTAATTGCTTGGATTCTACGTAGGAGAATTCTGGTTAGTATTCTAGTTTGATGACTGGTCAAGCTGATCGGGCGGTAGTTCTCACACTCTCTTCTTGAGCCTTTTTTGTGGATTGGGACCACTGCTGCCTTACACCATAGCTGTGGGACGTGGCCCGTTGACCATGCGGCTGACACAACTTTGTGGTACAATTCGACGACGTCCTCTGAGTCAATGTTAATTAGTTCAGCAGTGATACCGTCCGGTCCTGGGGCCTTCCCTCGTTTCAGGGATCTTATTGCTGCCTCAGTTTCTGATTTTAAGAGTGGTGGTGGAGGTTCTCGATCATTAATGGGGAAGGAGTTTAGGATGCTGGGATCGGCAATGATCTGCGGATTTAATTTATCCTCAAAATATTCCTTCCATCGTTCGATTTTCATTTTTGCGTTGTTGATGGGATTGTTTTGTTTGTCTAGGATTGCTGTGGAGATGGGATCTTTCCTGCTAGACAGTTCACGAACTGTTTTGAAGAGTTTTTGACTGTTTCCGTTCCTAAACTGCGTTTCGCATTCCTTGTATTTCTCGGTAACATGGTTACACAAGGCCTTTCGGACTTCCCGTTCGATTCTCCTTTTGAGATATTTATAGGTGTCTCGGCTGCATGGGTCAGCTTTGTTGTTGCAGAGACGCTTTTGGTTACATAGTCGGATTATTTCTTCAGTAATCCACGGCTTTTCGTCTTTCGTTTTCCTCCCGAGGACATCATTTGCTGTCTCCAAAACTGCAGAATTTGCATGCTCAGCCAGTTGATCAATCTCTTCGACGGTAGTGAGGGAAGTGAAGTTCTCTAGGATAGCTCGGAATTTTGACGATAGGCTGGTGGTATAGGCGCCTTTTTTTATGGGGTCGCGAAGCAGCTCTGTCCGGAATCTAGGGATTCTTGTCGTCTTAGGGACTCGTTTCAGTCTTAGCTTGAGTTTGGATATCAGGAGTGAGTGATCCGAATCAAAGTCTGCACCAGGAAGGGATACAGTATCCATTATTGAGTACTTCCAGCGTTTAGATATCAGCACACAGTCTATCATGTTTTCAGTTACTCCGTCGGGGGATCTCCAGGTGACCTTACGGCGGTGTCTGTGTTTAAAGGCGGTGTTAGTTATATACAGGTCGTTTTCTCTACAGAAACTAATTAGCCTTTCACCTCTTCCGTTCAGTCGGCCACGGCCGTGCGGTCCCATTACATCTCTCCGATCAATCTGATCGTTGCCCGTGATAGCGTTGAAGTCGCCCATGACGATGAGCATATCTTTCTTTGGTGTTTGGTCGGTGACACTTTGAAGTTGAAAGTAGAACTGTTCGCATTCTTCATCGCTTCGAGTAGAGTCAGGAGCATATACCTGGATGATGGTAAGGTTTGACACGGATCCCTTTAGTCTAATGTTTGCTATCCTTTCTGATACGGGCGTGAAGGAGATCAGCGCCTTTTTGTAGTTGGTGAGAGGATGAATCCAACACCCTGTCTGTGAGTGCCATCGGTGCGTCCCGAGAGTAGGAGGGAGGTTCCAGAGATAGCTTCTTCACCGGTGCGGGGGAGGCGTGTCTCAGATAGTCCGACTAAGTCCCACTTGTATCGGTTTAGTTCTCTCAGTAGTAGATCCATTTTTTCCTGGTTTGGCTAAAGTTCGGGTGTTGAGTGTTCCTATGTTGAGTACAGTTTTAGTGGAGATGAGTCGCAGGGTATCCTCATCCCGTCTGGGGGTTGTCATAGTCCTATTATGATCGTCGGCTTCCCCAAAACCAAAACTAAAATAGAAAAAGGCTAAAAAAAAAGGTACACATATTTACAGTATATTAATTAAGCCAGGATCTAAGTAAAGGATGATTCACTCTTAACCTCTTAAATTTAGCTAACGTTGACTCATCTATGCAATTGACTATCGCTTAGACATAAAACGAGAAAAAAGTAGTTACGAAAACACAATTACAAAGGTTTACAAAAAGGGAATTTATAAATAGGGTATTTATCTGAAAATAATTTGGCGTCCTATGACAGCCAGCATATCTGTAGACAATTCCCTTGGGAAATTTAACAATTCTTTCTCAGTCCTTCGGAATAAGTATTGGCACTATTTCTGTTTTTCAGAAAAACAAACGGTAACTAAACAGAAGAAATAAAAACAGAGAACTGAAATAGGTCCGTGAAAAACGAATAATCTGTTTTTATGGCACTTGGTATTTACCAATTTTTCTGGTTAATTCAAAAAAATTTAGAAAAATGGGGTATTTTTAACTAACGAACGGGTGATCGTATCTTAATGAAAATTGAAATATTTAAAAGGATCTCGTGCTTCAGAGCTCTTATTTTAAATCCCGACTAGATCCGTTGACATTGGGAGGAGTTGGAGGGGGAAACATGAAATCTTGGAAAACTCTTGTGTGGAGAGATCGGAATGAAACTTTGTGGGAAGAATAACCACAAGTCCTAGATACGTGATTGAAATAACCGGACCGGATACGCTCTCTTTGGGGGAGTTGGGGGGGGGGTCCAGTGCTTTGGCGAATTCTGTGCTTCTGAACGTGCTAGGACGATGAAAATTAGTAGGCGTGTCAGGGACCTGCACAGATTTACTTGATAACAGTCGTTTCCCCGATTCGACCATCTGGGGGGGGGGCTGGAGGGATGGGAAAATGAAAAAAAGGCTGCCTTATGGTGAAAGCGCACAGAGATAGCATGCTGGGACTAATAAATACTAGCAATTACTTCTGTGAAATTGGCTTCCCTTCGACTTCTTTAACAAAAAAACAACAAGTGAATGCGTGTCCTTGCTCTTTTTTCTGAAAAAATTCGTAATTTTCGAAAAAACAGGAGCTTGAAACCTCCTCAACAATGTTCTCTAATACGCTTGACATAATGGGGCGAATATCATTACAACGTTTTGCCTCTTTAAGAGTGCGTTAACATCACTGAACTTTATTTATTGGAATCAGCACAAAAAAATTTCGCTTGTTGTATTATTTGTTAAAAGAATATTTCGTTGAGTTTGGTAACTATTGACCCGGAATCGCGTCTGTTTGGTTGTACATGTACTTTGGGATGTACAGAGGGGGAGGGGTATAAGCCAGTCCCCGAATTATGCATATTAGGAATCAACATAAAAATTAGATTCTTTTGATGCGTGTATGAGGGCGCCCGTGTAACTCAAAACCTGTTTAACTTAACCCTCATGAAACAAAACCCCAGTTTAATTCAGCTGTACCTCATTTGGTAAATTTGCTGTGGTTGACCACGTCTAAACGAGACATACTAATGCAACGATATTAGTACCTTAGTATTCCTTGTTTTATGCTCAAAGGATCCTTCCCTCCCCCTCCCATTTTCTCGCTTTCTTCTCTCCGTGAAAAGCTTACCACTAAGAGATCACTTACAATTGTATAAAAATAGTATTTGAAATAATTTTAAATGTGGGAAACAATAAAATGGAACATGATAACTTGATGTATTATTTTTATGTATCCTAGGGCTATACCCGAGACCATCAAGGGGAGTGGGGTGCATTGTCCGGAAAGTAACCAAGATATTTGAAAAGAGCTTAAGATAATAAAGCTAGTGGTACTACATTTATTATCTTAACCTAACCGGTTTGAGGGGTAGAGTTTAATGATATAATATGAAAAAAACTTCGTTTTCTTAAAGAGTTAAAGAGGCTGCGTCCCAAAGTCGAACCTTAAAACGTACAGGAATTAGAAGAGGCAGTTGGGGGGCTGCCGCCCCCCAAACCCCCAGCTTTTAAAGACTCTTTTGTACAGGTTTTTTGTTTTTTTGCTAACCCCCCGCTCTTGGCTTCGGAAAGGCCCTCTTTTAATTAACAAAAAATTGAAATGAATGAATAATGGAATAACTTCGAAAAATGTTAAACACAAGAGGACAGGAGAACCATTGCGCCGAAACTAGTAATAAGTAACAATGAAGTCCCCCCACAAAAAAAACCTGTACAAAAGTCTTTAAAAGCTGGGGGTTTGGGGGGCGGCAGCCCCCCAACTGCTTCTTCTAATTCCTGTAGGTTTTAAGGTTCGACTTTGGGACGCAGCCTCTTTAACTCTTTAATAAAACGAAGTTTTTTTCATATTATTTCTGTACGTTTTTCTACAATCCATGGTGGATGTAATTTAATAATTCCTGTACTCCTCGCACAGGAATTAGGAGAGGAACTTGGGTGGCTGCCGCCCCCCCCCCCCCGCTTTTAAATCATTGTATAAAATAGAAAAAAAATAGATAGAATGACCGAAATGTTTCTTTTGCTCATAAGAAGCTAATATTCTGTTATCTCTCAAATGATAAGCTGTCCAGGTGTTATCAAAATTTTTTTGATGTTGTGAAAAAAAACCGCCCGTAAGGGACTTGAACCCTTGACCCGAGGATTAAAAGTCTCACGCTCTACGAACTGAGCTAATAACTTGCATGTGTGTAAATATAACTTCTCAATAGCTTTTAAAAATTATAAATTAACATGGGCTCTTATGGAGAGAAATCCGTTAATTAAATAGCTAATGGGTGGTTTCTGGAAAACAGGGAAGGAGTTATCGGATCGAGCTGAAATTTCGCGGATAAGCTCCTGGGCCGTAGGGGACCTTAACTTGTGAATTTCAGCCCGATCGGACAACGTTAAAAGGGGTGGGGGGGGGGCGGTTGGAGGGTCGAAACTTTCGGGGGGTTAAGATTTTCCTACGAAACTTTCCAGGAAAATTACTCGGAGAATTCCGCATCGAATGAGTCTTCGTACACCCAGATCCGATGTCGGATGTGACCTGTAGGCGTCTAGGAAAAAAAAAGTAAATGAATTTTAAGTGGCTATGCGTGGTTTCTGGAAAACAGGGAAAGAGTTATCGGATCAAGCTGAAATTTCGCGGATAAGCTCCTGGGCCCTAGGGGACCTTAACTTGTGAATTTCAGCCCGATCGGACAACGTTAAAGGGGGGCTTGGGTTGACAGGTCGAAACTTTCGGCCATATTTTCCCCATGAAGGAAAAGTTGGAGGGGGATGAAATTTTGCAGGTTTCTTAGTTGGAGCTCGGGCTACGAAATGCATCCCTCCCCATCCGTCTGCGACCTCTGGAACCGAAGATCGCTTAACATTGTCGTGTGTCGCCTCTTTATAGAGGCACGAGTGTGCCTCCTTGATTGAACTAAGTGAGGGCTGAATGTCATGGGGTTGAGTTGAATGAGACCTGATTTGCATGGGGGTCGAGTTACGCGGGAGCCAAATTTTGTTGTATTAGTTTTAATTACTGTTAAAAACTGTCACTCCTTGCTTATAGTTCTTTACAACGAACTATGTGTGAAATATTTCCTCTCATTTTAGTATGATTCATACTGAAAAAGAAGTTTTAAGTAATAAAAAATCTCGAATTTGAACTAGGCGAAGGAAATTTAATTTTCGCTTATAGCTACAGAACGCGCTCCGAGGATAGCCAAGTCGATGTTCCAAGCTATCAGTTACAAAAAATATAACACATCATTGCAACAAATTTAAAAAGGCTTGGGTGTCATAAAACTCTGTTTTGTATGTCTTTTGAAATCTTCAGAAAATTTCGTATCCGATTTGCATCTGTCGACTTCATGTTAGTGCAGTTGACAAATAAAACGCTCAGTGGTTAAAATGCTGACTGAACAGTGTTGAATTGAGTGGGGCATGGAACCCGAGGTATGAGAGTAACCGAGGAGTTCCTATACCTCGTCATTTACAAGGTATGGGAAGGATCAGGAATAATCTTGCGAGAGAAATTATCTGTGGATATTTAAATAAACCTGGAAGAATATGTATATCAAGCAGATCATGGTAATAAACTAATTATGGAGGGACTTGTGCTACTAAATACCCACAACTCTAAAAAAAAGTTTTTGATAACAGTAATAAATTGGCATTTACTATTTGATTCTAGATATTTAAATTCATTTAGTTTAAAGTTACCCACTTAATGCTGAATCTGAGGAAATTTGCCTAATTTTTGAAAAAGACGGAAAACATATTTAAAAAGAAGTACTATCGGTGGAAATTACACATCACATTCAGAGAACCCTTTTGCAGAGGCGTCAAGTCCTTCGTGTTTATTTGTTTGGTTCTTGGCTAATCTTATCGAATAACAGTCAGAGAATACCGGGATAGGGCTCGTTCAAACGAAAATTGGAAGTTCTTAATGTCCTATTCGATAGGCAAAGAGATGCCGCCACAAAAAGTACCGTTTTCTGCTGTTTTGTAGCGCAAAGCCACAATTTTAGCCCAAAAGAGGGCTAAAATGCTTATGAGTTATAATTCTAATGTGGTCAGTCGGTCGAGAACTATCAAAAAAAATGTAAATTGACCTTACCAATGTCAGGGGGAATAATGCCGTGCGGTGGTATTGTTGTTCCTGGAAATGTACGCAATCCTTACGAAATTAAAAGCCACAATATACAGTAATTTTAAAGCTTTTGTGGGTGTTACGCGTAAGGCTTATTGGGACAGAGAAAATAACATAGCTCACTCCAGTGTTAATCGGTTTTACAAATTTTCTAATTTTTTGTCCTTTTTAGATTTTCTATGATTTAGTCCGGCAAATCAACAAGAAATCGCCAGAAAAGAAGCCGAAAAAGACAAAGAAAAGCAAATGTACCATACTATAAACCAAATAAGGTTCAGTGGCCATTCAATGTGTATATATTGAAACTTTCTGTTTTAAATTAAGGCACCGTGGCACCCCAATAGTGTGCCATTTGGTGTTCTCTGTGAACCGGTCGCTAATTATTGGTTAGTTACACAAGTGATATGTGAACTTAATTTTTTCTTGGATTTAGCACTATTTTTCTTACATTTTTATTTATGTTTATGTCTGCCCAAAAGACTTCCATAATTTGTATTTGTGACGTTCACCTTTAGATGTGACTGCAATTTTTTATTTCACTTTCATTTCATTGTAATTCTATTCATTTCATTAATGTAGCTATATCATTTTATTTACTCATTATCTTTTAAGATCTTTGTAGACCTCAAGATCTAAAATACAATATTTTTTTTCTTAGTTTATAGGTCAGATATGTGCTCCAGGGGGTTGTCTCGGACTCCCACTCCCGTAAATTCTAAATTTCTTTGAATTCCAAGTTCAAATCATGCTAGAATTATCAAATAAAATGGGTTCTTTATTATTGCCCACTGGTGGGGGAAGGGGGGCTCCCGCATAAGTGTTAGTGGCTTGAATTGATCGTATTAATGATGTGATAAACTTCTAAAAAGTTTGGAAGATTGTATTAAGCAAGTCAGACTTTTTTATTACCAATGATTTAATTAACTATATTGACCGTTTTATCAGCAACGACTATTTTATCTATCCTTGTGGGCTATATTAAAAAGAAGGAAATTGATAACTCTTTGTTACCAAGAATTTGATAACGATATAACAAACTAGTTCATCTGCAAGGGCTACATTGACTATCCATGGAGGCTATATTACAAAAATGAAAATAATATTTCTTTATTACAACTCCATTAACTATAAAACATAAACTAATTTATTTGCAAGGGCAACATTAACTACCTTTTGGGGCTATGTTACAAAAATAATTGTTATATTTCTTTATTTCAGTTTCCATTAACTATGAAACATAAACTTGTTTATCTGCTAGCAATAGATAAACTATCTTTTGGGGCTATATTACAAAGATGAAAATAATACAGTATTAACTATAAAACAAGAACCCATAGGGTTAATTTAGCTATCCTTACGGGCTATATTGTAGAAATCGCAATTATTTATTACCAGGGATTCAAAAGGAAAGAAGATACGTGGTGGTACCCTTTGAAAACGCACATTTAGACTCACAAACATCATGATTCAAAGTGCTGTTCCAGAAGAGCCAACCACCCCCACCCCCTTGCTGCTTCCTGGAAAAATCTTATCTCCATCACTGTGAAATGTTGCTAGCTTTTGTTGGAACATAATGTTCAGAAAAATTTTAAAACGAGGGATTTAAGACTGAAGACTTGAATATCCTTAGTAGTAACTAGCGTTGTTAATTCAATACACGCATACACTTAACCTACTTCTTCACTTGACATAAGCTCCCACTCGGTAGAAAAAAAGTAACTTCAGTCTGAATAATCCGGGACAAATCCTATGCAACTGGTCGAGCTGGCCGTTACTATTCCTTGACCCGAAGCGAAGTCTTCGGTAAGGGTACTTCCAGACTTTTGTGCTGAGGTTGGCTTGAGTTTTTTTTTTAAGGATACGATTAAAGATGATTAGTTATATTTTAGTCATGATCGTAAGAAATATTTTTAAAACCTGTATACTCGTTCAGGAAACTGGAATTATGTCAAATATCATAGAAAAGGCTAGAGTTTTTGAGTTGATATTCTCAAGGAGTTATGGTGGGAGGGGGAAGGAGAGAAGACGATCAGAAATTATGAGTGGGGACTAAAGACTAAAGGAATTTGGTTTTTTCTCTGATTGTGGTGAAGAAATTTATTAGTGTTATGACGCCGCACAAGACAAACCAAATATAAGTTTAATTTACTGTGTTTGGATTCCTCTATCGGATTAGTACTCTTCATCTGAAGTGAAGCCTTCCACAAAAGCACCTCAGGCTGGCTTCTTTTCCTTTTTAAGGTATATTTCTGTTTCACGTCTAAAGTTGAATTCAATAGCGTTATTGTGCAGAAGCCCCACCAGTTTCTTTTAGTGCATCACGACTGCTGCAGTATTTTGTAAATTGGCGCTGGTCTCTTCAAAAAGTTAGATCACACTCTTTTGGCAGTGCTTTCCGGTCTTTTTGACTCTGATAGAATAGACCAAATTTAAGTTGGATTCTGTACGTGATAATATACTACAGCTCATTGCTGTTGTTTTTATCCGTATTTTGTCGGTGATCAAGCATTGAGTTAAGCTTTGATAAGATTGGGGAGGAGTTGGAGCTTGCGGAGTTATGGTGGCTCTAGGCGGGTGGATAGAAACAAATATTGTTTTCTACTTTCAGCTTATGTGTTAAAAACCTCACAATATCTGGTTTGGGATTTCCTGCTGGCATTGGGGAATGTGTAGGCCTTTCTTTAATCCCATGCCAAAATTAGACCAATTAAAAGCTCCCATCTTGGTTTCCTAGAATAGGAAGAAATACAAATAACCGCAAAACGACATTTTTTTCTTGAAGCATCATGGTGAATAAGATATCTTCCACATTATTTGACCCTATTCTTGGTATTTGTGTATTATTATAATAGCCACAGATCATAAAAGAAACGGATTTTAAAAACGTGTCATCTATCATCTATTGGCAGGGATGCAGATTCAGAAACTATGAGGGGGAGCAAAGAAATTTCTCGGCATTTTTTAATGATGATATAAGAAAGTACTTTTGAAATCTACGGGGGGGGGGGACAATTTAGTTGTTTCGGGGAATCCATTATATTTTGCTGGTTTTTATTTTTATAAATTTGTGCCTAAAGAGTGTGTAATCTGTTATCTTGTGTTCATGTGTACAATTGCTGATACATGATTGGTGGGAAACTGCCAGACTATTTTGCATTGCTATAAAAAAAGAGAATTTGTGAGCAATTCCTTTTTCATTCTCATATCATACATCTGTTGTAACCAGGGGCAACAATTAACGAAAATTGGGGGGGGTGGATTTTCAAAATTTAGGGTGGGTAAAAAAGGTATTCAAGGAGTAAAACTTTTTTAAAGTAAGAAAATGAAGTTTGCGGTCCTATTAATCTAAGTTAGCAAATTATTATCGGAATATACATGTTGCAAAGTTTTCTTGGAATTTCAAGGGCCCATTAAAGATGCTAAGTCGAATATTTTCAAATTTGACTGTATTTCAAATATTTTTGTATCTTAAAATATATAAAATTAGTTTATATTCTATCAATCATATGTATGTTTGTCAATCTGGCGCCTCTTAGAAACGGGTTGGTCTCTTGCGTTGAAATTATCAATAAGTATTGGTGTGGGGCAAAGAGTTAATGAACTATGGGTTTGGGGGGTGGCTGTTAAACGCTAAAAAAATCACTTCTTGGCTCTTGTTGTGCCGAAATTTTTTGTAGCCGAATGACCCTACATACTTAATTAGGTATACAATCCAATTTAATTAATTTAAATTCAACCGGAATAAAACTTACCGTATTATAGGCCTATTTAATTACAAAATCTAAATTGTTGAGACTGGTGGCGAAAAGAATAGCTACAAAGTTAAAAATATTTATCTAATCCGCACAAAAATATTACACTTGCGTTGATCACGCAGTATTAATGGGGACTAGTACGCAGGGGTTGTAATGCGTATTTATTATTGTTAGGGACTGTCTTTGCTTGAATTTTGTTGGCTTTTGTCTTAGTATTGTGTGCTATTGTATTTTGTTTTTGAATTATCATTTTTTTTTTCAATCCTGCGCACATATATTTTGAGGTAAATTTTGGTATAGTGCTGAACAAATTAGTGTTTCCAAAATATAAAGGCTGTCGTGATCTACTAATTATTGCTTTTCATTTTGTTTAATTAAATTTCAATTTATTTAGTAAAGTAAATAAACTTCATTTCCGTAACTTTTCTCTGGTTTTTCTGCATATAATTTGAGAATCCCGGGCGCCTTCTAGGCTGTTTCATCGAGGGGGAGGGCACAGCCTATATAGACACCAGATGCACCAACATTTTTCAAACGCAACACATAGCTATCGTCCAGACACTCTCGCCGGGAAGAAATTTCTGTTTTCACTCCCGGAATAGAGCCAAGATCTCCGCGCTGATTGGCTGTGGGAGCGCCGGAGGTTAACGCCTAGTCTAAAGATGCGTGTTGAAATCCTTCTATGGGCAAGACACGATTCCGCGCAACTGGTGTCTATATAGGCTGTGGGGGAGGGGAGCGGCTTAATCTAAACATCACCCCCTAACAGTTCCATATGAAAGTGCCTGAAGGGTTCTTTGCAACTGCAACTAGAAAGAGAATTTAGAAGAGAGAAGGGAAAAACTTAGAGAATCAAATGAATCCTCTATTTAGTATTTATCTATGTGAAAACTTTTGTTTTGTAATTCTTTCCTTTTTGGGGTATATTTTGAGAATTCAGAATGCTAAGAGTTATGGTCACCCCCTCCGGTAGATTACTCCCCACGACTAAGGAATATGTAACTAATGGTGTCTTCTAATTATTTGTATACATTATCAGCACGAGGTCATCTAGAATCGTGTCCAAACCAACCTGTAATAATACGATGAATGCGTGGCTTATTGAAGTGAAAGGAATTTTTTTTTTCTATTAGTGTATTATCAGGGATTTAGTACTTCTTTTATAAAATAAAATAAAAAAATTACGAGGACCCCCCCCCCCCCTTGTCCGATTCGTAAAAACGTAACAAAAATGAATATGTATTTTTTTGTGTGTTTTTTCTATATTTGTTTATAACCTCTCCCCCTGAAAAAATCCTTACTTAATCCCCCGTTCCTCAGAAAAAAACATGGATACTAACTTGGGTACACATTTTTCAAAATTTGGAAAACACTGGACTTAGTTACAGTAGCCCATAAGAAACTTATTATTTTTTCGTGGTACTTTTTGTAAATAGTGAATGAGATGTGGTTAGTTTGGCCCCTCCTTTCTTTTTTGTCCTGGGCCCCATCTTGGCAAAATATGATCTAAGGTTGAAAGCTCAGATGTTTATTCGAATGCCTAAGATTAAAACCAGTAAAAAATATCTTTAGAATCAATCTCCCCTTTTTAGTCCTAATTTCTATTCATTATTGGGATATCTTAGGGAGCTTTTCTAATGAAATTTACGGCTATTTCAAAACTAGTCAGGCCTGGAATAATAGTGCAGAGGCAGCACTAGTGCAAGTCAGTGTAATAGCAGAAGCATAATGGAAAGTATCATTCATTCCTTGTAGTTCTCTATTTTGTCGAGATCCAAAATGTCTTGAGTGATCCTTTAACTTATTTTTTACACAAAAAGGCAAACATGACAGTTTTCTTCTTAAAATACGTCATCCTAACTAAATAAAATTTTCTAACGGCTACAGTGGTATATAGATGCAACCAAAGGGGATGGGGTGTAGTTACAATCCTGCGTTTCTTCGAAATAGTTAAAGTTTTAATCCTCCCATCAGCCTATAATACACATAGCTGTTTATACACAAGTACCAACGATTCTAAGCGATTGTGCGACCTGGAACCTTAAGGTTTGGTTTTGCTGAACTTGTCGAATCAGTTGGGATTATGCTTCTGAAAAAATGTGATGTAAAGAGGGACAAGATGGATTATTATCGATTTTGTAAATTCTTAGTTTATTTACAGCAACCATTTTGGAGCCGGGTAATCAATATCTAGCTACAGAATTTATTTTCTCTGTGGAAATTGTAAGTTCAAATTTAATTAATAATCAGCGCTAATCCGTTTTAAACCTAACAACTGACTTATTCACCTACTTTGCGCAATTTTTTGAATCTTCTTATTGTTTTCGTTAAATTATAGTATTTTAATTTCCAAGGGTTTTTTAATTGTCCTTCAGCTTCCTTTCAGGTGAGTTTCAGCCTAGTTAGGTTTATTGACTCCCACTTCAAATTTGTGTTCTGCAAATCTTGTTTCTTGAATTTCTTTTATCAATAAGTTCGTGGTAACGAAATATAAGTAAGGAACGACTCGGCCCAATAGTAACCGAAACTGTAAAAAAAAGGTAAGTGCATTATTTTGATAGTAGTAAATATGGAAAAAGTTCATGGTAGCGAAATCAAACAGTTTGTGGTAACGGCCTGTAAGTAAGGAGCAAAGCGGTTCAATAGTAACCGAAACTCTAAAAAGCATGGTAGATATATCATTTTGACAGAAGTAGATATATCAAAAGAATTAGTTTTTTATGCTGATTCCAGATATATAGAAAAAAGTATATTAAGGTAATTTCAGCCAACAAAACCCACGCGCCTGGGAAAATTTGCCGGATTTTAGGGAAAAGGGGGAAACACTCCAAAAAGTTGTTTCCTTGATTTTTCCTTAAGACTGTAATTTTACATAGATACGATGTCAGTAAACATGAACTTATCATGATTAATGCGATCAAAGGGTACGGCAGATTGAGGTAGCGTTAACTTAAGGACAATAAAGTGCTTCTGAATAGGCATAATGAATACAGTCTTAATTATCGCACTATTTTTCTCAAAGGCAGTCAAATTTTTATAAGAAGCTTAATATAACAATACACCCAACGTCTAAAACAGTGGAAATCTATGGAGGTGATCCATTTTAATATTGCTATCATATGCGTTGCCCTTCTTTGCATTCGCCTTTTAGTTTCATGGTCCACCAAATTTAGCTCTGCAATCAATGAAAGTCTTTTGACACTTTTTGAAAGTCTTTTGAAATTTTTGACACTTTTGTCCGGATTCCACCAACATAAGCCATAAGGAAAACACTGCAGTTAAAACAGGTGGTTGAAATCAATATAAATTACCTAGTTTTGTACTATACGAAACTACAAAACCTATAGAGATTTTAACTTTATGATATCTATGTTTATTCTAGAAAGACCAAATCAATAAATTTATAAAATGTACAAATTTAGCCCACAAGAGATCAGCGCCATCAGCAGATTACTCTGTACCAGTCCATTTACGGTGTTACGCATCATTACATATTGTAATGATGCATTACAATAACACATCATTATTATTGTAAATACGTTCTGAGATATTTTATGTCGTTGTTATAAAATATTTATGGTGGTATTTTCTGCTTGACGGCATATTCTAGGACAAATTTATAATATAAAAATTTTGTCAATAAAAATCTTGAAGCAGATGGTAGAAATTAAAACTCTTTTCTTTTTTTTTTGTTTATGTCGGTTGAGGTCTTTTGGGTATAGTACTAGAAAAGGGCTTCCTGTCTCTCTTGAATTCCGCCAAGGGTTTGCTGAGGTTCGACGGGAAAGAGTCAGCTCAAATGCAGCAAGGCGAACTACCATAATAAATTACAAAAGAAAATGGTGCAAATTTCTTCTTCTTCTTATTGATAAGATAAGCACCTAGAATTCTTCTTGAAGTTCTTTTTCAGCATCCGGTCAAGGCATAATACCAATTCTATTTTAAATTACATCTTTTAAGAAAAAGACTACTAGCTATACATACGACAAGCAAAACTCTTAAGTGAAACTGGATTGTGCTTTATCGGTCTAGCATAACATTAAAGATGGCTGGTACAAGTGAGTGACAGGTAGAACCATCCGGAATGCACTGGGTAATACCACCCAAGTCCACCTTTTCCAGCATGGCACATTTCTCACATTTAGCAGCGGCTCCTTGATTTATTAAATACTAAAAAAAGGTGCAGTTCTTTTTCGAATGTAAGTGAAAGCGACGTTACAACTGAAAACTGTCAGAAATTTCACTATATAACGTGGCTGCTGGCCTGAGCCCACGGTCTTAAAACAAAGTTTAATTAACATATTCTTGAAAGTTTTTTTTTGGATATATTAAATATAGCAGGTTGAGTAATTTTTGAGTAAAACATCTGAAAACAAAACTGTATCTAAAAGTTCGTAATAAATTACTTTAAGTAAGGAGCGATTCGGCTCAATAGTAACCGAAACTAAAAACAAACGAAATTTGATATCAAGAGATGTGTGAAAAAAATCAGCTTGTTATTCTGATTCCAAATATATAAGATTCATCAAGTTTGGTGTTGTCCATTAAAAGCTACGAGCCTGAGAAAATTTGCCTGAATTTCGAAAAAGAAGGAAACACTCCCTAAAGATCAAGGAATCCTCATGAAAATCTTACCACCAAATTCAGAGTATCAGAGAATCCTACTGTAGAAGTTTCGAGCTCCTATATACAAAAATATGGAATTCTGCATTTTTTCACCAGAAGAAAGATCACGAATGTGTGTTTATTTGTGTTTTTTTCTGGGGGTGATAGTATCGGAACAATTGTCCTATAAGATCAGGAGAGGGTACTTTTGAACAGAAATTAAAAGTTCTAGTGCCCTTTTTCAGTGAACATATAACGATTGGAGGGCAACTAGCCCCACTTCCACGCCCATTTTTTCCCAAAGTTATCTGATCAAGATTCTTAGATGTAATCATTTTTTTAGCATAGTCGAAAGACCTATTAACTATGTCCATAGGGGTAACATGATACCCCCCCACAATCCACGGGGAGAGGGCTGTAAGCTATGAAATTTGTCCATTGTTTACGTATTTTATTTGTTATTGGGAAGTGCACAGACATTTTTCGGGAGGGGAGGATTTTGTGCTTGAAGTGGGTTTCCACGGAGAGAATTTTCCGGGGTTAATTTTTCAGGGGAAATTTTTATACTGGGAGGGTTTAACTGAATTCCCATTAGAAATTCTATTAAATTTGGTACATTCATCAATTCATATTTATATATATATATATATATATATATATATATATATATATATATATATATATATATATATATATATATGTATATATATGTAGCACAAGACCGTTGTGAAAAAAGCTCAAATTTTTTTTATCACAGTGCTTTGATAATGATACGGCTCATGCTTTAAACAATTAAATAAATAAAAATTAACTGGAAGTAAGGAGAAGCAACAAAACCCGAAACGAACAGAAATTACTCCATATATGAAGGGTTTGCCCTCCTCCTCAATACATTGCTCTTTACGCTAAAGTTTGACTGTTTGTCCCAACTTTTTAAGCACGGCTTAAAAAGAACGGCTCCTGAAACACAAGGGCCTTTTCATTAGATTAGGAAGCTTTTTTTTAATACTAAAAACATTAGTGTAAAGAGCAAGGTATTCAGAAGAGGGGTAACCTTTCATATACGGAATGATTTCTGTTCAATTGGAGTTTATTCATTCTATGAAGGGGTTGCCCCCTCTCCTCAATACCTTGCTCTTTACGCTAAAATTGTAAGCACTTTTAAAAAATCTTCCTATTCTAGTTAAGCGGCTCTTGTATTTTAGGAGCCGTTCTTATAAAGTTGGACAAACAGTCAAGCTTTAGTGTAAAGAGCAAGGTATTGAGTAGAGGGACAATCCCTTTGTATACGAGATAATTTCTATTCGTTTTAAGTCTTATTGCTGCTCCTTACTTTCAGTTAAAAAATTAATTAATGTCACTTCTTTTTTTCATTAGAAAAATTACTTAAATTTCTGTTCGTGTATATCTTATAAAGCATTATCATATATAAATATACATCATAAATAAATATTATATATGAATTGACAAATATTCCAAATTTAATGGTGTAATTTTCGTCAAAAATGATGGTTGCTTTCCCGGTGTTTCCTACAAACACCGGATAGGATAACCCGGTATAATTGGTAACATGCCAATTGTCTTGTTGTGCTAACAGCGTAAGATAGGTGGCTTTAAACTTAGTGAATTAGATACCTTTGGAGCCACCATAAAATGCAGATTCTTTTGATTTGCAGTTCTAAATTGTATTTTCGGGATTTCAGTTTCTATCTGCAAGCGTCACTTTTTACTTACTCTTCGCTACCATGAACGTTTTATGTTATTTATTTTAAGGGTTCCCCAAGGATAAAAAGGTTAAGAAACTGGATAAACAAGGATAAAAAGGTTAAGTGCTAGAGCATTCCTTTTCGAGCTGTACAGTCCTTGTCTGAATGAAGTTATATTTTTCTAAGTTGGAGGTAAATCTCACAAAAAAAGGTGAAAAACTACTCCAAAAATTCAATTTTTTTTTTTACAAGATTTGCTATCGGGAAAATAGCTAAATTACAAGGTTTTTTATTCCTGACTTCATCGTTCATTTTGATTCATAAATTACCATTTTTCTGAACTGAAACATTACGACCAGCTTTCCACTAACTTATTAAAAACTAACTAAACTAACTAACTAACTTAAAAACTAACAAAAACAAAACAGTTCTGAATTAGCTACCTGTGGTGCTCTTTCGGAGGGGGCAGTTGTCCCCTCCAATAATTTGGAGAAAAAATTATTATATAGCCCTTGCCCCTTGACTCTGGGGATGGAAATCCCTCTTGTCCCCGAATAAAAATGCTGGAGCTACGCCCCTGTTAGCTACGTTAATATATGAAAAAAATAATATAATGAGAAATAAAAAATATCCTGTAATTCCGCCTCTAAGTCTTATCGGACATTTTCACATCTCTGAAAAAAAAAGTTTCACAGGCTGGTTGCTAAGCTCAAAGGGAGAATCAGCAAAACAATGTGTTTTCAATGCAAGGGTGTGTCCAGAATTTTGTTTTGGGAGGGTGAGTTGGTACGAAAAATTTAAAAGGGTGTCAAAATCTGTTTATATGCATTTTGTTGTGTTTTTAGGAGCCGGGCAAAAATTTCGGGGTGGGGTCAAACCCTAAGCCCTCTCCCCCAAGATGAATTTATGCTAATGTAAAAGAATTGATTTTTGAGGGAATTTCCGCTTTTTTTACACGGAAAAGTAAACTCAAGAAATTTTACTAGGCAGTGGAGACAATGGGTGAGAGAAAGGGGGCATTTTTACCACTCTCTACATATTGAAACATGCTGTTTTTGTTATATTTTTGATGCTTCAGTACCTTGAAGCATTAAAAAAGAATATTGAATAAAGGGACAAACTTGCTCTCCCTAGTTTTTGAAAAATGCATTTTCAGTTTTAGATATTTATTTTTAAATTCAATAGCTTCAGTAGGAAAATCTTGTGTTTTATGAGTTCTACAAAGTGAAGTTCTACCGACATTATCATGAGCCTCAAACTCCAAATCGACCAACACGGCTGTCTAAATCTTTCCTTTCTCTGTGGATTGTCCCATTGTAACTTTCGGACGTACGAGTTGCCATCGATTGATACCTTAGAGCTACAGACTAAAAGTTTGCTAATTGTATAGCTTTGTCTTTAGCCTACCTTATTTATTGTGCTTATTTCTCATAAAAAATTACCTTTTATAAACAATTCCAAATAATGATGCCTACCCCCCCCCCCCCCCAAAAAAAAATCTAAAACTGGTAAATTTTTAGTTTAGCTACTTTGTTGCTATCTTGAAAAGAGGTTAGGCTGCGAAAATGAGACTTTCAGAGATGGGTCTGCAGACTGAAGTATGTCTTGCAGGGTATTTTGAAGTACCTAGCAGGCTTATTTTATCACCCTTTAAGGAAATAAGTGTGAATCTGCGTACTTAAGTCCAAGTGGAACTCGCATTTTCAACTGATTGCCCCATTATGGCCCCATAATTTTGAATTCTTGGCCTGGAATTGAAGCACTTATGATTTCACTATAATTCTCAGACAATTTTTACTTATCGGTTATATAATAAACACTCGAGAAGTGAAGTTTGATTAGTGCTAATACAATCAAACAAAATATGATGAAAATATAATAGTTTAGAAAGAAATTTGGGCTAAAATACCAACTAAATACTAAAATAACCAAAACTAAAATACCAACTAAATACTTGAATAAGGTATACTTACAATTTATTTTCCAACCAAGCCAAAGCTAATTGTGTGGTATAAAGAAGTTGCTTGACTAGTTTCTTGTGTCATGTTCGTATCATTCACGATCAAAATTCCATAGTGTTTATTATATAACCGATAAGTACAGACATTTTTTAAAAGCAACAATTGAAATTTTTTTCTTTCCTTTCTTTGGAATTCTTTTATCATAGTTTTCTTGCTTAACCTTTCAAAGAATACTTCCAAGCTTAAATATCAAACAGTTCGTGGTAACGAACTGTAGTAAGGAGCGACCCGGCTCAATAGTAAACGAAACTCTGAAAAACGGAATGTCGATGCTAAAAGATACATCAAAAGAATTGGATTTTCATGCTGATTTTAAATATATAAGTTTCATCAAATTTAGTCTTTGTCATCAAAAGTTACGAGCGTGAGAAAATTTGCCTCATTTTTGAAAACAGGGGGAAACACCCCCTAAAAGTCATAGAATCTCAACTAAAATCACACCATCGCATTCAGCGTATCACAGAATCCTATTGCAAAAATTTCAAGCTCCTATCTACAAAAATGTGGAATTTCGTATTTTTTGCCAGAAGACACATCACGGGTGCGTGTTTATTTGTTGTTTTTTTTTTTTCTTTTTCTTTTTCCCAGGGGTCATCGTATCGACCAAGTGGTCCTAGAATGTCGTAAGAGGTCTCATTATAATGGTAATGAAAAGTTATAGTGCCCTTTTTAAGTAACCATAAAAATTGGAGGGCACCTAGACCCCCTCCCACGCTCATTTTTTTCATAAATTCAACGGATCAAAATTTTGAGATAGCCATTTTGTTCCGCATAGTCGAAAACCATAATAACTATGTCTTTGGGGATGACTTACTCCCCCACAGTCCCTGGGGGAGGGGCTGCAAGTTACAAACTTTGACCAGTGTTTACATACAGTAATGGTTATTGGGAAGCGTAGAGACGTTTTCAGTGGGATTTTTTTTTGGTTTGGGGGTGGGGTTGAGGGGAGGGGGCTATGTGGGAGGAACTTTCCTTGGAGGAATGTGTCATGGGGGAAGAGAAATTCAGTGAAAAGGGCGCGGGGGTTTTCTAGCATTACTATAAAAAAAACAATGAAAAAATAAACATGAAAAAGTTTTTTCAATTGAAAGTAAGGAGTAGTATTAAAACTTAAAACAAACAGAGATTATTACGCATATGAGGGGTTCTAAAAATACTTTAGCATAAAGAGCGAGGTATTTAGGAGAAGATGAATACTTCGCTCTTTATGCTAAAGTATTTTTAGTAATTTAAACTATTTATTCTACGGCCTTTCTGATTCAGGGGTTATTCTTAAAGAATTGGGACAAAACTTAAGATTTAGTGTAAAGAGCGAAGTATTAACGAGGGGACAAACCCCTTCATATACATAATAAATATACAAGAATATAAAAGTTTGTTACGTAAGTTAATTCTTAAGTTACGTACATTTTTTACTAATAAAAACGTTCGTTAAAAATTATAAGTTTTAGTTGCCTTTTTAAGTAACCAAAAAATTGGAGGGCAACAGGGGTCCTTCCCCGCCCCTTATTTCTCAAAATCGTCTGATCAAAACTAAGAGAAAGCCATTTAGCCAAAAAAAGAATTAATATGCAAATTTCATTTTAATAATTTATGTGCGGAGAGCCAAAATCAAACGTGCATTAATTCAAAAACGTTCAGAAATTAAATAAAAAAACTGTTTTTTTTAACTGAAAGTAAGGAGCAACATTAAAACTTAAAACGAACAGAAATTACTCCGTATATGAAATGGGTTGTCCCCTCTGCAATCCCTCGCTCTTTACGCTAAAGTTTGACTCTTTGCCACAGTTCCACTTTTTAAAACAATTAAAAACTTTAGCGTAAAGAGTGAGGGATTGCGGAGGGGACAGCCCATTTCATATATGGAGTAATTTCTGTTCGTTTTAAGTTTTAATGTCGCTCCTTACTTTCAGTTTAAGAAAAAAAACAGTTTTTTTTTTATTTTGCATACAAAACTGACAATTTAAGCTGGAGAGCAGAATAGATTCGACGAAAGAGAAGGTCTCTGACAATGATAAGGAAAGGGGGAAAGGAAGCAGGTCCGGCGGGTATGGAAGGCAAAGGGGGTGATTTATTAGAGGCGAATTTAATATGGAACGCAATATTTATTGAAATTAGGATCTTTAAAGATTAAAACCAAAATTTCATTTTTATTTAAGGAAAATTCTGGGCAATGCCCTCCTCCCCCAAAGAAAGCAAGGGTATCCAATGATATGCTCCATGATGAAAATGCAAACACCTCCGCCCTACACAGCTATGATGCGGATAAGGACGTCCCAGCACGTCCAGAAGCACCAAACTCGCCAAAGCACTGAACCTCACCCACTAACTCCCCCAAAGAGAGCGGATCCAGTCCAGTTGCGTCAATCACGTATCTACGACATTTATAAGAGTTTTCCGAGATTTTCGGTTTCCCCCTCCAACTCCCTTTAATGTCAACAGATCTGGCCGGGATTTGAAAATCCTGGCCAGTTCTTAAGTTAAAATACCTCAATTTTTCTAATTTTTCCAAATTAACAACTTCCAGCTCCCCTAAAGAGAACGGATCCGTTCCAATTATGTCAATCACGTATCTATAACTTGTGCTTATTCTTCCCATCAAGTTTCATCTTGATCTCTCCACTCTAAGCGTTTAGCAAGATATCTGGTTTCAAAGATTTCCGGTTTCCCCCTCCAGCTCCCCCCAATATCACCAGATCTGGTCGGGATTTAAAATAAAAGTTCTAAAGCACAAGATCCTTCTAAAGATCAAGTTTTATTAAGATCTGATCACCCGTTCGTAAGTTACAAATGCCTCATATTTTCTTATTTTTCTCAATTAACCCCCCCCCCCCCCCCCAACTCCCCCAAAGAGAGCGGAACTGGTCCGGTTTTGTCAGCGACTTATATTGGACTCGTGATTATTCTTCCCGCCAAGTTTCATCCTGAGCTCACCATTCTAAGCCTTTTCCATGATTTCCAGCTCCCTCCACCCCAACTCCCCCCAATGACACTGGCTCCGGTTAGGATTTTTTCTATTTTTTCAGAAATAACCCTCCTCCAACTCCCCCAAAGAGAGTAGATCTGTTCCAGTTATGTCAATCACGTATCTAGGACTTTTGTCTCTTTTTCCCACCAAGTTTCATCCCGATCCCTCCATTCTAAGCGTTTTCCAAAATTTTAGGTTTCCCCCTGGAACTCCCTCAACGTCACCGGATCCGGTCGAAATTTAAAATAAGAGCTCTGACGCACAATATCCTTTTAAATATCAAATTTCGTTAAGATCCAGTCACCCGTTCGTAAGTTAAAAATACCTCATTTTTTCTATTTTTTCCGAATTAACCGTCCCCCACTCCCCTTCCCCCGATGGTCGATTAGGGGAAACGATTATTTCTAACTTAATATGGTCTGGTCCCTGGTACCCCTGCCAAATTTCATCGTCCTAGCTTAATTAAAAGCGCCTAAACTAGCAAAACTGGGACAGACAGACCGACAGAATTTGCGATCGCTATATTTCACTTGGTTATTATCAAGTGCCACAAAAACAGTAGAATAAGTAGAATAATGTAGTGAAGAAGAATAACGAATAGAAAAATAAATAAAAGAAAGAAAGCGAGGCAAGCATCCATTCAACTGGTATATATCCAGAGTCATGTATACCCAAACTAGTAGCATATTAGTAAATAGAGTAGCTAAAATAAACAAACAAAAGTACATAAAAAGATGAAAAAAATATGTAAAAAAAACAAAAAGGAAAAGAATTCACGTTCTATCAACTATAGGTATTGTTTGTTGCAACGAAAAGAAAAACCAAGGGAATTCACATTAAGACAGTGTAGTTCTTGTTTTTAATTAAAAACTGTAAGTGAGGAGCAGCATTAAAACTCAAAACGAACGGAAATTATTCTGTATATAAAGGGTTTTCCCCCTTCTCAATGCGTTTCCCTTTACGCTCCAGCTGTTAACACTTTTCAAAAAAATTCCAATTTTACATAAATGTTCCCTGTGTTTCATTAACCGTTCTTAAGAAATTGATACAAACAGTCAAAGCGTAAAGAGCAAGGTCTTGATCAGGGGTGGGGGCAAGCCTTTATATACGGAATAATTTCTGTTTGTTTTGTGTTTTAATATTACTCCTTACTTTCAGCTAAAAAATCTTGTTTTCAACTCCACGCGTAATTTTGAAACAGAAAAGAGAAAGCGAGGCACATAAAAAGAAATGTGTATAGGATTCTTTCGAAATCCCCCAGTGTATAGTTTCCCCTGATAAGTTCACCTCTTGGAACTTCCGTCCTTATGGAAAATTCCCTCGTGGAAAAATTACCAGCAGAAAATTCATCCCCCTACCCTAAAATGTATTCTTGTCCCCCAATTACAAATACCATGCGTAAACAATGGGTAAATTTTAAAACTTAAAGACTTTTCCCCTGTAGCTGTTGGGGAGGGGTCATGAAAGGTGTATTTATTGGACCTTTAAACTATGATTCACAAAATGGTTATCTCGAAATTTTGGTCAGACGATTTTGGGGAAAATTACGCGGGGAGGGGGTCTAATTGCCCTTCAATCTTTTTAGTCACTTAAAAAGGGCACTAGAGTTTTAATTTCCGTTCAAATGAGCCCTCTCACGATATTGTAGGACCTCTGGATCGATATGGTCACCCCTGGGGAAAAAATAAAGAGTAAAAATAAACACGCATCCGTGATCTTGCAAAAAAAAAAATGCAAAGATTTCACATTTTTGCAGATATGAGCTTGAAACCTCTACAGCAGGGTTTTCTGATACGCTGAATTTAATGTTTGACTTTCATTAAGATTCTATGACTTTTAGGGGGCGATTCTACCTTTTATCAAAAATCAGGTAAATTTTCTCAGGCTCGTAGCCGTTAATAGGAAAAACTAAGCTTAATAAAACCTATGTATTTCAAATCAGCATAATAAGCCGATTCTTTTGATATATCCATTGGTATCACAACCCTGTTTTTTAGAATTTCGGTTACTATTGAGTCGGGTCACATCTTACCCCTAACTGTTTGGTTTGTGAAAAAAAAAACTTTTTTTCACTATCCGAGTAAAAATTTTGTCCGTTTATTAGTTTCATTTTAATTATAAATCCTTATGTACTAGCTATTTGACATTGAGAACAGTTATTTTTTGCCACCAAATGTATTATAGAGAAAATACGACAATATATTTGGCACTTTCATTTTCACTTGGTATAATTTTGAGTTGTAGTGGGATTTTAATGGTAATGTGATCCTTTTACATTATGACCCTCTGAGCATAGTTTGCTTTGAGCAAAAGATATGTAGAGAGGTTTTAAGTTGAGGTAGGGTTGAGCCATGATCAGGACTAAAGCAAATATTATTATCTTCGCAGTAGCGCGAACGATATCTTTTAATTTGATTGAATTAAAAGATATCGAATGTCCCCTCCCAAAGTCCTGGGGCAAGGGTTTTAAGTTATGTAAGTTGTCCATTGCGAACAAAAATGGTCTTATGGGAGGGGTAGTCGTATAGACTTCAGAGGAGGTTCATTCGATTTGAAACAAAAAGTTATATTTCCCTTTTTAAGAAGCGAAAGGGATTAAAGGATAACCAGTTCCTCCCAAGCTCTTTTTCCCTAAATGCACCCGACAAAAATTTTCCGATAGCAATTTTCTTTAAAATAGTCCAAAGGCGAAATAGCTATGCTTCGGAGTTTGACTCCCCCCCCCTTAAAGACAAATGGACAAGGTCTGTAAGTTATGCAAGCTGCCCATTGTTAACATATAGGTTCTTATGAAAAGGGATGGTTATATAAACTCTGGAGGAGGGTCATTCGACTGGAAATTGAAATTTTTAGTTCCCATCTTAAGATTCAAAAGTAATCGGAGGGCAATCAGCCCCCCACCCCTTTCTTCCCCAGATAAATCCGTTCAAAATTTTTAGATAGCCATGTTGTTCAAAATAATCCGAAGGTCAAATAACTATGCTTCTGGAGTGGAAACCCAGTCCTCGGCTGGAAAGCTGGAGATTATATTTCTGGATATAGTTGCTGATTTCAACTCTGTAACCCGCGAAAACCTTTGACGAATCACAGAAGGGCCAAAAACAGGGGCTGTATATTGTCTTCTTTTTTGGTGTAACCACTATATAGACCGAATTCTAGAAAGAGTACCCTCGGGTTGTGATGGCGTAGTTCTGGGACTGGGCATTGAGGTATCTAACCTGGACTATGTGGATGACATCAATGCTTTTCCTGCTGATCCAGCAACTGCTCAAACAATGCTAAAGGAAACAGCCTATTTCTCTCAGCTGCTGGGTATAAAGATCAACACGGCCAAAACTAAAGTCATGGACCTAAATTTATAGTCAGATCATCAGCGTGGGCTTTACGGATAATAATTGTAAAAAGTCGACAATTTCACTTATCCTGGATCACTAATAGACATTAGTGGAGGCCGTAATCTTGACTTGCAAAATAGAATCAACAAAGTACAAACCATCTTCTCTCAGCTCCATCACCATTTGTGGAACCGTCGGCAGATCAGTATAAAGGCGAAAAATTGGGTCTATAAAGCGGCTGTCAGATTTATTCTCTTCTATCCTGTTGAGGGTTGACCACTGAAGGTGCTTCATTTCCTTGACATGGAATTCTTTGACTTCAAAAATTCCTGTGTATTCAATCCTTTAACAGAATCTCATATGCTGATATGCGTCACCACTGCTTTAACATCGGTCCCATCACCACCATTGTCAAACTGATATACTGTCAGTGTGTCAGTATATACTGTGATATACTGTGATCAAATTGTCATCGTCATATACTGAGAAGACCCAATGACCGCAACATCAACCTTCTTTGCCAGATTGGCATAGGCTTCGTGGCGGTTCATTGAATATTTGTTGGACAACTTTCAAAAAGGACCTCGACAGCATTGATCGATGTTGAAAGTTTGGCAGAAAGCGGGAGAACTGCTGGCTCTGGTTTGCTGAATAGCTGGCACAAGATCGTAACAAATGGAAGTTAACTCTACGGAGTCTTCTAGATGCCGGGTCAGGCTACAGCATCTGGTTCCCGCAGCAAGTACAAGTAAGTACAGCCCCGGGGCAAGGGATGGAAGTTACTCAAGCTGCCCATTGTGAGCATGTAAGAATGTTTATCGGAAAAGAGAGCATGTTTGACATTGGGTCTCCAAAAAGGCTTAGGGTATTAAGAAAAAACTTTAAGGAAACGTTGAGAGGGATGCCGAACACAATCTAAACGACGATATGCTCGCTGTTTGGGAAAAAGAGAATGTTAATAATACCTAAAGAACGACTTAGGGTATTTTCTAATACCCTAAGTCGTTTTCTAATTCCGTTTTAGGCGCCTCCTCTGCTCAACCCTGATCGGAATTTCGAAATTTTTGTTTTGTTCAAACTAGTCAATAGGTCTAATTGTTACACTTCTAGGGAAACGATGCCCCCCCCCCCATAACCCCAGGGCAAGGATTATAATTTGTGGAATTTGCCAATTGTTAACATTTAGGATTTATCATTAGGAAGAGGGGAAATATTTGATTCTGGGTATATCCAAAAATTCTAAAGGGCATTAAGGTGAAATTTTGGAGAATGCTGAGGGGTGCTATACTAAATTAAAAGGCACTATGTACCTCAAGTTTATCAAAAAGAAGAATCTAAAATATTTTGAGAACAGCTGAGGGTATCAAGTTTGCTTCCCAAACTGTAAAAATAAAAGTCTATTGTATCATTTGCGTTTTACTGAAAACGAATTACAATGCAAATATTTTCTTTTGTACTTGTAGCCTTGAAACTGAAAATAAAATTTGCAATAAAATAAAATCTTGAACGACTGAGCTTTCAACAATTCAGCGAATCTTGCAAACTGAGCTTTCTGCAAAAATTCAGTTTAATTTCAAGACACATATAGTTTTCAATAACAAGCAAATGACATAGTAGGCCTTGGATTTTTGCAGTTAGGGAAGGGGGGAAGGAAACAGTTGCCAAAATGTTGTTTTTAGCTTTTTTTTTGTTTTAAGTTTGATTTGAATATTCAGTTTAAGTTTTACTCGTTTTAACATTTATTATTTATTTATATTAGTACCTGTTGTATGATAAATGGATAGATAGATAGACAGATGGATAGATAGATAGATAGATAGATAAATAGATAGATTTATTCACACGAAAGCCCAATTGGGCCATGGTGACATACACAAAACAAGCGAAAAAATTACAGCAACAAACATAGACTGAAAAGACACTAAAACTAATTTTTTAAGAAAATCATCAAGATACCTCATACCTACCCGGACGAACTTTCCAATATTATTTATATTTAAATAACACCTGCTTCTCAAAATTTCCAAAATCTAATCTCTCCCATCGACCTCCCTACCAAATATTTCCAAGCGCAACTCTCTCAACTCCCTGCAATCCCCTAAAAATAATGTGAAGACTCATGCATCTCTCCACACATAGGGTAACTGTAGGGACCATCCCTCAGTCTATTTCTCCCTAAATATTTCCTACGTTCTCCAATAGGCACAAAATTCCCCCCTACATACATTACCCATTTCAAATCCTCAGGAGCCAATCCCATTTTATGGTAAATTTCTTCGCCTTAATTCTCCTTGACCTCCACAAATATCCCAAGGAACTGCGAGGTGGCCTTCTCAGCTTGTCAAGCCTGAACTTCCTGAAATTCTAGCCTAGTAGCAACTAACCTAGATACAGTCTGTGCCATCTCTCCTATCCCCTTTCCCTCATTCAAGCAATTAATTAGCCTTGCACGGTCTAATATATTCTTCACCTGGTTTGGCCACGAATCCTTCCTCCTATCTTGAAGCATCATTAAAAATGCTTGTTTAGCTAGCCTATTATCGTGTATCGATGACACCTTTTCCAATATTTAACCCTACTAATTAACCTACTCTGTCTCATACACTTTATCCATATATACCGTCTCAGCACTAACTCAATAAACTTATTATCAAAGCCTGACATACGCTTAAAAAACCTCAACTGCATTCTTTCTAAATTTAACGCCTTATTAAACCCCCAAAGCTCCACCCCGTAATGCACAACCGATATTACTCTAGCATTAAAAATATACTCTTACATGCCTAATTTCTTTAATACCACTTTTACTTAAAATTCCTAGTAGTCTATTTCCATTACTTTCTACCATCTTGAGAGGTTTCTTCCATTTCCCATCTGACGAAAGCCTACAACCTAAGTACTGAAATTCTTCTATACGGTCTAGTGTCCTACCTTCATACATAAACTGACATTGTGAATCCATCTGTTCTCCACTTTTCCTAAAAACCGTTACCACCGACTTCTTTACGTTTAAAACCTGTTTTTTATTCCTACAGTTGTTGCAAATGTTCTTTACTTTCCGCTACTAATGCTATGTCATCCACAAAAAGTAATGCGATAACACTTTCACTTGAAAGCTTAAATATTGGGGCGCCTACGCCTATCAAATAATTTTCAAAATCATTAGTATACAATGAAAATAGCCTTGGGGAAATTGTATATCCCTGCTTAACACCAAGTATACACCTAATAACCCTAGATAAATCCTTGCCTACCCGTACTACAATCTAAACTATATTAAACACAGATGCTATAATCTTAACAAATACGCTTAGTAGCCCTAGTGCTAACAACGACTCTATCATTAAACTTCTATCCACTCCATCAAACGCCCCTTTTAAATCCGAAAATGCAACAAATAGCCTGCCTTCTTTTCTCCTAACTTGTTTCCAAATCATCCCTAACAAAATAAAAAATCTGATCTATAGGACTATAGCCTTTTCTGAACCCTGCCTGCTAATCTGATAAAGTTCTATTTTAGTCTATCCAACTATCTATCCTACGACATAATATCTTAGCAAAAATCTTACTAAGTAAATTACTTAGGCTAATAGTCTACCTCTATAATTCCCATGGTGTAATCTATCTCCCTTTTTAAATAACGGCACTAGAATAGACGTAGCCCAAGACAAGGGCCATTCTGCACTGTTCAATATACCGGAAAACATCCCTGCTATAACAGGCACCAGCCACACTCGTCCCCACTTCCAAAGTGCGGTTGGTAGTCCATCTATACCTGGAGCAGACCTGCCTCTCATTCCTTTCATTGCCGTCCAAACTTCACTTACCTGGATGGGAGCAACCAAATCGTAATTACATTCTTTCCTTTGTGTATCAACTACATCACGTACTGCAGATACCAGATCTACACTCAAACTAGTTCCTCCTTGGTCCCTAATCACTTCGTTTTCCCTCTCCTCTAAATATGCAGAACAAGAATCTACTGCTGAAATACCCTCATAAACCTCTATTCCTCCTATAGAATCTTTAACTATACACCAAAAGCTTCTAATACCCCCTTCTCTGTAAGCTTTTTTCAGTTGTTCTCCTGTCCTAATTTCATGCTCTTTTTCTTAATCTTCAACATTTTCTTATAATTATTCGAAATCAACTTTTAATCCATATAAAATCTAGTATTTTCCCTACTATTTATGCTATCTCTTGTTTTCCGCAGTGCCTCTAAGACTCCCTTGCATTTTCTTTCACAATCATCATCAAAATATCCTCTTAAATCCGTAATTTAACACCTTTTCAACTCTTCTTTTTCAAAATAAAAAATTTTCCTTACCACAAAAATCCAATAATGTTTTTTATTTTTGTTTGTTATGAATGTTTATTTAATTTATGTTCGTTTTGTGTTTCATTTATTCTTTGATTGTAATTTCTGGTCGTTTTATGTCTGAATTATTATTGAAGTTTATTTCTGCTGATTTTTTGTTAATTTTGCTGTTTACCTTTCTTGTAAAAACTTTTTGCCAGCCCCTCGTTGTCATTTATTTGATTGGAAAATATATCAAACAGTTCGTGGTAACAAACTGTAAATAAGGAGCAATCCGGTTCAATAGTAAGCGGAACTCTAAAAAAAGAGAACTTTGATACCAATAGTTACATTAAAAGAATTGCATTTTAATGCTGGTTTTCAATATATAAGTTTCATCAAGTTTAGTTTTACCCATCAAAAGTTACAAGCCTGAGAAAATGTGCCTTATTTTATAAAATAGGGGAACACACCCCCTAAAAGTAGGAGAATCTTAACGAAAATCTCACCATCAGATTCAGCGTATCAGAGAACCCTATTGTAGAAGTTTCAAATTCTTGTCTACATAAATGTGGAATTGGTATTTTTTGCAAGAAGACACATAACGGATAACAGATCCCCGCTCTTTATGCTAAAGTTGTTTTAAAGAGTAGAGTTGAGAGAAAGAGTCAAACCTTTGCGTAAAGAGTGGGGGGTTGAGGAGGGAACAGCCCTTTTCATCTACGGAGTAATTTCTGTTCGTTTTAATTTTTAATGTCGCTCCTTACTTTCAGTTAAAAAAAAAAAAAATTTTATTTAATTCAACATAGATCTGAAAACATTTACCAAAAACAAAGCAAAAAACGTTCAGTTGGACACTACAGTGAGGTTGGGATACCCCAGTTTGGCCAATTTCTTATATCCTCGTTGTATTCCAAATCATACTCGCTCTTCAAAACTTTTTCACAAAATAATATTCAAATAATACTAAATAATACTGAAATAATACTTAAAATCATACTTAAATAATAATTAAATAATTCTAAAATTTTAAATGAGAACGGCGATAAAATTTTAGAACTTTGTGTGAAAATCAAAGACCTACGCAAGGAGGAAATGAAGGGGTTGAGAGATCCCCCTTGAAAATCCATACTTATTTGAATTTTCTGCGCTTTTTATTCAGATCGTGAAATAGTGATTTTGTACCCCCCTTAAAAAATGTTGGGTACGCGGCTGGTGATGGTATAATTTGTTATAGATTTAAATATAGATTTATCATATAAAATATATGCAACGATTTTACTGTGTAGCTGTATAATTCGGCTTCAGTTTTGTACATCTAGCAGGCCTGAATCAAGTTCCGTGAGTCCTTAATATGTAATACTAATCAATTCCATACTAAAGAACCATCATTAGGATACCAAAGTATCACTTGTGAGAGTGTCATTCTAAAGACAATAAAAGGTATAATAAAAGGTATAAATGAATATTCACCAAGTCTAAATTGATCAAGTTTAATGTTACCTATCAAAAGTTACGAGCCTAAAAAAAAATTGCCCAATTTTGAAAAAAGGGGGGAACACTCCCAAAAAATCAAGTGATGTTAATGAAAATGATGTTAATAAAAAAAGGGTCCTATCAAAGAACCTTACTATAGAAGTTTCAAGCTCCTATATGCAAAAATGTGGAATTTTGCACATTTTACCAGAAGAATGGTCACGGATGCGTGTTTATTTGTTTGTTAGTTTTTCCCTGGGGTGATTGTACCGAACCAGTGATCATAGAGGGTCGGGAGAGAGCTCATTTGATCAAAAATCCTAAGTTCTAGAACCCTTTTTAAGTGACCAAAAATATTTGAAAGCACTTAGCCCCCCTCATATGCCCCTTTTTCTCAAAAGTCACCTGATAAAAATTTTGAGATAGCCATTTTGTTCAGCATAGTCGTAAGATCTAGTAATTACATCATTGAGGATGACTTGACCCCCCCCCCCACAGTCTCCAGGGAAGGGCTGCAAGCTCTGATCTTTCCCCATTGTTTATAAATAATAATAATAATAATAATAATAATAATAATAATATTTATTCAGAAAAAGCCCGTGGGCCATAGGGAATTTACATAACAAAAAACAAACAACAAATTAACTAAATTAAATAAATACTATTTAAAGAAAACGCTCCCAATGTGCCGCTGCAATCCTTACAAATCTTGCTATCCTTTTAATATTCAGGAAATTTGTCTCTTTCATTTATCTACCATCCATATCTCATTCAATTTTTCATTACCATACATCTCTCGCCTCCAATCATTCAATTCGACACATTCACACAAAAAATGTATTAAACTTTCATCCTGAGATCCACACATAGGACAAGCAATAGATTCTACCTTCTCCCTCTTTCTCCCTTGATACTTTCTTTTTTCCCCAATCAAAAATCCATTTCCCCTCCAATCCAAATAAGAATTCAAATCCCCTCTACTTAACCCAGCCTTCCAAAATACCTCCTCTCCCCAACTACCCTTTATCTGTCTATACAATTTTAACGACCCTGAACGATCCACACTTGCCCACCATATCTGTATTTCTTGGTTTTATATATAGTGTTGGTTAATGGGAAGTATACAGATATTTTTCGGAGGGTGAATTTTCTGGTGGGGGTATTACGTAGGAGGATCTTACCATTGATAGGTTTTCTTAAGGAAAAGGAATTTTTCATGGTGGGGAGAAGGATTTCCCTGGATTATTTAAGAAAACGATCAGATATTAAATTTAAAAAAAACTTTTTTCAGCTGAAAGTAAGGAGCAACATTAAAACTCAAAACAAACAGAAATTATTACGTAGACGAGGGGTTTGCCCCCTTTTCAATGTCTCGCTCTTTACGCAATATTTTTTTTTTGAGCTTTTAAAAAAGCTTATTATTCTAATAGTTATTCTTAAATAATTTGAACCTAAGTCAAACTTGAGCGTAAATAGCGAGGTATTGAGGAGGGGTTGCCCCCTCTCATATGCGTAATAATTTCTTTTCTTTTTAAGTTTTAATGTTGCTTCTTACGTTCAGTTGAAAAAAGAATTTATTTAATTTCTTCCAAGAGATAGATTCGGTTACGAGAGATCCAATAAATGGGGTTTAAAAAGTACATTTGGTCATGCGAAGGTGGTTCAAATCACCTTCAGGAGTTCGTGATGGATGTGCCACTAAACTAATTTTGGGATAAATTTGTCCAGCTACTTTGAAGCTGAAAGCATTACGACTATTGATGGTTTTTGGCTCATCGCTTATGTTGAATGAAGCTAAAGCAAATGAGTTTGGTTTCGTTTTTGGAACTGTTTAGAGAGTAAGTGACGTCCTAAAAAAGGGCAAACCAATTGATATGGAAATTGTGGAGGTTGCAATGCCATTCGACCAAGCAAGCAGCAGTATCCAAATGAATCACCCTGTTTGCTTCTCTTTCTTCAAGAAAGTGAAGGGTTCCACAATGAATGTATACAATTTTGAAGGGCCCCAATGACTTGTGATTAATATTTGCTTAGTTCAGGACATCTTTGTAGGTTAGTAGTGAGTTTTGTGCCACGGTTTATTGCCTTCGAAGATCCTTCTAGCCGCATATTCCTTTGTTGTTCACTTGCGTTTTTGACTTGTGATTCTCGCTGTCGTGTGTCTTTCAGCAACATTATTCTTTGTTCTCCATTTTTCTTTTTGATTCGTTCTGGTCTATGTTGTCGGATATTTAGTAACAGTGTATCTTTATTTGTTCTTCACTTTTGTTTTTGATTCATTGCAATTCTCGCTGCCACTTATCTTTTAACCGTATATTTCTTTGTTCTTCTTTGTTCGTTTTTGATTCACTTTCGTTGTTTATCTTCTAAACGCACATTTATTTGTTCACTTTCATTTTTGCGTAGCTTACAGCGTCTTTGTAGTTCTGTATTGGGTTTTGTACCACAGCTCGTTGGCGTCGAAGATTGCGACTGCGTTGTTCTTCTAACTTGAAATTTCTTTGTCCTCTCCTTTCATTTATTGGCTCGTTCTGATTTTTCTGTCGCTTATTTTCTAACAACATTTCTTTATTCTTCACTTTCGCATTTGACTCGTTCTGATTCTTGCTGTCGCTTATCTTCTAACTGTATATTTCACTGTTCTTCATTTTCGTTTTCGATTGTTTCAATGGTCGTTGTCATAAGTCATCTAATTAGATTTTTTTTGGCTCTTCCTTCTGTGTTTTCTATAGCTGCTTGGATTAGTTTGATCTCATTTGCTGGTTTAGGTTGTTCGTTGTCATCCATTGTGGATTTATATTTTTTGGGTCGTTCTCTTGGTATTATCACATATATATATATATATATATATATATATATATATATATATATATATATATATATATATATATATATATATATATATATATATATATATATATATATATATATATATATATATATATATATATATATATATATATATATATATATATATATATATATATATATATATATATATATAACATGAAACAACCATCTACTATCTTTAAACGAGCAATAATTACATATATATATATATATATATATATATATATATATATATATATATATATATATATATATATATATATATATATATATATATATATATATGTAATTATTGCTCGTTTAAAGATAGTAGATGGTTGTTTCATGTTCAATGCCTTTTTCTTCAGCTTTTCAGAGTAATTTGTTATCTTTAGTAATTTTGCTTGCGTCATAGATACTAAAAATTATATTGGACGGGAAATGATGTAATTTATGATTTTAAAATGTATATGAATATGACATTACTTATATGAACTTTTTCCAAAAAAAGCCTCTTAACGAATCTTCTCAGACTCATGACCTATCTAGACAATTTTTCGTCTGGCCAGAAAATCCCAGGATTCCAATTTTTAAAAACATAATAAAAAATGGAGGCGTTTTCAACAGTTATTGTTCGTTTAACGAGATAAGATGATTTTTACTCCAAAATTAGGGCTTTTAACGATTTTTCTCAAACTCATGACCTATCTAGATCGTTTGTTCAGGCCAGAAAATCCCAGGATGTCAATGTTCCAAACAAATTAAAGCTGCTTTCGGAAACAAATTTATAAATACAAAATATATTGCTCTTTTAAAGAGATATTGGATAAGATTCTGAAGTAGCAAAACAAAAGAAACTGTTAAACTAATATAATATTTTTAATAAATCCTAAGAAAACAATAAAAAATAGTAAGCAAAAACAAAAAGACAAAAGCAAAAACAAAGATGTTAAGTAAAAACAAAAACAGTAAGTAAAAACAAAAAGCATTAGTCAATCAAATTCCAGAGACCTTTAGCTCTAATCCAAAGATGATATTTGTTTTAGTCCCGATCATGGCTCAGCCTGACCTCAACCTAACTCCTCTCCCTATACTTTTGTTAAGGGGATTGCTCAAAACAAAATATACACAGAGGGTCACAGTGTAAAAGGATCAGATTACCAATATAATTACACTACCGCTAAAAATGAATAGAATGATGCCAAGTGAAAAGGAAGTACCAAATATTACATCGTATTTTTACTAAAATGCATTTATCGACAAAAAATAACAGTTTTCAATGTCAAATAAAAGGAGACAAATCTCTTATGTATTACACACATCGAGGGACTGTCCATTCTCCACAAATTGGTGCAAATTTCAAAGGATGACTTATTCCTCCTCACATTGCCCACTCCTGTCACACCTTTTCACATCATGCACGAGAAAACCCGCGCCATATCTGCTATACTTCCCCAATATGTGTTATACATTGTGCGTACCACCTAGTGCAACTATTTTTGAAAGTCAGCCACCCCTCGTTTACATCAAGGTGACAACTTTTGATTTCAAAGTGTGTACTGATAAATTACTTTAATTTGACAACCGTGGTAAACATGTCCATAACTCAGCGCATCTGCTTCTAAGTTTTAGCTTCCTTTTAGAGTCTATAGTCCCAATATGAAGTTCTTAGTTGACTCAGGGAAATGATCCTGGATGCTGATTTAACTTTTAGGATGTTTTTTCAGATTTTTCTGTCTGTCATTTGTAAGTTTTGTTTTTAGTAATGTTTTCTTATGCTACTGTATGTCCTTCTTTTGAATTAATAACTCATTTTTTTCAGTCATCGCCTTGTTAACAGACTTTCAGTGGTGTCACTTGTGGGGAGGAGGGCTTTTGTTCCCCCTTTTAAGTTTTGAAAAATACTTCTGTTTCGCAATTTCATTTGAAAATGACTTTTCTTTAATTGGGAATAGTTGCCCCTTCCCTAAGTCTAAGAAAATAAGTCCCCCCTCCCTGCATTTTCGTGCAAAGAATAAAAACAAAAGTTACATAAAATGTTCTATTTGATAATTCCTTCCTATAAAACCCAATAACATTTTTTTTTGCATTACTGATTAGTGTCTTAGCAATTACCTGAAACGAAGAGAATTAGTTTAATTTTTAAGAGGGGTTAACACGCGACGAATTTATTCCATTGTAAAACCTTTAAACCGTTCTTAGAGGGGACAACTGACCTATCCCTCTTCCGTCCACGTATTTAGATACCCTAGGATAAGTCGGAAATTTTGAGTCTTACAACTTTTCGGTGGAATTATGTAGTTCATTTAAAAAAAAATCATCGCTGATTGGTAAGGGAAACATGCACACGGAAGGATAGAAAGCGATTTGAGATCAAGTGAAGGAGTAAGTAACTTCTTATCAGTCATGATAAATCAATCCAAAAAAACCTATGTTTTTAGCGATTACTGTACCATAGCAGGGTAAAGTAAAGGTTAAAGAAAGTAATTCAAAATATGAAATTAGTGGCGACTATAGAAGGGTTGTTCTATGCTGGTTGTGTACAGAGGTAGCAGGCAGTGACTGAAAAGAACGAATAATTACTTCTCATTGACTTGATCCAGTATAAACGACAGACGTCACTGAACGAAGTGTTTGGGGGGGGGGGTTATTGGATTTTACCAACTATCTGGTCCTTTATACTGACAGATTTGACTGGCAATGCTATTAGAATTACTTCATTTTTATTTTATCCACTAAGAATGATCGTCTTTCATTGATATTAGGTCATACATTTCCATCAGTCCATTTAAATTAATAAAAAGAATAGAGGTTGTAACATATGATGCTTCGCGCGACTATTTTGTAGTCTCGAATATTTTGTCCGACTGTTGGAAACATTGGGGGGCACCACCCTCCCCTATAAGTGACGTCCCTTTATATAACTATAGTACCAGTTCATCTGTGGCAACCGAGAACGCGTCCACTAGGCGTACATCAGAAGGTTTATCCTTCTGAAGGCCTTTTTTCTTTTTATTTGTAAATAACATGGAGGGGCTGTCCCCTCCTCAACTCCCCGCTCTTTACGCTAAAGTTTGACCCTTTCTCACAATTCTACTTTTTAAAATAATTATTCCGTATATGAAAGGGACTTTCCCCTCCTCAAAGCCCCCTCTTTGTGCATTTTTTTTAAGCAGAGTTGTGAGAAAGAATCAAACTTTAGCGTAAAGAAGGGGCGTTGAGGAGGGGACAGCCCCTTTCATATACGGAATAATTTTTGTTCGTTCTAAGTTTTAATGTTGCTCTTTACTTTTAGTTAAAATTTTTTTTTTTATTTAATTACTTTCCAGAAAAGAATGTGTAACCGCGCGGTATTACTTCCCCTGCAACTGGGGAGCTTAATATGTGGCTTATTGTTATTTATTCTTTTAAACCAATTAGCTATATACGAAATTTTAACCGATTGCAACTTGGTCCGTTATTGGGTAAAATCATAGATTGATGCCAAACAAAGTGGCAGAAAACACCACTTTCCCGGGTTACAATCTTTTTTGTTACTGAAAAGAGCACGGCAACGGACATTTAATTACTGTTCGGATGAGCCCTCGTTATATCATCGAGTAACATTCGTTCGGTGAAATCACCCTTCGAAAAAAAGAAATAAACACACATTCTTGATCTTTCTTCTAAAAAAAAAATTCTTAAAAAAAAAATAAACAGGAGATTGAGCCCTCCATGGTAGTGTTTTTATAATATGCCAAATCTAATTTTGTGATATTTGATAAAATCAATTGCCTTTTTGAGCCTTTTTGGAGGTGTTTCCTCTACTTTTTGAAAATCAGGTAAGTTTTCTTGGGCTCGTAGTGTTTGATGTGTACATTTAAGTCCAGAATCCCTTCTTTGCTTCATTCTTTTTATTCGTCTTGATTTCTCTTTGACTATTCATTTTTACACGTTGGAAGAATTTTTGGGGAGGCAAGATTTTCCTCTGGGTGTTAGAAATTTTCTGCGGGAGGGAATTTTTTCATGGTGGATTCCTCGGAAGGGGGAGGGAAAAGGAAAATTTCCGGGGGATATATGCTGAACCCCCTTAGTACGTACAGAGGTTTCAAGCCAAAAAGGTGGCAAAAGATGACAAAATGTCCACAAAAAGGTGATTTTTTTTCCCGAGAAACATGGTAGCGGACGTGTGTTTATTTGTTTGTGTTTATTTGTGTTTATTTGTTTATTTGATTTATTGAAGTACTAAAGACATTAAAACAAAATCATTTTTTATCCTGTTGGTGCATCTTAGGCTTATTCATGCCTGAAACCGCAATTTTCTAAGATTTTACTTTTGGCTGTTTCAAGATTATTCAGTTTTTAGGGCAATTTTTATCGGTGTTGCTGCGGTGAACCGTAAAAACAAGTAACCAAAACTAATTAGTTAAGCTTAACAAGGCTTTTTATTTGTGAAAATTCCAAGATTAAAATCTGTTGATCCCCAAAAAGACAGCTATACGTTCATAAGCAAGCTAAACCTTCTTAAGATCTTATATATATATATATATATATATATATATATATATATATATATATATATATATATATATATATATATATATATATATATATATATATATATATATATATATATATATATATATATATATATATATATATATATATATATATATATATATATATATATATATATATATATATATATATATATATATATATATATATATGTATATATATACATATATATATATATATATATATATATATATATATATATATATATATATATATATATATATATATATATATATATATATATATATATATATATATATATATATATATATGTATATATATATCATATATATATATATATATATATATATATATATATATATATATATATATATATATATATATATATATATATATATATATATATATATATATATATATATATATATATATATATATAACCCTATTTTCATACCCATCTTAAAGGTTTGGAATCGATATTATTTCAGATGGAGAGGAGGGAGGGGTTTCTTACACTCTTCTTATTTTAACCATAAGGAGACCTTAATAAAAGTATCATATTCAGCATGCCCAAAAGCCCTACTTCCGAGGTTTCAAACTCCTATGCGCAAAAACATGAAATTTTACATTTTTTCTGAAAAGTTCGATAGTGGGTGTGTGTTTGTTTGCTTGCTTGTTGTTTTTCCCCAAGGGTGATAATGTCAGTATAGTGGGTTTCTTAAACGAAAACTAAAGCCATAATGTGCTTTTTAAGTGTCAATTAAGTCACAGAAAAGTGTCAATTCTTCTTGATTGTGCCGCAAATCGAGGGTTTGCGACCCAAATAAGATCAAGGTGCTATTGAGTGAAAATTCTGAGATTGCCAAGTTCTTTAGAATTATTAACAAATTGTATATACAGCCGATAAATTTTAGATTTTACTAAAGTTGCGATTTTTGGCATTATGTGCGAAAAAAAGTTAATCGAACAGAGCCAAAATAGTCCTGGTTTAGTCCTGGTTTCAGAGTTCATGGTGCCACATGGTGCAATATTTACCCCAAAACACATTCTCAATGCCTACAAAAAGAAAGGGCTATTATAAAGAAAGTATATTCAGTATTAAAACGGTTCTACATTAACATGTTGCTGCACACTAGTTGTTGGGGGAAGATGGAATGTCAGTAGTTACTTCTGGGAGAAGGCGTGCCCAAGCCCTCAAAAATGAGTTTTAGGGTCAGATTTTTCAACTTTTGGGTGACAAGTCCTTTCGAATAATGCGATTCGGGGATTCAGTTACGTATTTTTTTCTCCCCTTACATCTATTTTTCTACTTTTTTCTACATCCTATAATTATATTCTATTATTATTGGATTATTTTCAGTGGGAAGTAGAAATTACATTTAAATGATACCATTGAGTGGCAGGGGAGACCCCTAATTATGAGCGTGAGGCACATGAATATAACTTTAGGACAATATAGGCCATTTTCTAGGTAGGCCTAAATCTATTTATGTTGACAAGATACTAATTCTTTTTATATATATATTATTATTTTGTTTGTTGAAATTGTCTGTTTGCATTTTTGCATCAAGTTTCATATCCATATGATAAAGACGGAAGAGTAGGGGGGGGTGTTCTTCTGGCGTAATATATTCCCAACGAATTTACTTTTAAAAATACAAGTTTCACGTGGTATAAAGGCACTTTGGCATTTCAGATCCCTCTTACTAAATTCTAAGAGCTCCTTTCCAGGGCAATTTCTTGCCATCAAAGTTTTAAGGATCAAGAGTTAAACTTTGGTGAAAAGGCAAGGACCGTTGGAATAAAAAATCCCTTCATGCCTATATTACACCGAATATCGCGTTAAAAACGAACAGAAATTAAATATAAAAAAAACAAGCTGTTCTAAGAATGAAGAGTAACATTGAAACTTTAAACGGGCAAAAATTGTTCTGTGTATGAGAGGGGTTGCCGACCCCTCAGCCTCCACGGTCTTAATGGTAATTTTTAACTAGAGCTTAACTGAAAAGAAATTGTTCCGTACATTAAGTGGCCCCTTCCCAGGGCCGTAATTTTATCAAATTTGGGGGGGGGGGGCAAAGTTGGAGCCAGTTTTCCCAAATAAAGGTAAAATGACAATAAAAACAAAAAAATAATAAGCCGCTTGGTACCATAATGTACTATTTAGTACTATAGAAGTACTATATATATATATATATATATATATATATATATATATATATATATATATATATATATATATATATATATATATATATATATATATATATATATATTAAATATATATATGTATATATTCGTATAATATATGTGTATATATATATATATATATATATATATATATATATATATATATATATATATATATATATATATATATATATATATATATATATATATATATATATATATTCGTATAAGGTACTTTTTAGTACTAAGTAAAGGTAACTTATAGTACTATAAAGGTAAATATGTACTAAAATACTGATCTATTTCTATTGATAATTGAATTATGCAGGTTTATCTTAGTTTTGAAAAGATTTTGGAAGAAACTAAATTTCAGCTCCGGGGGAACAGAGTTCTGGGAGGAGCAGTTGCCCCCTGTCCCAAAGCAAATTATGCCCCTGCCCCTTCCCCTCTTGACTCCCACTCTTGTATCTAAAGTTATGTAGTGACTTACTGAAAGTGTTTATCTGTGCAACATATCATATTAATGCGTAATTGCAAGTGCTTTATTTACGGAACGCCTTTTAAACACTTGAATAGAAAATTATACCGTTGAAAAGAAATGTGTATCAATAAGCTCTTCCAGTCTTTAGATATTTTGAAAACTAATTTTTTACCCATGTCTATTACCCCATGTTTGACCAGTAATTCCTTAAGCATTAAGGCAAAGAATCAAACTTTAGCGTAAAGAGCGGGAGGTCAATGGGTAGGAGAATGCTCCTCAAATACGGAATATTTTTTGTTTTATTTAAGCACTAGTTAGAGCTTACTGTTAAGGGTGAATGGTTAGTAGCCCTACTCATATAGGGAATAGTTTGTGTTATTCTAAGCTTCAGTGTCGCTTTTTATTTCATTTTGTTTCTTTCGTTTACACGCATTAAGACACGCAGTACACGCATTAAGACCAGGCTATATAAAAAACTTCTGGCTTAAAATTTTACACGGAACGAATCCGGTAGTCGCGACGAATCACAAAAATCTTGGGGAAAGCAAGGGCCTTTTTAAGTTCAAGTTCTATTTATTTTCATAAAATAACAATAACAAAAACAACATCCCAAAGGGCTCTATGGCCCGTTATTTGGGAAACGGCATACAATAAATAAAGAATCATAAAACTTTAACGATGATACAAAAGGTATCTTCCAAAATATAGATGGGAGTATTTTGTTTTATTTTCGATTTATTAAAAAAATAAAAAAAGAAGTCTTCTTCAAACTCTAGAAGGAAATTTACTTTATTCTCGCTGAATTTAATTTTTCAATCTTTGTACTCGCTCAGAGAATGTTTTACATCAAGGGGTCACCAACATATCTATTATACCTTTCTTTTTCTGGTTGCTGTAACTCAATCAGAATGTCAGTTTTCTTGTATCTTGTTTTTCTCCTCATTAATTTTGGGATTTTCTCTTCTCAACAGCTTCATTAGAACCTTTTCGAGAAGTTACAATCCCAATCTCCAGAGAATAACGAGCATTTTTCAATTCCACAGCTATTGCTTAGAAACAGCTTCCTCTATTTAGTTCTAGAACTAAATAGAAATATTCCTCCAAAATTAACATTTACATGCATTTCTTTTTAGAAAATCTTTTGTATTTTGTTCTGTCAACCATGAACTATTCGGAAGTAAAACTTCCTGAAAAAAAAATAAATTCAAGGGGCCATCGACTTTCAGAATCCAGGCGTACCAAGCGTAGCACGCCTGAATTCAGAAAAATTTGGGATTTTTTTCCTGCGCTCGTGACTGTGTCTGTCTAGCGTCATTTTCGAAGTCTTCAATGGAAATGTTTACTTGGGTTTTGTCTTTCTCGCGCTAGTTCATACCCCCCCCCCACTTAGGTTGGGCGTTGCCGTGGACATGAAGAACAATAACATTTATGGGGATTTGTACCAAGTGTTTATTGTAGTCTTAATTCATTATCAATAAATCTTACCTAAGATTCTTTTGCGCTCCAAGGAAAATAGCAAACTGATTTTTAAAGTTGATTATAGCAGTTTCAAGCATACATTAATTATTGCTTTGTTTCGCTTCAAAATTATCAACAGAAAATTACTTTTGCAATTAAAATGTAATCAAAAACCAGAAAAGGACAGGCACCAGATTATACCACCACCAGGTTATACTCACCAGGTTAATATATCCAAAACAGGAAGCCAAATATTTCGGGACTTTTGCCAGCAATTGCATGGGTACAAACTTCATTTACCATCGTAATCAATTGTGAAATTGCAAATTGACAGTTGTTTCTGGTGCTTGGGTCTCTAATTTCAGTCAGTTGACGATTTCTAGAAAACTATGTTAAGAGTGATGGGAGGGGGGATTTTTTTTTCCGAGTTGTCACCTATCTAGGTCGTTTCTTTCATATAAGTAAATATGAGTATGCCGAAATTTTCAGAAAAATATTATCGTCCTGTTTTCGAGAATAAACATTTATATACCAGGTGTGGCTATTAAGTAACGAAATTGACACTACTGCAGGTCAAGGAGGAATGCGTCAACCGCCATTAATTAACAGCTGATTAGTTTGAACCTTTCTCTTTAGTAGGCAGTTAGTTTTGCTTCGCTTCTGTAAACAACACACTTGACAGCCTACATTGGCGTTAGTTATGTGTTTTTTTTGCCGGGTATAATGATGAATTATTGTGTTTACTTTTCTGGGGAAGCTGCTACTGAAACTTATTTTTTATTGAAAAAAGTGGATAGCAGTGTATGTTTATCGCGATCACGTTTTTAAGAACGTTAGAGTGTTTTAAAGATGGCAAAGGTGACGTTGAAGGGTCACCAAAAAGTCAGTAACTTGATTTGGTCTGACCGTCTTTTAAGTATTGGCGCAATTGATTAAACAGTAGGTATTGGTAAAGAATGTGTAAGACAAATTTTACATGAAGATTTTAACATGCAAACAGCGTGTGCTAAAAAATGGTGCCTAAAATGTTGACATGTGAACAACAAGCAGGTCGCAAAAAAAACTTACTGAGACTTTGTAGGTGATGCACAACACCCATATATTTTGGAGATGTTCCAAAAGACGTGGTGAAACAAAGTTTTTTTTTACTTATGATTTGGAAAAGAAGCACCAATCCCTGCACTGGAAGATCCATAATTCACCGAGAACCAAAAAGATTCAAAACCAAAGTCAAAATTTAAATCAAAGATGATTATTTTTCTGGTACTTGTGTATTATTCAGAACAAACTCAATAAGTGAAGTTGGGTTCTTTCGAGAAAGTAACTACGATGCAGGTACATTAATATTCTATTATTAAATAATATATTTAATAATAATATAATATATTATATATTATTTAATATAATACAATTATAATTATAATATTAATTAAATATTCTATATGTAGAGGTGGTTAGGTTAGGTTAAGTTAGGTATTTGATATAATGTACCCACCCGCACCCCACTAATGTGCAAATATATTTGACATTATATATGATAAAGCTAATGAAATAAAGCAAAATATGATGAAAATATAATACTTTATTAGGAAAATTGTAAAATTACAACTTAGAATTATGCACTGGTATATCTTCAAACCTCTTTATACCTAATGGAAGTTCATAATCATCCCTTTTCTTTACTGCGTCTTTTAGTCAAATCTTCATTTCAAAATCCATGTTCAGACACTATCTTCTATCATTACGCGTAGCAAACTAAAATGAGTTTTGTCTTTGTGGCTATGAAACCGTATTTTCTCACAAAATGTACCTGCATTGTAGTTTGTTTCATGAAAGAACTTAACTTCCCTTATTGAGTGTGTTCTGAATAATACACAAGTACCATTTTTCTTTATGTCCATGGTATTTTGCACTGGGTTCCTGAAAGTCTAGTAATTAATCAAAATTAAGGTGTTTTCTAAACTACAGAAAAAAGTGAGAAAAAACAACCCGAAATGTGAAAAAGACAAATTACTGGTTCTCTATCCAGACAGTGCGTCAGCTCATTGTACGTTATCGGTCAAGAGGCACCTAGCGAGGAACATAATCCCAGAGTTAGAATATGCACCTTATTCACCAGATCTTGAACCATTTATTCACCAGATATATATATATATATATATATATATATATATATATATATATATATATATATATATATATATATATATATATATATATATATATATATATATATATATATATATATATATGTATATATATTCAAACTTCACCGTAATGAGCGAGGTGGTTTGGAGGAGTAACTTCTAAAATGGCTATCTCGAAATCTTGATCCAGTGACTTTGGGGGGAAAATGTGCGTGGAAGGGGGCCTAGGTACCCTCCAATGTTTTTGTCACTTAAAAGGGCATTAGAACTTTTGTTTTCCGTTAGAATGAGCCCTACAGCGACATTCTAGGATCACTGGGTCGATACGATCACCCATGGAAAAAAACAAACAAACAAATAAATAAACACGCATCCATGATCTCTCTTCTGGCAAAAAAAAATACAAAATTCCACATTTTTGTTGATAGGAGCTTGAAACTTCTACAATAGGGTTCCTGATACGCTAGATCTGATGCTGTGATTTTCGTTAAGATTCTATGACTTTTGGGGGGTGTTTCCCCCTATTTTCTAAAATAAGGCAAACTTTCTCAGGCTCGTAACTTTTGATGGCTAAGACTAAGCTTGACGAAACTTATATATTTAAAATTAGCATTAAAATGATTTTTTTTTTTTATTTAACTATTGGTATCAAAATTCCGTTTTTTTAGAGTTTTTGGTTACCGGTTTTCTTTGTTTTTGTGGCAATTAGAGCTTTTTTATTAATGTTCTTGGCAGTCATTTATATTATGCTTTAAAAAACAAACAATTCCAGGAAGGTTGAACATGTAAAGATTCTAATTTGTGTTTTACCCAATGTGAGTACAGTTTTTGTGTTGCCCGAGAGTTCAGTTATTCGAGGGTTCGGTTGTACGGTGGTTCAGTTGCGCGGGGATTCAGTTGCACGGGGGTTGAGTTGCATGAGAGGTCAGTTAAATGGGGCTCAGTTGCACGAGGGTTCAGTTACACGAGGATTCAGTAACACGAGGATTCAGTTACACGAGGATTCAGTTACACAGGGGTTCAGTTGCACGGTGGTTCATTTACAGTGGTTCAGTTGATTGGGGTTCAGTTAAACAGTGGTTTAGTTGCAATGGAACCGATGGTGTGATTTTTATTAAGATTCTGTGGCTTTTAAGGGGTACTTCCCACGTTTTTTTCCAAAATCAAGCAAATTTTCTCAGGCTGGTAACCTTTGATGGGTAATATTAAACTTACTGAAACTCATATATTTGAAATTAGCACAAAACTACAATTCTTTTGACGTTTCTTTTCATATATCTCTTGATATCAAAATTATGTTTATTAGAGTATCGGTTACTATTAAGCTGGGTCATTCCTTGCTCACAGTTTGTTGCCACGAACTGTTTGATACCGCTTTGGGGTACGTTTTTTTGGCAGTATAATTTTGTCTGTCAACAGCTTTGACAAGTGTGCGTTTTACGCAAATAAGTCATTTTCAAATCAGTTTATGATGTTTTTCAGTCGACAAAACAACAGAAGTTTTCCCCTAGATAGGAAAGTTCGAAACATTTGAGAGTTATGCTTCGAGCTATTAAGAAGAATAAACTCAAAACAAGTTGTCCAAAATATTATGAGGTTAATTTTTTAGTTTTATATTTTTCTATTTTGAAAGTTGTTGCAGAAAATGGCAGAAAAAGACAACTAGGTAGTTCAAACCCTTTTTGTTCCAAGATGTAAATTTTACAAGACACTGTAAAACAGAAGTATTGTTTCACCCAAGACGAAAGGCTATATCAGTGGCATCAATTAGGAGGGGTCGAAGAGAAGGGGGTCTGTGCCCTCTGGATATCGAAAGTACCTTTTTTGTGTGAATTTCTATTGAAAAATACCTCTTTAGTATTTTAATTGAACATGTTTAAAATATAAACGACAATGTTGCCACCTTCCTACCTTAGATAAAAAAACTTTTTGCCCCTCCCCCTAAATGCTCGTGAATTCCCATAACTGTGGCATATCTGACTTTATTTCAAAACAACGTCAAGCAATTTGTATAAAAAATTGGTAGATAACCCGAGGAAATTAAAAAAAGTGCTATGCTCTGGCACGAATTACCAGAGAGTATAAGTAGAAGCATGGTTTCACCCAAAACGGAAGGGTATATTGGGCATTATCTAAATAAAAAGAATGTCTAAAACAAAAAGGATAGGTTCTATTTTTGTTTATGTCCATATATTTTTGTTATCAGGTTTCAAAATCAGGTTTATACATTGGGAAACAGAAGGACTAATTGAAAAGAATATTGCGACTCCGGTCCTTTGCACTTCTTTAAGGCTTAAAATTTCACGCAGGATCAGGGTTGTCACCCTTGAAAAAATCACTAGATTTTAGTGATTTTTGGCTGATTTAGTGATTTTCTTCAATAATCCAGTGATTTATATGCTGATTTAGTGTTTTTTTAGGCATTAACAAAAATGAAAAAAAATAGTGATATATAAATATGGGTGAGAACCCCATGCAGGATGTTTTAAAACCAACCAGAATTGAAAAACACACTTAACACAAAATGATAACTGATACGTTTCTTTTACACAACTATGAATTTTTTTTTTAATGGAATAAAACATTTTGATCGGGAAAAGTGAATAATATATAAGAAAACAAATTTAATATATACTTAAAAATAAAAACTATGATACAAGATTTGATTAAGAAATATTTTAGCAAATACGAATCCCTCAGAAAAGCAACATCAAGTAAATTTTAAAAATGGTTCAAATAAATTTTTAATAATGTCACAGCATTTATTATCTTATTTTAGATAAAATTTGTCCCTCTAATATTGTTAAGCTTATTTCCATGTTTAAGGATCGTATTAAAGCTTTGTTTGGAACTATTTCCCTTAATTGCTTGCAATAAAGAAAGTATAGAATCCGATAATATACCCATATACAATACTGATAAATGTTGAAAGAAATACAAAGGGAAAACTGCCCTAGAAAAAAACAAGAGCTAAGAGCTCATATGGCACTTGTGACGAGGCGAGAAGAGCTAAGAGCCAAGAGATCATATGGTATGAGATCTAACAAAATTCTATGAATCAATAGATTGATTTAAAAAGGAAAATAAGAGGCTTAATGCCGGTCAGGAGTAAAATAAGAGCTCTGAGTCACGATGTCCTTCTAAATATCAAAATTCATTAAGATCCGATCACCCACTCGTAAGTTATAAATACCTAATTTTTTCTAATTTTTCCTCTCCCTTTAGCCCCCAGATGGTTGAATCTGGGAAAACGACTTTATCAAGTCAAATTGTGCAGCTTCCTGACACGCTTATCAATTTTCATCGTCCTAGCACGTCCAGAAGCACCAAACTCGCCAAATCACTGAACCCCTCCCCCCAAATCCCCCAAAGAGAGCGAATCCAGTACGATTCTGTCAATCACGTATCAAGGACATTTGTTTATTCTATCCACCAAGCTTCATCCCGATTCCTACACTCCAAGTGTTTTTCCATGATTTCCCCCTCCAACTCCCCCAATGTCAAACGATCTGGTCGGGATCTGAAATAAGAGCTCTCAGACATGAATTCTTTCTAAAAATCAAATTTCATTAAGATCCGATCATCTATTCGTAAGACAAAAATACCCCAATTTTCACGTTTTTCTTATTTTCAGAATTAACCCCCACCCCCAATAGATCGGATCCGTTCCAATTATGTAAATCACGTATGTAAGACTTCTGCTTATTTTTCCCACCAAGTTGCATCCCGATCCCTCCAATCTAAGCGTTTTCCATGATTTTAGGTTCCCCCACCCCAAACTTCCCCCAACGTCACCAGATCCAGTCAGGATTTAAAATAAAAGCTTTGAGACACGATATCCTTCTAAATATCAAATTTCATTGAGATCCGATAACCCGTCGTAAGTTAAAAATACCTCGTTTTTTCTAATTTTTCAGAATTAACCCCTCCCCCAACTACCCCAAAGAGAGCGGATGCGTTCCGGTTATGTCAATCATGTATCAAGGCTCGTGATTATTTTTTCCACCAAGTTTCATCCCGATCCCTCCACTCTAAGTGTTTTTCAAGTTTTAGGTTTCCCCCTCCCAACTCCCCCCCAATGTCACCAGATCTGGTCGGGTTTAAAATAAGAGCTCTGAGTTATGATATCCTTCTAAACATCAAATTTCATTGAGATCCGATTACCCATTCGGAAGTTAAAAATACCTCATTTTTTCTAATTTTTCAGAATCACCCCCCCCCCAACTACCCCAAAGAGAGCGGATCCGTTCCAATTATGTCAATCATATATCTGGGACTTGTGCTTATTTTTCCCATCAAGTTTCATCCCGATCCCTCCACTCTAAGTGTTTTCCAAGATTTTAGGTTTCCCCCCTCCAACTCCCCCCAATGTCATCAGATCCGGTCGAAATTTAAAATAAAAGCTCTGAGACACAATATCATTCCAAACATCAAATCTCATTAAGATCCCATCACCCATTCATAAGTTAAAAATACTTCATTTTTTCTATTTTTTCCGAATTAACCGCACCCACCACAACCCCCCCCCCCCCAGATTGTCAAATTGGGAAAACGACTATTTCCAATTTAAGCTGGTCCCGTCCCTGATACGCCTGCCAAATTTCATCGTCCTAGTTTACCTGGAAGTGCCTAAAGTAGCAAAACGGGGACCGACAGACAGACAGACCGACAGACAGACCGACAGAATTGGCGATTGCTATATGTCACTTGGTTAATACCAAGTGCCATAAAAACAGAAAATATTTTCCCGTACTTCCATGTTAAAACTCTGCTCTATTTCCATTGGTTTATTTTTGTGATGTATTTTCGTAAGCCAATCACAATATTGGTTAAGCGTATGTTAGAAAGGAAACCCAAATAGGCTCACCTTTTATACCCGTTATTTTAACTGCCCGTTATCACTACTTTAACTTTTGAGGCGATAAAAGAATAAATTATCCCCTGATTGGCTCTTTTTGTATGAAAAACGGTACTCCTTTCTAACTCAATATGGCTTTTTTAACAGTCCCTTATTTGAAAATGTAATCTTAATAATTAAAGCATAGATACTCAAAGTCAAAATGTTTAAAAATAGAGGGGTGGGATATCAAGTACATAAATATTTTAATTTTCACCAACAAATCTTGTTTTTTCCAATGACAAGCGCCTTTACCTTGAAAATGAAATTTTAGGAAAGTGAAAGAAAATCTTTTTTCTCATCTTTTTATGTATTTGTTCATTTCCTTTCCTTTTGAATTTTTCCTTTGATTTTTGTTCATGTCGATTAAAGCTTTTCGGACATGAGGCTGAAATATTCAGAATTTAGATATTATAACTATATAAACTTATTTTTTCAATGTTCACTGTCATATTAAAAACTTTGCCCAATTTCAGTATTTTCATTTCCTTTTCATTTTAAATTGAAAAGCATTGCTCTCTCAGAAATAATTTATATATAATGTATGAAGAAAAATATATATAGTAGTATATATATTTACTAATAAATATATAATACATACAATTTGATATCACTCCACTCCAATAAATTGCTTTAGGTCGAAATCCAAACTTATAGAATTAGAACTTCAGAAATAGATCTAATATTTTCTAAATTTCAAGTTTAACTGAATCCAACTACATTACTCATATTCTGAAAGAATAATTGTTAGAACACCCTATTCAGCAGTGAAGCAGAAGCATAATAAACTGTTCTTTATATAGTGTTAAAAAAAGATTTTCTGCATAACATTAATAACAATGTTAAACATAAAGAGGAAGTAAAGGGTATTCTACCTCATCCTTCAAGCATACTTTCAGATTCTATTTTATGAAAACTTCGTGTCGGAAATCTATTTCACAAAGTCAATACTAAAACTTTCACCAGTTATCGTTCTTTAGACCCAAGGAAGAAATAGAGACATAACAAGATAGGGAAATAGTTTCTGCCTGATAATTTGATAAAGTCATGGATACATTTTTTTTAGTTTCCTCAGTCACTTGTTTCATTAGTCTTGTCAGTTTTGCCTCTGAACGGTTCTGTAATTGAAGATATATATGTAAATGGATAACAGCAAAATACAGTTCAGTTCTAAACGGAACGCAAACTATTCAGCTTCATTTGGAGCCAAGGAGCCAAGTACTTTCATTCGGACACATATACATCAATTATTTCAGGGTTCAGGGGGGACGGCAATAATAAAAAAAATTTATTTGACAATTTGAATCAGAAGTGCCCAGAAATTCAGGAAAATTTGTGATTTTGGGACGTGTAGACCCCAAGAACCCCTCCTGCCCCCTGCGAGCGTCTTGGCTCCCACTGGGATATACGCGATCATATAAATTCCAGCCATACCTTGTTCCACGTCTGACTAGGCCTTGAAAATATTCTAAGAGTTTCTACATCTTTTATGACGATATTATGCTAATTTTCTGTCCTGGCTGCTAGATATTTTTTCTGAGTGAAGAAGGGCAAGTTCCAACTATAACCAGTTTCAGCAAGCCTGAAATTAATACGCTGGAACTCTACGCAACCTTCAAATGCCACTGGATAGTTGTAAGGGTGTAAGGGGGGAGATAAATTGAAGTACCTAGGGCACTAAAACTGTCCTCAGGATAAATTCTAAAGAAATAATGCAGCAATTGCTGCAATATTTCAAATTCTGAAACTTGATTGTTTGCTTTTGTTAACTCGAAACTTTCGATTTTAAATGGAAACCTATATATGTTGATATGTTAATTGGAAACTTTCGTTACATATATATTTTATGTTAAATGGGAACCTGTATATGTTGGAAACATATATGTTAATTGGAAAACTTTCGTTACATATATATTTTATGTTAAATGGGAACCTGTATATGTTGGAAACATATATGTTAATTGGAAACTTTCGTTACATATATATTTTATGTTAAATGGGAACCTGTATATGTTGGAAATATATATGTTAATTGGAAACTTTCGTTACATATATATTTTATGTTAAATGGGAACCTGTATATGTTGGAAACATATATGTTAACTGGAAACTTTCGTTACATATATATTTTATGTTAAATGGAAACCTATATATGTTGGAAACATATATGTTAACTGGAAATTTTCGTTACATATATATTTTATGATAACTGGAAACTTATATATGTTATATGTTATGTGTTATATATATATATGTTATAAACTTACATATGTTCAAAACATATATGGTAACTGGAAACTTTCGTTACATATTTATATTATACTAGCTGTTGGGGTGGCGCTTCGCGCCACCCAAACACTTAGTTGGTGGGGGCGCTTCGCGCCCCCCCCCAAGCCCCCCCGCACGCGTAAGTCGTTACGCGCCATATTAGTTACGCGCCATTGTAGTTGTGTCCCTATGTCCCACCTATGAATATATATATATATATATATATATATATATATATATATATATATATATATATATATATATATTTGTTTTTAACTACGTAAAACTTGCGAATATACAACATTCTTTGCTGTCCCATTGTCTGTGCATATAAATAGAATGTCTGGTTTAACGACTCTTGAACATGCAACATATAATGGTCCATGGGAAAACAATCGGTATTCAGATCTACACCTCATGATTCTAATGATTGCCCTTGAGCTTTGTTGATGGTGATTGCTAATCGACGACTCCCTGTGTCGCCATCGTCATTTATATATCCCCCTGAGCCCACCGGCGTCCCTGTTGTAGTTGTGTCCCTGTGTCCCGGTCGTCATGTCCCGGTGTCCCGGTCGTCATTTGTGTCCCGGTCTGTATATACATTCGTTTTTGAATTGGTCTTTTTTTAGGTTTTAGTTTTTTACCTTTTTTTAGTTTTTTTTTCTTTTTTTTAGTTTTGTTTTTCTCCTTTATTTTTCATTTTTTTTCCTTTTTCATTTTATTTTCTTTTTTAGTTTTTTTTAGCTATTTAACTTTTTTAGTTTTTTATTAGTTTTTAGTTTTTTTTTTCTTTTTAGTTTTTTTGTAGTTTTTACCTTTTTTTAGTTTTAATTTTTTTTTACTTATGTCCTGGTCGTCATTTATACTCCCTGTGTCCCGGTCGTCATTTGTGTCCCGGTGCTTTGTTGATGGTGATTGCTAATCGAACATTCCTTGTGTCCCGGTCGTCATTTATATTCCCTATGTGCCGGTGTCCCGGTCGTCATTTGTGTGCCGATGTCCCGGTCTGTAATTTCGTCAGTCGAAAACATGACGTCAGTCGACACAGAAACATGACGTCACCTGACAGATCCACAGACAGACAACTTATTTATATATATATAGATATACTAGCTGTTGGGGTGGCGCTTCGCGCCACCCCAACACCTAGTTCGTGGGGCGCTTCGCGCCCCCCAAGCCCCCCCACGCGCGTAAGTCGTTACGCGCCATATTAGTTACGCGCCATTGTAGTTGTGTCCCTGTGTCCCACCTGTGAATATAGATAGATTTATATATGTGTTTCAAACTACGTAAAAATTGCGAATATACAACATTCTTGGCTTTCCCATTGTCTGTCCATATACAAAGCCGTATGTACTAATAATGACGTCATATGCAAACGCTCTTTTTACAAACAAACAAACATGCATACACACAACTCGTTTTTATATAGATAGATAGATAGATAGATACAATACAAATTAACTACGTAAAACTTGTGAATATACAACAGTCTTCGCTGCCCCATTGTCTGTGCGTATAAATAGATTGTCAGGTTTACCGACCCTCAAAGATGCAACATACAATTGTACATTGGTAAAGCAATCTGTATTAAGATCTATACCGCATTTTTCTAGTGATTGCCCTTGAGCTTTGTTGATGGTGGTTGCAAATGCTAATCGAATTGGGAATTGCAATCTTTTAAATTGAAAAAGCAGATCCGTTGGAATCATGGGAATGCGAGGAATAAGAACAGCCTCACCCTCATAAGGCCCTGTCAAGATTGTGGCCTCTATTAGGTTTTCCATTGTTTTTTTTACGGCAAGTCGCGTGCCATTGCAAAGCTTTGGTGGGTTGATATTTCTTAAAAGTATTATTGGTACGCCTATTTTTAGTTGTAGCACGTGTGGTGGAAACCCTGAAAGATCTATGGAATTTAAAAATTCAGATGGATAATTAACCGCTTCATTTGGTTCCAAAATACAAATTAACTGCGTAAAACTTGCGAATATACAACATTCTTCGCTGTCCAATTGTCGTTGCATATAAATAGATTGTCAGGTTTACGGACCCTCGAACATGCAACGTACAATTGTCCATGGGAAAAACAATCAGTATTAAGATCTATACCACATTTTTCTAATGATTGACCTTGAGCTTTGTTAATGGTGATTGCAAATGCTAATCGAATTGGGAATTGCAATCTTTTAAATTGAAAAGGCAGATCCGTTGGAATCATGGGAATGCGAGGAATAAGAACAGCCTCACCCTCAAAAGGCCCTGTCAAGATTGTGGCCTCTATTAGGTTTTCCGTTGTTTTTTTTTACGGCAAGTCGAGTGCCATTGCAAAGCTTTGGTGGGTTTATATTTCTTAAAAGTATTATTGGTACGCCTATTTTTAGTTGTAGCACGTGTGGTGGAAACCCTCAAAGATCTATGGAATTTAAAAATTCAGATGGATAATTAACCGCTTCATTTGGTTCCAAAACTGTGTCGACTGACTTGTAAAGGACTGCCTGGTCTCGAATCTTGGTCAAAACAATATTGTTGATTTCGTGGACGTCTATGTTTTTGGGTGCGAGAATCGCTCTTTCACTTAGCCATTTATTATTTTTATAATTTTTTAGAATATTCGGAAATACTTTTTCAATCAATTCATTTTTGGACGTCACTAAATTACAGAAATCAGCAGGTAGTTGTATACGTCCTGAAATTGAGTCTACTGGGAGCTTTCCGTTTCCCATTGCCAGCAATTGATCTGAAAATGTTTGACCAGAGTCATCGTTTTGCAATCGGACACGCATATTTGTAGTTAATTTTAATGTTTTTACGTGTGCCCATAAATTAGAATTTTTCAGGCAAGCATTCATTTCGTCTGCAGGAGTTGATCTAGGTATTATAGGTAATGTTTGCCTGAAATCTCCCGCAAGCAATATTAATGTGCTGCCAAAGGGTTTCGACTTCCCTCGCAAATCTTTCAAGCATTGATCCAGAGCCTCGAGCGATTTTTTGTGTGCCATTGTGCACTCATCCCAAATAATAAGTTTGCATTGCTGCAATACTTTACCCATCCCAGATGATTTGGAAATATTGCACGTGGGAGTTTCTGTAGAATGCAAGTTCAGAGGCAATTTCAAAGCGGAATGAGCAGTTCTTCCACCGGGCAGCAATGTTGCGGCTATTCCGGACGACGCAATTGCCAGAATTCGCCAAACAGCTTCATTACTGCTTATGTATCTTCCAGCGTGATATTGTACGATTTCATCGAATTTTAATCCATATTGGAGTGTTAATAATTCACTGCAGGTGATAGATTCTTTAACAATGGTTTCAGCTAAAAGAATTGAGTCTTTCGATTTTGCGACAATGTATACTAATTTATCACTTAATTTAGTGTTTGATAATTTAAAAACTGTTATAAAGAAATCTTTCCTCTTATCTAGTAAAAGGTTCTTAAAAATAGACAGTTATAATAAAAAAGCCATATGGACAAACTGCTTTAATACTACAGTTAACTTGAGATGTTACAGCTTGGATATGATTTTTGAGTTATTGGAATTTGTTTTATACAATACTTATATAAGATTTGGGGGTGATTTGTACAAGCAAATTATGGGAATTCCCATGGGGGGGAATGCCAGCCCATTTATAGCTGACTTGTTTTTAAGTCAACTAGAATATAAATATATGATGGATAAGAATAATCCAATTAATTTAAAACATGCTTTGTCAAATAATAAAAGATATTTAGATGATATTTTGGTCTTAAATTGTAAGGATTTCATTGATATTTCTAAAAATATATATCCATCAGAGCTTATTCTTGAGCCTAGTCATAGCGCTGGTCATGAAGATCATTTCTTAGATTTAAATATTAATATTTGTGATAATAATAAATTAAGTTTTAAAATGTATAATAAAACGGATGATTTTGATTTTGAAGTGATTAGTTTCCCATTCCCTGAAAGTAATATACACTCAAATATCACATATTCAGCGTTTTTCTCACAGTTACTTCGTTATGCAAGGATTTGTAGTAATTATATTGATTTTAAAAATAGATGTAAAATCTTAAGCCAAAAATTGATATCAAGAGGTTTTTCTGCAAATAAATTAACTTGGCAATTTAAAAAATTTAGTTTTCATTATAACGATCTTTTAACTAAATATCAAAAGAATTATCTAGAAATACTTAAAGAAATTTTTAACTAATTTCGGAGGTTCGAGAAATGTTGTCACAGCGCCATTTATTTTGAATTGCGTTTCTAATTGAGCGGAATTTTTTTAAAAATTAGCCACATGGTAAAGTTGAATTGTATAATTGTTTAGTTCATTCAGGTTTTTTGCAATGTGTTAATATTTGTGATTTGGTAAAATTTATAATATTTAGTTTACCTATTGTTGCTAAAGGGAGGGATATATTAACAGGATAAGCTTGTTTTGGTTTTACTTGGTTGTTTTACATTTGCTGGTTTTTTTTTTTTTCATGGGCATGTATTTTGGGGGTGATACCTGACGCGGGGATGCCATGGATATTCTGTGGTAGCCACAACACTGTGCTGGGTAGAGAATTTAGAGTGGCGAAACCCTTTATAGGCCAGTGTATTCTCCTGATGAGCCCTTATGTTGGGTGTTGCCTCTGAATTATTTGTCTATATTATTTTTTCTATTGTTCGGTAAATGACGACTTATACTTATTGACGACATGACTGCCTGTCCATGGATTATTCTTTATGGTTGATTGTGTGTGGCTATGCTGTTTGACCTATGTGATTGTATGGATGAGTAGGGTTAAGGCCTCATTCAAGTGCTGGTCTATATTAATCACTAATTTAGGAAAACAGTCTTCCTTTTCTCCTTCTGTCTCTTTATTTTTTTTTTTTTTTTTTTTTTTTTTTTTTTGTGTTTGTGCTGTAGCATTGGTGATTTTTCTTTTCATGATATGTATTTGATTGCCTTTACGGAGTTACAGTTTTCAACGTTTATGTGTGCATTAAATGCTTTTGATAATAATGGGGAATATGGAACAACTCACTGGTTATCTACGTCGATGGTGGTACCGTTACGCTTCTTTATTATTGCTGTTTTACCGCCATCTTCAGTAGATCTTCTTCTATATTGTGGGTAACCATCATTGCCAGTAATTGTGTTTGATACTAAAAGTCGAGGATATTGCTTTGTGCACCTTCCTTTGGCCATGCATGGTGAATTTTCGTTCAGTGCACAGCAAGATCCATGTATCATATTTTTTACAATAATATCATGTAACCCCTTATCGACATTTTTATCAGGTATTTCAGCGGAAATCACATCATCAATTTCGTTCGAAGTAATTTTTTTATGTAGCCAGATTAGTATATGTGCGTGTGGCAAACCTCATTTTTGCCATTCCACTGAGTACATCCAGCATCGCACTGACCCAAACACTTCAAGTTTTACAATGTAGTTTATCAGTGATTTCAACTTTTGCCGGAAGACACGGGCCGTAATGTCATGCCTATGAACCGCCGATTGTCCTTGAAGTAAAAGCTGCAGTATCTCGTCCCAAGATTGATTACATGTAAATGTAATAAATAAATCTGGACGACCATAGAGACGAACATACGCAATAGCATCTTGAGCATATTCATGCATATGACGGGGACTGCCAGCATATGACGAAGGTAAAATTGTTAATCTTCCAACGTTTGTGGTATTACCGTCATTTATAACTGCATCTCGCAAATGAATGTATTGTTCAGAGCGGAGCTTGGTCTGATTCAGGCGGATATATAGCAAACGTTCTGATTCAATTTTAGCATACATATCAACGACAAATTGGTGAAACAATTCACGGCATTTTAAAATATAATTTTCTTCATCCTGTCGAATCATTAGTCTATAGGAATAATAATGCATTGCACTGCATTTCTTATTCGTTTCTTTGTTAGTGGCTGGATTCATCAATTTAATATTAAAGTGATAGCCGTCGGCTCCATCCCAAAAAATGATAGGATATTGTAGGGCATCGTAGCATCGATGAGTTTCAGCAATTCTTAACAACTGAGCGTTTCGCTTATGAAGAATAATATCTCGAGGTAAAAACTGATCACCGACCATAACGATTGCCACTTCGTCGATAGTTGGAGCATTGTATCTACGCACATGTTGGCCAGGAGGCGTTTTGTCAGCGGAAATAACAATTTTATGCGTATCAGTAGGCATCAAATCGATGGCTGTTTTGAACAGACGCACTAAATTATTATTTTCGTGGAAAAGATGTTGCAATTGGGAAACGATTGTCCTTTCAACGTTGGGAGAAATTTCGCAACGTGCATTCAATTCAGAATTTCTATCACTGATGAAGTACAATTGTAAAAATTTATGATTCTCGCCTGAGAATGGTAGAAGGGACCCTGCTCTATGATAAATTTGCCCTTTTACTTTGAAAGTAGACATAAATTGATCTGGATTTTCGATTTGGGCTCCAAACGACGTCATTTGGAAACATGAGTTGTATTTTCTGATTTTTGACAAAAAGCGCTTAGATTCTGACGTAGTTCCAGTAAGGAAAGTCTTCAATGGCTCTGGTGGTGCAGCCAATAGAGGAAGTTTAACTTTTCCTGAGGCGCAACACATTCCCATTGTTTCACCATTGAATTTCAAGGCCTTGCAATAGGGACAAATTTTAGACATTGTCCCGATTTGAACACATCTACTCAAGCTATAATCATCGACTGGGTTGTACCTGAATGCCAGGCGATAACTTTCAGGTTGCTCTGATTCCTCGGTACGCTTTCTTTTCTTACTTTCTCTATCAGCAGCAAGCCTGATTTCTTGCTGTTCTTGTGATTCCTCGGCACGCTTTCTTTTCTTACTTTCTCTATCAGCAGCAAGCCTGATTTCTTGCTGTTCTTGTAATTCCTCAGCACGCCTTCTTTTTTCACTTTCTCTTTTAGCAGCAAGTCTGCTTCCGCGTTGCTCTGGTAGTTCCTCGGCACGCTTTCTGTTCTTTCTTTCTCTATCAGCCTCAAGCCGGTTTCCTTGCTATTCTTTTGATTCCTCGGCACGCTTTCTGTTCTTTCTTTCTCTATCAGCCTCAAGCCTGTTTCCTTGCTGTTCTTTTGATTCCTCGGCACGCCTTCTTTTTTCACTTTCTCTTTTAGCAGCAAGTCTGCTTTCGCGTTGCTCTGGTAGTTCCTCGGCACGCTTTCTTTTCTGACTTTCTCTATCAGCAGCAAGTTTTTTGGCATAGACTCTTTGAGCATTTTCATCGGCTTTTGCCATGGTAAGTTCATCAGTCATTGTAAACTTAAACATTAATAGATTTCTACGTGAACATATGTCTTAAATAGCTTGAATGACGTCACCGTCAAAGCAAAAATGACGACAACTAACTTCATGACGTCAGTCGACACAGAAACATGACGTAACCTGATCCACAGACAGACAACTTATTTTTATATATATAGATATATAAATATATATATATATTTTCTTTTTAGTTTTTTTGTAGTTTTTACCTTTTTTAGTTTTTTTCTTCTTTTGTATTAATGCTAAAGCCAAGGTTCAAACCTGGAGCCTCTCGGACCTAGAACCTGAAACATAACGCTTTACCAACTCAGGTACTTCGGCTTGAATACATTCGTTTTGAGCAGCTTCCTCGGGTGTTGCCATTGTAGGTTCTTCAGTCATTTTACAATTAGAAATTCCTCTTTCAACGGTCTTCTTACAACTAAAAATTTGTCTTTGAACGATATTCTTAAATACCTGTGTCCTGGTCGTCATTTATGTTCCCTGTGTCCCGGTCGTCATTTGTGTCCCGGTATCCAAGTCTGTAATTTCTCTCTGAGTGTCCCGGTCGTTATTTATATTCCCTCTGTCCCGGTCGTCATTTGTATCCCGGTCTGTAATTTCTCTTTGAGTGTTTTTTCTTTTTAGTATTTTTTAGTTTTTTATATTTTTTCTTTTTTCAGTTTTCTTTTTCTTCTTTATTTTTCAGCTTCACTATGAAATACATATCGCCGAACCTTTGTTTTTTTAACTAAAATCTGGTAGGCATTGATGACCTTATCCAAGTCAAAATCCCAAACCCAATCATCATCGCTATCATTTTCAGTTTTGATATGTTTTGACTCTCGCTGTCCAGGTGGATCTTCATCTAACTGCGCGGTTTTGCGTTCTTTAGCCTCAAGCCTGTTTCCTTGCTGTTCTTTTGATTCCTCGGCACGCTTTCTTTTCTGACTTTCTCTATCAGCAGCAAGTTTTTTGGCATAGACTCTTTGAGCATCTTCATCGGCTTTTGCCATTGTAAGTTCATCAGTCATTTTAAACTTAAACATTAATAGATTTCTACGTGAACATATATGTCTTAAATATCTTTAATGACGTCACCGTCATAGCAAAAATGACGACAACTAACTTCATGACGTCAGTCGACACAGAAACATGACGTCACCTGACAGACAGACACACAGACAGACAACTTATTTTTATATATATAGATATAATTATGTCTTTTGAAAATTTCTCGATATTTTCTCTGGTTTACAAACATCACCATATTTATATCTCGAAAAGTTCGAAAAAATTGAAAATTAGTTTTTAGTAAAAAAAATCTCCATATACAGTTATACAGATTTTAGTAGTAACAAGTGACGAATAAGCTGAAACAGTGGGGAAGCAGCAAAAATAAACTCGAAACAGATGGCAGCAGACAAAGAAGCTGTAGCTTGTCTTTGAAAGTGTGGCTGCTCTTAAGAACCAACAGGGAGTTAATATTTGAATTCTTACGGACTAAAAGTACAATCAAAATAAACTACCATAATTAGTTATTGTATTTAATTAGTTATTATTATTCAGTTATTGAATTAATTTAAAAAAATGTTATCATTTAATTCATAACTATTATTTAATTTAGCTAATTAGTTTATTCATTTTCTCCGTTCAACTTGGCAACTATGACGAAAATATACAATGTCTTGAAATCATAAATATTAGGAAATTGCGGTTTATAGGTAAGAACAGACCTTAAATGGGTCTCCGAAACCAAACCACTTTATTTTTGTTTTTTTTGGAACTTTTAATACGAGGATCAGGTTCTCTGCCAAATCTGTTAAATCAGCAAACTCTGTAATTGAGCTATGGCTTCTAAAAACGTAGAAGGGGTTCCAAACCGAGTGACCTTAACCCCTACCTATGCCCTTGCTCAATGAGAGCATTTGAATAACCTGGTGCACCTCAACAGAAAGGGTTTCCAGCTCCTCGACAGAGATAAAAGATAGAAAATCAAAAATTGGCATTTGAAAATGACACTTGGAAAACTTTCGTTAGAAAGAAGATATTAAAAAGATATAAAAGGAATGTCTCCTATAAGTGTTTTCAAGGACTTATTGGCCCCCAGACATAATACTTACCTACCTTTGATTATTTTAATGAGTATGTTTAAGAAGACGGGGATTTGACATTAGCTGTAGAGATAAGTCTTGAGATTATTATAGAGATGAGTCTAGGCTCATTTGAACAAGTTGATAAGGAAAGAGGACACGTACACAAATAGCGTATCTCAAGACACCAGCATTGAAGGGGAGGAGGACACTTCCGGAGAAACACGTTAAACAGGTAAAGGGTACGAAAAACATAAGACGCTACGAAGCAAACCAAATAAGTATTCAAGGATTGAGACGGGGGGATAACTTCGGCCAATAAGGCTTCTCCCCCAAACTCACAGACCTAGAAAAGCATGTATTTCTAATTGAGCTAATAGCATTAATATTTAACATTGTATGCTTATCCGCTTGTCAGAATGTTGTTTTATAGCCTACAGCATCAATGAAACCAAAATGAAAAGATTTTAACAACCTTTATCCTTCCTAGGTCTGTTCATACCCTCATGAAATAAACAAAAAACATGTTTTTTCAACCGGAAGTAAGGAGTAACATTAAAATTTAAAACGAACAGGAATTACTCCGTATATGAGGGGGTAAGGCCACTTAGGTGTCCCTTGTCCGTTACGATGTAGCATTTAGTGCTTTAAAAAAACTTCTTATTCCAAATCAACGGTCCTTGTGCTTCAGCAGTCGTTCTTGAAAAACTAGGACAAAAAGTCGAACTTTAGCGGTAAATATCAAGAAGCCCCTTATATAAGAAATAATTTTAATGCAATACGAGGTAACGGTACCCAATAATCCCCGTGTTTACTGCTAATAAATTCTATACATCAATATTCATAAATCGATTGAAAGTGTCCCGCTTTTTCAGTTTTCTGTTTAAGGTCTAAAATTCAAACTTTGGACAAAATTTGAACACCTAATTAAAATCATTGATGAAAGGTAGATTTATTGAATATAATATTTATAAATTCTGCCTTGTTTTTTGTTTTTTTTATCTCCTATGGGGCTTAACACATCGTGGTTTTTACAATGTGATTCTCTAATGTTTAAATACAGTGTAATCATGCGATTTAAGCACATTGAAACATATTGTATAAATAGGAGAAGTGAGTTATTACCACTTAAAATCACAGAAAAACTTAACTTTTGGTAGTAATTTATTCTCTCCCCCAAGATACTTTTTAATCAGGATGCCCCACCTCGCCTTTTCAACCTCTGTCTCGTTAGGCAGGTAAATTTAATATTTTATCCAACATATATATAAGTATTGTCACAATGGAGGCACACTATTTCCTCCCCCCCGTCACCAATACTAAAGACATTGACTAGAATTTTCTGGGCATCAAGAGGGACTAGAAATCAGAGTCTACCGCCTCCACTCCCCCAAAATTCATTACATACTCATCTGGAGCCTCCATGAAATATAGAGTATTTATGCCCTTAGACAAACTCTTTGAAGCATATTCCCCTACCCACCTATCTAAAAAATTAGCCCACCCCTATTCCCTCCTAATAATTGATCTATACTTACAAATCACTGTGTATAATATTATTAAATATCAAGCAGATCAATTTAGCTAAGGCTTACAAATAAACGCCCAAAATATTTTTCTGCAATAAGAAGTGATTTATCACCGTGCAATACCCTTATTCAGGCTTAATCTAAATGAAAGAGGATGAAACCCTACTGGGGGAGTAGGATTGTTGGGATTTTTTTCCTTTTTTTTGAGGGGATATTGTGAAGGAGATTGATCTTTTTTTCTTTTTTTGTGGTATATTTTATTCTTTTTTGTCAGCTATTTATAATGTTATTTTTTGGTGTGTTTAAAAAACGGTTAATTTTTACTACTGCACGCCAACAAAAACATATGTTTTTCCATCAGTGTAAAAGATGTTTGATATAAAGAGTTATAATTGTGTTTATTAATAAAGTATCGTATCGTATAGAGAGATTAACTCCTATCCCCCCTCCCTAGACACCGTTTTCTATATTTATCAGAATGACAATTGAGAGTTAGGTAATTTGGGCTTTGAAAAGTGCTCATTTTGGCATCTCAACCCTCCTCCTACACAATTACACATTGTACCTTCTTCACAATAGCTGACATCGTAGTGAGTAACACAAAATGAAAGGAAATGCTGCTTATCCGTGGTACAATCGTTTTGGTCACTTAAAAAGGGTCCTTGAGCTTTTAATTTTCGTTTCAATGAGGACTCTCGCGATCATTTAAGATCATTTTCGATACGATCACCCCAAGGGAAAAAATAAAAACCCTTCCCTAATTTTTCGTCAAAAAAAAATGCAAAATTCCACAGTTTTAAATAGGAGCTTGAGAAATGTACAGTAGGGGGTCTCTGACATCGTGAATCCAATGGCATGACTGCCATTGAGATAACTTAACTTTTTAAGGGGTTTCCCTCCTTTTTCGAAAATCAGGAAAATTTTCTCAGGCTCATATCTGTTGATGATTAACATGAAACTTGTTTATTTTTATATATTTGGAATCAACATAAAAAATGTAATTCTTTTGATGCATTAATTGTTATCAAAATTTCTTTTATAAAGTTTCAGTCGCTATTCATCCGAGTCGCTCCTTACTTACACTTCAGTACCAAGACATGTGGTAATGATTTTTGTTGTTGGCAGAGCAATACTACATTTCCGTCGACGTGTTGCCCCATTGAACCATGAAAAATGAATATACAAAAATAATTTGTTAAATTGATAGATAAAAAAATAAATCAAATATTAGTAATCAGTTGATTCCCAAAGGTAACTAAACATCCAAAAGAAAGATACTCCTTTTTAATTTGCTTGATAACACAGATTTTTAGCCTAGTTTTTGCTGATTTTTTCCTTAAAATTTCTTGTTTTTGAATTTGATTCCCACTACTACCACAAGTTTTTACATTTGATTTTCGCTGCGACTCAGTAGCACTGCATATGGTCATTTTCATACAAATAAATTAGAATTCCATAATTTAAAAATTCCATAAAAAAAATTTAATAATCAAAAAATTAGGTTACATTATCACTGTCCTTGGTACTTCAAAAAATAAACGAACTTCTCAGCCATCTTAGGTCTCCCTGTGATCTTAAAAATATTGAAGTCCAGAACAACCAGATCTTTACAGGTATTAAAAGATAACGTATTTATAAGGTTTGGGGTAAAGGGTTAGTCTAAGCCCCTACCCTAATTAGGTTATTCACATCTGAGACCGGTGAGAGGTCAAGCGTATTTGTGAGCGTATGCATCACATCTCAAGCCCATGTGTACCGTTCTTATTTGAATATATCACCACTAAATCCGATAAGTTCCTATTTAATAGGTGAATATTGCTAAAAAGAGTGTACAAATCCTAAGAGGAAAATAAATTTGATACGGGGGGTTACCCCCTCCACATCTCCTGTCCATTTTTGAAAAATGACATATAATATGGGTAGCGGGCGGAGGCAAAATCACTTTTATCTTATCTGAAGCACAATCTATCGGAAAAATGTGCCCATCTACATCCTTTGTTTCTGAGAATAAACTTGTATTAATTACGTTTTTTGTATATCATTACTTACAATTAATTAAAGAAAATCTGTATATTACTTGCGATTAAATACTGTACTTCAAGTGGACTGCTAATTTACACGTTTAGCTAAATTAATTACAATTTTGCCTCTTAACAAAATTTTTGCGACTTTTTAGTTCAATTGGCGGAGGCGCAAAGCGGCTATGAATTTGTTAGTCAAAACAGCAATAGCGAGTTACCATTTCAAACTGGTGTTTCAACAGGAGCTGTTAATGGTAACGTCTTTGGATCTACGGTAGCATTTGACCAAGGTAAATATGAAAAATAATCTTATCTTAAGATGCACAAAAAAGTAGAGATAATTCTTTTCCTACTACACAGAAAAATTTAATTATACTTATCGGTTATGTAATAAACACTCGAAAATTTTTGATACACTCACAAGATAAAAACTAGTCAAGCTACTTTTTCAACAAAACAGTTCCTTTGACTTGCTAGGCAAACTGCACTCAGGCCCCTCCCCCTTCCTGTGGTAGTTTTCGTAATTTTGTTACTAAAGCATTATATTTTCATCATATTTTGTTTATTTCATTGGCATTAACACAACTTTACTTTTCGAGTATTTACTATACAACCGACAAGTACGAATTAAATTTATATTAAAAAATATTTAAATTATAAATAATATATAAATATTTATAATATTACAATTATAAATATTTAAAGCCATTCAAAGACGGTTTTGTGCATCTTTGTACAGAATATTTTGAGATGCATTTTGAGATGAAAGTGTTTCAAGTTTTACTATTTGTGCTTATCTTGTAAATATTTTCTACTTCCAGACAACATGCTAACGATTTATATTTTACACTAATGATTATTGACTTTAGTGTTTCGTCCCACGGTCACGCCTGCCTCTCCTCGAAACGATCAATATCCATGGTATTGCCTGTGGCTCTCGTCCTTAAAGGTTGACAAAAGCCAAAGAAAAAATATCTAGTTGAGTTATTTGCATGATGACTGAAAAAGCGTTTAAAAATTTACGAAGTTAAATAAAAGCTTCAAAAAAATACTATAATGATGGAAACTAAACTAATTAAGTTTTTAATATACAAAATCTAATGTGAAGAAAGCTAGCAGCTTTAATTTTGGATGTCTTACTAGAATTTTTCTGTGGATAGAATCCACAAAAAAACAGAAGAATTATTAAAAAATCCTGTGCTTGAAGAGCATTCTGTTTCTTTCTGGCTTAAAATTTCAGACAGAAGAACCAATGAAATAGAATCTAATGATTTGTTCATTTTACTGGCTTAAAATTTCACAAACAAATACAGGAGAACCTATCTGGGTTCAAAAAGCTGCGTTATTTGGTTCCTATTCTGACCCATGCTTAAGGAACAATATATATACCAAGCTATGGCAACCAAAATATGTAGAAGAAAATTAAGATTTATTTTGTACTTTTTTGAGCATTTTGAAATGAAATATTTTATTTAAAAGATTTTTTTAGATACTTTTAATTCATTTTCAAGCCTTGTGCTAGTCTTGTAAAGGTTTTCCCGTTCCAAGCAACATGACAACAGTTTACATCTTAAACTAATAAATATTGCCTGTAGCGCTCCGTCCCAAGACGACGCCAACAAAGATGGCAATCCTCCCAATCTATCTCAGCTATAGATGGCTGGAATAAGTTTTTATGACCTTGACCCGTGAGAAGTTTCTTTTTCCTGATGCTGTAACTCAGGTACATACTCATTTTTTCTCGGGGGAGGGGAGGTTACAAAAGCGTTTTGATGTTATGAATCAAAAGTGACCAGGAATTCAGAAAAAAACTAAGGATTTCTACAGAGCTGGGCCAATTAACCCCCTGCTCTGTGTGGCTTCTGTGCACATGCCTGCTGTGGATACTGGTAGCATTAGGAGAACATCCAAAACAGACAGCACGTTAGGCATGTTAAACTCCCATTCTGGGTATAGAATGCAATCAACGGTATGCTTTGGGGCTCACTGTCTGATACCTCGTCTGGAAATAGCTTAAAGCTCCCAACACGAAATTATTGTCTCAAAAACGTATTGTCTCATCGGTTGTTTGCTCAAACACGTTACCTCCCTAACGTATGTAACGTGTTTAACGTTAGCCTTTGAATTAATTGGAACAATCCTGAAATCTTGGCGTTGTTTCGTGGATTTCTTCATTATTTACTCTCATTAGAAAACTTGTTTTCTTAATTTAATTTTTGAGCTTTTTCATCTTTTTTTAAATATACAAAACAAACTTGATAAAACAATCTTGGTCAAACTCAAGTGATGATACACAACATAAAGAAAGAAAACGATCAAAAATGGGGTTTTTTAGAGGCCAAACGAAAATACTGAAAAAACACAGAAAGCGAATATTTCGAGAGAACAACCACCTCTCTTCTTCAGCGAGAACAAAATAATATAATCAAAGAAAAGGCAAAAACCAAAAAACAAACGCGGAAAGTACAACAAAACCAATTGAAAAAACAATGAACAAAACTGTCAAAAAATTAAAGATAAATAAAATTCAATAAAGACCAAAAATTAAAATCAAATACCCAACAACAATAAAGTGAGTTATTTGCCAATATCCGCGATTTGCACACAATCCAAACAAATATGAACTGCCAAGGACGGATACTAACGAACAACTGAGAAATAAAAGAAAAATTCATTCACTCAAACAAACGAAGCTGCAATTGAATAAATTGGAGAACTAGGTCACTTGACTCTGATCTTAACCATTGCATTTCTTGCAGATACCCTCTGAGACCTAAGGGGTTGATGATGTATTTGATTATGTGATTGGGGAAGTGGTTCAAGGTTTATTTCAGGGATCACTAAAGTATCGGCTTCTCTTTTGAAATAACCTAAATAGGACTTATTTATTCTTAAATCACCTGTTCAAAGCTAGACCTAAACGATGGTATTTATATTTATACTCTACCCTCTCATAACACATACTTAATAATCCAGACCATACTGTTTTATTTAACCAAGATAAACTAATTTCGGAAAATTTCCTGAAAATTTCCCGAGAGCGACTTCGCCCGAAAAAGTCTTCTTAACCTACTTTCTTTTAAAAAATGAAAGTAGTTTCAGTTCCCCCCATGTGAATGTCCCATCCCGGGAAAACGCCCTCCAGACAATTCCATCATCGCTGAAAATTCCCACCGGAAAATTTCCTTAGGACAATTCAACCTAGAAATCTCTCCTTGCCCTTCTTTCATTTAAAACAGGCTTGAATTTTATTTAATTTCTTATCTTACTCAGATCATACCGGGAATCTCCTCCTCCATGGAAAATCTTCCCCAAAAATCCCCTTCTAATGGAGATGTTTCCAGTGGAAAATCCCCATTGAATCGCGGTTGCTTTGGGGCTTGAATTACTTTACTTATGTCCTTGACGTCCTAATGGGTCGTATAGGGTCCATCTGCTTTACACGTTCACAGATCAGTTTCTTATATGATTCTCGCCTGTCAGCTTGTTTTATCAGACATAGAAGGTCATATTCAAAGTTGTCTTACCATCTCATCCTAGATCTTCCAGGTTGGCAGCTAGCGTGAATGCTTTCTTCAAAGGATAATTTGGCAGGCATGATTTTTCCATTTGGTGTATGTGACCCAGCCACCTAAGTTGATGTAATCGCACTTTCTAGAGAATTGTAATTTCCTGCTTCAGTTTCCTTCGAAGGTCTTCGTTGGAGGTTCTGTGTAGATACTAAAGTATCTAGGATATCTAGAGGGCTAGTATACTAGTATATGTCAAGGATATTAGAAGGGCTACCTGCCTTCAAATTTTTCTGGTCACTTAAAAAGAGCACTAGAACTTGTAATTGCCGGTCGAATAATTCGTCTTCCGATCTTTTAGAATCACTGGTTTGATACGTTCGCCCATGAGAAAAATGATTTTAAAAAATGATAATAACTACGCATCCCTGATTTTTCTTCTTACAAAATGTACAAAATTTCACCTTTTTGTTGTTGAGAGCTTAAGGCCTCTGCTGGAAGGTTCTCTAATACGCTGAATCTGGCACGTACGCAGGGGGGGGGCCTTCGGTCCCGGGCCCCCCAAAAAAATATATTTTGAAATGTATAATTTCCCCATGGTTTCTTGGGATTCTGGCAAAAGTAGGACATTTATTAAGAATCTAGATACATGTTTGAAGCCTTTTTGGGGGGATTTTAAAATTCCTGCGTACGTGCCTGCGCTGAATCTAATGGTGCGGTTATCATTAAGATTCCTAAACTTGTTGGGGTGTTTGTCCCCTTTTTCAAGTTCAAATTTTCTCAAGACTCTTAGTTATTGGTGGGTAACTTAATAAATTTTATATATTTGTAATCAGCATGAAAAGGTAATTTCTTTGATTTATCTGTTGTCTTCAAAATTCCGTTTTTATTTTTTGGCTACTTCAAAATTCCGAATTTTGGCTACTGTTGAGCATAATCGATCCTTACTTACAGTTCCTTACCACGAACTGTTTGATAAGGCTCCCGAGGGGCACATTATCGCTATTAACTTTGAGACGTTGCAGATGGAAAATTAAATTATTTTTACTTATTATAATTCATTTGTAGCAGAAAGCTTGCTCACTTATTGTGTAACACCAGAATAATCTTTGCAATAGAAGTGTTTGTAGCAAAAACAGGCTTAATCGATAAAAAAAGTTAAGAAAAAAAGCCAAAAAATAAAACCTTTGGTCCTCGTACTTAAAGCGGCTGTTCCTTATTTAAACAATGCATTTTCTGACAATCTTCTATATTTAAATAGAATAACGGAGCCAGCTAAAAAAAACTGTCTGGAACTATAAAAAATATCAGTTTTTGAAAATTTCTGAAATTTTTACCAAATAAGTATTACCACAAGCAAGAATGGGGCCATCACCAACTTAAACCGCAAAAAGCTAAAGTGTCATTCAACCTTTTCTTTAAAGGGTATGTATTTTGAACGGCATGTTTCTTTTTTGTCAAACCTACAGACCTACATAACAGTTAGTATTCCCGAATATAAATGAAATATTTTCTGACTTATAGGTTTTTTCAACATTTCTGCAACCATGACAAAAGATTCCAAATAGGTTGCAAATACTTAAGGGATGAGATATTGCTAAGGGGCTCTGAGATGGACCAAAGATCTTTCTGTTCCTGATTCGTTATTTCGATCGAACTCTTACGGATCGTTGGATTGGCAAAGATTCCAAAAATTTCCAAGACTATATTCTAGCTAGACAATTCACGCACACCTGAAAAAATCAAAAGATGCTATGTGCACCTGAATTTCCAAATTATTTAAGTCGGAGTCTTTTGAGTTATTAATTTAAAGACTAAGTTTTTATCCATAAAACTAGTTTTAAAAAAGCTGATTGATTAGTTTTGTACATTTGTACGTTTTGTACGTTTTGTACGTTTGTACGTTTGTAGGATAATGTAACACTGGTGCAGTAATGCAAAACTAATATACCTCTTGTTGATCTATGTAGGGAAGTATAGACCTCTATTGAAGAGTTTTTGGTAATGACGTTTTCAGTAATGTACTATTTAGCCTGATTTGACGTCATTTTTGAGGGACTTCAGCCCCTTGTTCAAATTTCTGTGTGAATTTCTCCTCGTCATTACAAATAACTCCTCAGTCAGGTCTGGATAAAAAGTTTCTACCCCTAGTAATTTATCACTATTTCTAGTGATTTTTTATATTGCCTAAATAGAAAATCCCTATATCAACCTGAAAGTCACTAAAATCTAGTGATTTTTTGTCACCAGGTGGCAACCCTGGCTACAGCCGCAACTATGATTTTATATCTCCTACAATTATGTTCTAGAATTTACATTCGCGACGTGATATGACTCCATCTGAGCTCGTTTAATAAAAGTAAGTTTATTGCATGCCATTTTTCTCATGACAGCACAAAACAACAGGTCAATGATATAACTGTCAGAATAATCTTTTTATTGATGTTTTTACGCCCTGTAGCTGTTCTTGTGACTATTACACACGTGAATCAAAAGTAAGCTGGGAAAGAGATGAGGCACGTCTGATTTTTTTTTTTTGGGGGGGGGGCAGGAGGCTGTAAGAATTTTAAGAGAAAAAAAGGTCTCGGGTCCCGGCCCCAAACTATTCTTCCTCAAACTGTTGAATAAAATAGTTTTTAAGTATTAAGCAACAAAAGGTTCATTATTGTTCCTCCTCCTCACCCAAAAAAAACAGAACTCCAGTGTACGGCCCTGGGGAGAGAAAATTAAAGATAAGGTAGATATAGGCAGTTTATACGAGAAAATTAAGATTATTCAAGAAAAATTTTAAAAATTCTAAGATTTTTGGGAATTCCAATATAAGAATGGCCCCAAAGACTCCTGTTCTCTACCCTGTGAGCAACCATAGGATTGTAGAGACAGTTCATCGTTATATATACATATATATATATATGTATATATATATGTATATATAGCAAGCCGTTTTTTATTTACAAAACATGGTAAAGATCATATGGAGTCAGACACAAGAGTGGAATTTCCTTTTTTTAGGAGTTATTTTCTAATGCAACAAATCATATTATTTTTTTAAGGGGGCAGTATTAAAAAATTTAGATTTTAAATGATGATTCGAGTAAGAAGTGTCAAGAAACTCAAGAAAATTTAGGTTTTCAGGGTGAGTCAAGGCATCAAGTTGCCCACCCCCCCTCAAGGGTATGCATACGTCCCAATATACAAGGAATAGCTTTCGTTACCAAAATCTATTCCAATAAATTTTACAAGTGCTCCAGTTTTTCAACAGTGTAATATTGACAAAAAGCGAGTATTTTCTGTTGTTTTAACAAATTCGTCTTATTATAATATTTACATTTTTAAAGTTGTCTGTATATTTCACATTTTTACTATGTTATTTTGACCTGGCCTGACCTTGGCTATTTTTTAATCATTATTTTTATTTTAACAATTCTTCTGTCAGAATATCTAACAGCATCTTATAACATCGGTTGGCTAGTTTATTTGTATATTTTTTTTTTAAATTAAATAGCTCGCTTCGATAGAATCGACCAAACTGAAGACACAATCATTTGTGAGCTCTTTGTGATGGACGTCAGTAGCGCTTAATTTTAACATTTTCAAAGTGATTCCAAATTTTAAATTTTGAAGGCACATGGTAGAGGGGATTTTAATCCACTAAAGGCCAAATAGTACAAAACATTTGGAAATAAGAAATGGTTTTCTGAAAAAAAAGGTTTTCTTGTAAACTATACCCTCCCTCAGAAGATTTTCTGTAGGCTAATCCCCCTCCTCGAATAAATTCTTGGGGACCCTCTCGATCTATAGTAATTATTTTTTTGTGTTAAAAAGTTAATTACAAAGCTATTTTAAATATGGAGAGAGGGAAAAAGGTATTTCATATCTGGATGTTGATCTAATTTTTCCCGGCCGTTTTAAATTTACCTTTTGGAAATTCTCTTTGAATGCTGAAATTCATTGATTCATAATTCCCTGCTTTTAAAGTCATGGCAAATATTCCTTATTAATGTCACACCTTCCAGGGACTGTTGGCTTCCAGGCAACATCAAGCGGATCGGGCATGAGATTGGAGGATAGTATTCCTGGGATACCGGCTGTAGACTATCCCATTTTTCCGTTTGTGCCACCGACTCAATTCACATGCGATGGAAAATTGCCGGGATATTACGCTGACACGGAAACCGGATGTCAGGTAAATGGAAGTTCCCTGCTTAAAGAATAATAAATATAGAATTCACCTTCAAATAAAAAGAAAAAGGTGTGATATTACACCTCTGGTAAACAGTGGCCCCAATTCATGAAAATATAGGACGGATAAGCATTTATTTTATTTTTTTAATGAAGATACAAAAAAAAAATTCAGTACCTTGGGGGATTCTTTTTTTCAATTTTTTAATGAAACCACCACTTTTTTGTCAAAATCAAAATCTAGTAATCAATAAAAAACCAAAAATTTAATATAAAAAGATTGGAAATTTTGCTGGACAAAAGTTGGTGTTCGCCAGTATCCGACGATGGTATTTCAAATTTAGGATTTTGTGCAAATCATGGATATTGGCGAACAGCTCGCTTAAGGTTTGTTAGGTATACGGTTTTAATTCCTCTAATTTTGCTTTTATGGAATTTTATTAGCCTTTTAATTTTTGGCTTTTATTGGTTTTGTTTTTTTACACTGACTTTCCGCTTTTGCTTTTGGTTCTTTCTTTTTCTTTTTTGTCAATTTCTTTGAATATACTTCTTGTTCGCGCTGAAGAAGAGAGATGGTGGTCCTCTCGAAATATTTAATTTTTTGTGTTTCTTAAGTATTTCCGTTTGGCCGTGAAACCTCAATTTTGATTGTTTCTTTCTTTATATAATGGCAGGCCAATGTGGTTTGAAAAATAATCTTAATTCACAAATAATTATGTTATGAATTTATGTTATGAATTTATAATGAGAAGAGAAATCATCAATGTAACAGCACAAACACAAAAAAAAAGAAAAAACAGAAAGGAGATAGAAGGAGAAAGGGAAAACTGTTTTCCTAAATTAGTGGCTAATATAGACCAGCACTTGAACAAGCCCTTAACCCTACTCATCCATACAACCACATAGGTCAAACAGCATAGCCATACACAATCAACCATAATGAAAGTGTGATTTTAGTTTGAACTATTCAATTCTTCTGTAATTTAAAGTGTTTCTCTGAATACTTTCGTAAGAGGACCCTCGACTGATGTTTGAATTGAAGGAAATCTTTAGTTTCTCTATCCCGTGTGTGCTTCAAAGATTTCAAAAGTTTTTCTGGAGATTTTGGATTTGGTTGAGGTATCTGTCTCTTAGTTCAATTTCAAACCGTATAAAAATGAAGTCTCAAATATTCCAATTTCAAAATTGTAAGATTCTTGGCACTTAAAGGTGATGAATGACTTTTTCCTTGAAAGTAAGCAGAAAATAACAAATGTCTTGAGTAAAATGAAGGATCAGACAAAATGAAATACTAGAAAATCATTATTGCAAAATTATTTGTATCCAGGCTTAAAATAAGAAGAAAAAAAATTAGATAGAAAATTTAAATTAGGAATGTTTGTTTGAAAGAGTAAGCAGGGTTGCCACTCCACTTCGTGAAATTCACGATCTTATTGGCAACGCAGGGCTGCAAGCATGCCTGGTAGTTTATGCCTCCACAAAGATTTTCATTGCAGTTAAGATTAATTGCGCAAATGTGTATTCTGTTTACTTGCCAACTGATTCTGAAGATGAAAAGTCTAGCAGGAAGTTCTTCAGGAAATGTAGTAAACTCACTAAATCTATTTCATGTGCACTCAGTTCTGGATGCAGCACAATTCTAGGTGGGCTTCTAAGCTGTGATCTTACAATCGATCTAGCCCTAGAGCTCAGATACTTTTTCTTTACGTATGGATCTCAAGTATGTAAAAAACGATACCGACATTACTTACATTCACAACCCCAGCTCGACCTTTTGACTGGATTTCTTCCTGATTTCGATGCAAACAACCGCTGTAGCAATCATTAAAATGATGACAGCCATCAACATAGCTGATCATTTCCCCAACTATCAATACATTCAAATTCTATGGTTCTATCAGCGTCCCATACCAAGGATCGACATGGTTCCATAAATCTGAGTGGAATACAACAAACTTTGATTTGTTCCAGTTAATCCTTGATGACATATTTGACAAGATTAAAGTGCCATTTCAGCTGCTCTAAGAGACCCTGTCATTTCCAACGTCAGAGAAACAGGTTATGCTGGATATCTGTCAAACTGAGCTGATTCACCAAATGCATTGTTCAGGAAAAAGCTATTCCATCCAGAAAAGTCGGCGTTGGATCGGAGGGGATCTAGACAAATCGCTAAATCCTAAAAATGACAAATGAAAACAAACTGCTCTAAATGCAAATTATTTCAGTAAATCACAAGCATGACTCTCTGGTCTTTTGGAAGCCCAACAGCTACTGTTTCTTGTAGTTTCTGTTCGTGTTATGTTTAACTTGATTATCCAAGTTAATTTCTTTTTGTTTAGGGTCTTGTTATTCATTGATAGTTATCTCTGTTCGTTTTAACTTGAGTCATTATATGACTTTATTTCTGATCGTTTTGGTTTTTATAGATCTTCACTTTCCCTTGAAAGTTCTTAAGCCGAACAGGCCAGTCATGACAATAAAAAAATAAGAGCTAAGAGCTCATATGGCACGAGCTCTAACAAAATTCTATGAATCAATAGATTGATTTAAAAAGGAAAATAAGAGGCTTAATGCCGGTCAGGAGTAAAATAAGAGCTTTGAGTCACGATGTCCTTCTAAATATCAAAATTCATTAAGATCCGATCACCCACTCATAAGTTATAAATACCTAATTTTTCTAATTTTTCCTCTCCCTTTAGCCCCCTAAATGGTCGAATCTGGGAAAACGACTTTATCAAGTCAAATTGTCCAGCTCCCTGACATACCTACCAATTTTCATCGTCCTAGCACGTCCAAATGCACCAAACTCGCCAAATCACTGAACCCCTCCCCCAACTCCCCCAAAGAGAGCGAATCCAGTACGATTCTGTCAATCACGTATCAAGGACATTTGTTTATTCTATCCACCAAGCTTCATCCCAATTCCTCCACTCCAAGTGTTTTTCCGAGATTTCCCCCTCCAACTCCCCTCAATGTCAATAGATCTGGTCGGGATTTGAAATAAGAGCTCTGAGACATGAATTCCTTCTAAAAATCAAATTTCATTAAGATCCGATCATCTATTCGTAAGATAAAAATACCCCAATTTTCACGTTTTCCAAGAATTCCGGTTTCCCCCTCAAACTCCCCCTCCAATGTCACAGGATCTGGTCGGAATTTAAAATTAGAACTTTAAAGCACAAGATACTTCTAAATATCAAATTTCATTAAGATGTGGTCACCCTTTCGTAAGTTAAAAATACCTCAATTTTCAAAATTACCCCCTCCCAATTCCACCAAAGAGAGCAGATCCGGTCCGGTTATGTCAGTCACGTATCTTAGACAGGTTTCTATTCTTCCCATCCAGTTTCATCCTGATCTCACCGCTTTAAGTATTTTCTAAGGTTTCCGGTCCCCCCAACTGCACCCCTCCAATTACGCTTGATCCGGTTGAGATTTGAAATAATACATCTAAGTTACGAGGTCCTTCTAAATATGAAGTTTCATGAAGATCCGATCACTCCTTCGTATGTTAAAAATACGTCATTTTTTCTTATTTTTCAGAATTAACCCCCCCCCCCCTAATAGAGCGGATCCATTCCAATTATGTAAATCACGTATGTAAGACTTTTGCTTATTTTTACCACCAAATTTCATCCCGATCCCTCCAATCTAAGCGTTTTCCATGATTTTAGGTTCCCCCACCCCAAACTTCCCCAATGTCACCAGATCCGGTCAGGATTTAAGATAAGAGCTTTGAGACACGATATCCTTCTAAATATCAAATTTCATTGAGATCCGATCACCCGTTCGTAAGTTAAAAATACCTCATTTTTTTCAAATTTTTCAGAATTAACCCCTCCCCCAACTACCCCAAAGAGAGCGGATCCATTCCGGTTATGTCAATCATGTATCTAGGACTCGTGATTATTTTTCCCACCAAGTTTCATCCCGATCCCTCCACTCTAAGTGTTTTCCAAGTTTTAGGTTTCCCCCTCCCAACTCCCCCCCCCCGAATGTCACCAGATCCGGTCGGGTTTAAAATAATAAGCTCTGAGCCACAATATCCTTCTAAATATCAAATTTCATTGAGATCCGGTCACCCGTTCGTAAGTTAAGAATACCTCATTTTTTCTAATTTTTCAAAAATACCCCCCCCCCTCCCAACTACCCCAAAGAGAGCGGATCCGTTCCGTTTATGTCAATCATCTATCTAGGACTTGTGTTTATTTTTCCCACCAAGTGTCATCCCGATCCCTCCACTCTAAGTGTTTTCCAAGTTTCAGGTTTCCCCCTCCCAACCCCCCCCCCCCCCCCAATGCCACCAGATCCATTCGGGATTTAAAACAAGAGCTCTAAGATACGATATCCTTTCAACATCAAATTTCATTGAGATCCGATCACCCGTTCGTAAGTTAAAAATACCTCATTTTTTTCTAATTTTTCAGAGTTACCCCCCCCCCCCCAAATACCCCAAAAAGAGCGGATCCATTCCGATTATGTCAATCATGTATCTGGGATTTGTGCGTATTTTTCCCATCAAGTTTCATCCCGATCCCTCCACTCTAAGTGTTTTCCAAGATTTTAGGTTTCCCCCTCCCATACCCCCCCCCCCCCAATGTCACCAGATCCGGTCGGGATGTAAAATAACAGCTCTGAGACACGATATCCTTCCAAACATCAAATTTCATTAAGATCTGATCAACAGTTCGTAAGTTAAAAATACTTCAATTTTTCTATTTTTTCCGAATTAACCGACCCCCCACTCCCCCCCCCCCCAGAAGGTCAAATTGGGGAAACGACTATTTCTAATCTAAGCTGGTCCCGTCCCTGATATGCCTGCCAAATTTCATCGTCCTAGCTTACCTGGAAGTTCCTAAAGTAGCAAAACCGGGACCGACAGACCGAGAGACAGACAGACCGACAGAATTGGCGATTGCTATATGTCACTTGGTTAATACCAAGTGCCATAACAAAGAGAGGTAATACTCGAAGAAAAGACAACAAGCGACACTGCGGCCAGTAGAAAGAAAAGATGAAATACTAACACAACGCGGAGGTTTCGCCTGTATGCAAACTAGGCGTCCTCAGTACAAGAGAAACAAAGATAAAACACTGAATTACAAACAAATAAAACCACCACCAATACTAGTAAATACGATTGTCACAACTGATCCACGTAGGGAAAATAAGCTATTAGAGTTACTTCAATGAGAACAACAAAGCAAATCAAAGCAGTTACTTTGATTTTCTGTATCAAAGCAACCGGCTGTACTTTTTTCTCCTCTTTTTTCCTTCCTAGTTCCGATTTGGACCCAAATTGTGTACATATCAATGTTATAGAGGCTTCATAATTTGCGACAAAAAAATCCCTTGAGGGCCTGTCAATTCCCAGGAATCATACACACTAGTCTGCGCGTGCCAAGGGTTTTGGGGACTCTGCCAAGCGTTACGTCTTATGCAGCACACCAGGCGTCCTAAGATGTACACCAGATGAAGGGGATAAGGTAGCCCCTCGGATTCCTCATTAGTTAGATTTAGGGTTTGATCTAATTTAATAAATGAATTAAACTAATCTATTTCGTTTTGAATTGAGATGTTCGTTTCTGTTTATTTTGTTAACCCATGTATGTCCCCTGGTTAGAATTTTACTTTTCGTTTCCTCATTTTTTATCTTCCTCTTGCCGCGTTTTTTACATATTGGGAATTTTGAAGAGACCTCATTTAACCTCAAGTCAAAAATGGTATCATCTTCATTGCCTTTTAGCTTCATTGCGATAGTAAATAAAAAGTTTTGCCAACAATCACTTTTCAGAAAATTGCCTTTCTAAATCATAATCACATCGGCTCTTTCAATGTGACAGCAGTTTCTTCATATAGAATTTTCAATGACTTTGCAGCTCTCTGAAATGCTTGACATCCGTTTTCCAAAGTTTTATCAGGATATTGAGATATTGAAGTTTAAAGTCAACTAGGGGAGCGAAAGCGAAAATAAGAACTTTGAAAAATGCTGATTTCTGTTGGGATAGAAATTAGCATGTGATGCCATAGAATACCAGGGCTGTGGATTTGAATTTTTTAATTTAAATTTGTATTATTTTATTGTAGCCCTACCTAAAATATATAGGTTAATAAAATATTCATTGTTGTAGGTTGTAAGAAATGCTGTAGATTGTTGGAACTTTATTGCTGAACTGAATTGTAGTGGGTTGTGAGTGAGCACATGAGCTAAAAAAAACTTCGAGCAAGAGAGTTGGGATCGAAAGGAGGGGAGTAAATTATCCTCTTTGATTTATTTCCCTCGATTTTGAAAAATCTCATTTTTGGTATTTTCATTGAAAAAATTAAAAAAACAACAAAGTTGCTCATTTCCCATATTTTGAGATAACGTTTTTCATGAAAATATTATCGTCATTGAAAAAAAAATCTTGTAATAATTTAACTCGATATTATTATGTCGCAAAACTTGTCTTATTTAACGAACCATTATATATGTAATTTTTTTTTCTCGAAAACAGCGCTACAATTATTTTTTTTTGAAAATTGACATACTACCATTTTGTTTTTCCCTCATCTGCAAACATAGATCGTCTATTGACTGAAATTAGAGTTCTCTTAAGGTTGAGATCCTTAAGTATTAGTAGGAGTTTCAAAACGCAATTTGTTTGTTAAGAAATCAGTTATTTTCGAGCTTTTATAGAAAACATCGTCCTTTAGTAGCTGCAAAACGAGTTTCAGATTCTTAATTGCTTCACATTAAATCCTACGCATTTCAGCAGAAAAAATTCAATGATAATTTATATACCCGAGGATCGAGCTTCGCTCGGAGATTATCATTCATTGAAAACAAAAATGTTCGTAATAAGATAATAGTTCGTTTTTCGGTGTTAAAAAACGATCTAGATAAATCACGAATTTGGGAAAATTTGTATAGTGCCTTGATTAACTTCTGAAGAAAATTTTTTTATGTGAATGACGAAACAAACATCCAGACGTCCAATACCCTGATAGTTGTACTTTTTACAGCGAATAAAATCAAATGAAACTTGTTTTGTGGAAAAAAAAAATGAGAAATCTTTCAGGGTATTGGACTTTCATTTAACCGGGCGAAGCTCAGTACTCTGGGACTGTACATAAAAGGTATATAGTTTTGTAAGCATTTTACTGGTGAAACCCGTATTATCTACATAATACGTCTATATAATACTAATCTATATAATACTATATAATACTATATAATATATAATACTATATAATACTATCTATATAATACTTATCCCGTATAATCTACATTATTGTGGATTGTAAGAGAGTAGAGCAGGTAAACTGACTTCAGAAATTTAACTCTACATGATTCTGTGCAAAACATTACATAAAAAGTATATAGGGTTGCAAAAATTGTTCCTTAATTATTGCAAAACCTACTATTGAATATGCCAATTGTGTTTATTTGGTTCACGACTTGGGTTAAATGAATGCTAAACAACACCGCTCAGCTATGGCTCTGTGGAAGTCTAGTGGTAGTATTGTAAAATTTAGAGATTTTGTTTGAAACCACCTGAGATAGTATATAAAAAGAAAAAGAAAACAAAAATCGCAGGTGGGCGAGTTGGAGGTGACAGGACCCAAGACTTCTCTTTGAGCCCTTCAGTCACACAAATTGAAAATTCTCGCACAACTCTAATTTCAACAAGGGATAGCGTATGCAACAGTCTAGAGAAAAATTCAGAATAGTAGGGGTAAAGTTTCAGGGAGCATCTTGTTTGACCCAGTCAAAAATCTTCAAAAGATCAAGAATCGTCACATGGGTCTAATTTTCATCAACCAACAATATTTCATACTACTACTACTACTACTACTGCTAATAACTCACTGCAGCACCAAGCCGCCTCAGGCCAACACAACCACGCACGCTCCTCCTCCAGCCTAATCTATTCAAGGCCTCCCTCTTTACACCCTCCCAGGAAGTTTCCATTTCCTTTAAATCTTTGTTTATGACATCCTCCCAACCCAGACGAGGACGACCTGCTTTCTGTGTAGCCCAAGACGGTTGGCCAAAAAGGACAATCTTCGGAAATCTCTCATCCTCCATCCGTAGAACCTGGCCTAGCCATCTCAACCTTTCTTTCAAAATAGCCCTAGAAAGCGGGATTGAACCACATTTTTCGTGCAACCTACTGTTTGAAATACGATCAGTCAGCCGGGTACCCAGAACAATCCGTAGGCAATTTCTCTGAAAAATATCTAGTAAATTTTCATCTGCTTTTCGGAGTGCCCATGCTTCAGAGCCATATTTGACCACTGTCATCACTGTAGCTTCCAATATTCTAATCTTGGTTTGCAGAGTTATCTTTCTATTTTTCCAAACTTTTTTTAACTGTGAAAAAAACCCTGAGCCTTAGCTATTCTACTTTTAACATCTTCGCTGCTCCCACCGTCTTTACTAATAATACTACCAAGGTAAGTGAAGCTGCTAACCTGATCAATCTTTTCGTTACCCAACGTCACATTTTCATCTTCACTTATTCCTATAGATTCTTTTTTGTTAACACAAAAACACAAGATTTGAAGACTGGTCTGACTTGGAGGGGATATGGATCAAAAGGGCTTTATTTGAGCCCTTCAGTCATACGGATTGAAAATGATTGTGTGAGCAAAAGTTTTAACAGAAGTTAAATGATCCACCATTCTATTCAGTTAACTATATATGACCTCATAAATGGGCTGCACTTATAATTTAGCCCCCAGAGGTACGTTCTTTAAACGTCTTGATCAATATCATTTTAAATGGTATTTATAATATTAAGTCCTCATACTACGATATGGGTTGCTGCTGATGCACTCAAAACCCCACAAAAGCTGAAGGGGGCAATGGAGCAGAAAACAAGAGCTAAGAGCTCATATGGCACTTGTGACGAGGTCGGAAGAGCCGAGAGCTCATATGGTACGAGGTCGGAAGAGCCAAGAGCTCATTTGGACGAGGTCGGAAGAGCCGAGAGCTCATATGGTACGAGGTCGGAAGAGCCAAGAGCCAAGAGCTCATTTGGCACTTGTGAGAAGGTCAGAACCTAAAGTTAAACTTTATAGCACAAGATCCTTCTAAATATCAAATTTCATTAAGATCTGGTCACCCTTTCGTAAGTTACAAATACCTCAATTTTCAAAATTACCTCCCCCCTCCCAATTCCACCAAAGAGAGCAGATCCGGTCCAGTTATGTCAGTCACGTATCTTAGACAGGTTTCTATTCTTCCCATCCAGTTTCATCCTGATCTCACCGCTTTAAGTATTTTCTAAGATTTCCGGTCCCCCCAACTGCCCCCCCCCCAATTACGTTTGATCCGGTTGAGATTTAAAATAAGATATCAGAGTTACGAGGTCCTTCTAAATATGAAGTTTCATGAAGATCCGATCACTCCTTCGTAAGTTAAAAATACGTTATTTTTCTTATTTTTCAGAATAACCCCCCCCCCGCAATTGAGCGGATCCGTTCCAATTATGTAAATTACGTATGCAAGACTTTTGCTTATTTTTCCAACCAAGTTTCATCCCAATCCCTCCAATCTAAGCGTTTCCCATCATTTTAGGTTTCCCCACCCCAAACTTCCCCCAATGTCACCAGATCCGGTCAGGATTTAAAATAAGAGCTTTGAGCCACGATATCCTTCTAAAAATCAAATTTCATGGAGATCCAATCACCCGTTCGTAAGTTAAAAATACCTCATTTTTTCTAATTTTTCAGAATTAACCCCCCCCCCCCCAACTACCCAAAAGAGAGCGGATCCGTTCCGTTTATGTCGATCATCTATCTAGGACTTGTGTTTATTTTTCCCACCATGTTTCATCCCGATCCCTCCACTCTAAGTGTTTTCCAAGTTTTAGGTTCCCCCTCCCAACTCCCCGCCCCCATCACAAGATCTGGTCGGGATTTAAAATAAGAGCTCTAAGACACGATATCCTTCTAAACATCAAATTTCATTGAGATCCGATCACCCGTTCGCAAGTTGAAAATACCTCATTTTTCTAATTTTTAAGACTTACTCCCCCCCCCAACTACCCCAAAGAGAACAAATAAGTTCCGATTATGTCAATCATGTATCTAGGACTTGCGCTTATTTTTCCCATCAAGTTTCATCCCGATCCCTCTACTCTAAGTGTTTTCCAAGATTTTAGGTTTCCCCCCTCCAACTCCCCCCAATGTCATCAGACCCAGTCGGGATTTAAAATAAGAGCTCTGAGACACAATATCATTCCAAACATCAAATTTCATTAAGATCCAATCACCCGCTCATAAGTTAAAAATACTTCATTTTTTCTATTTTTCCGAATTAACCGGCCCCTACTCCCCCCCCCCCCCAGATGGTCAAATCGGGAAAACGACTATTTCTAATTTAATCTGGTCCGGTCCCTGATACGCTTGCCAAATTTCATCGTCCTAGCTTACCTGGAAGTGCCTAAAGTAGCAAAACCGGGACTTTAGGTTTTCCCCCTCCGACTCCCCCCAATGTCATCAGATCCGGTCGGGATTTAAAATAAGAGCTCTAAGACACAATATCATTCCAAACATGAAATTTCATTAAGATCCAAATACCCGCTGATAAGTTAAAAATACTTCATTTTTTCTATTTTTTGCGAATTAACCGGGCCCCCACTCCCCCCCAGATGGTCAAATCGGGAAAACGACTATTTCTAATTTAATCTGGTGCGGTCCCTGATACGCTTGCCAAATTTCATCGTCCTAGCTTACCTGGAAGTGCCTAAAGTAGCAAAACCGGGACAGACCGACAGACCGACAGACCGACAGACAGACAGACCGACAGAATTGGCGACTGCTATATGTCACTTGGTTAATACCAAGTGCCATAAAAATCTGCTCCATTGGATCGAAAAAAAGCTGCCAATTTCAGGTGATATAGGTTTCGTTAAACCTGAACATCTCTATTTCAGGCACAAGAAGTTAATGGTTTTTCTGAGATTTCAGGGAAGTGGCCGTCAGCCGATAGTTTTCTGTCATTTATTTCTGTCATTAAGCTCAATAAGATAAGCAAGACTGCCCTGTCAATTCTAAATAGTTTGGCTACTCAGATTAAAAAGGTTTATAATGGGTGAAATAAAGTGGTTCTATACGACACCGCATCGACTTAAGAAAAAAAAAATCGAATATCGAATGGCTGTATATGCTTCAAAAATAGGAGGATACGCATTAGGTTTTCTTGACATTTTTTAAACGATTTGTTATCTTTGAATTTAAATTTGAACATAAGGACACTCGGATTTTTTTTTATTATTGGCAATTAATGACGGCTTGATTAGCTTCTTTTCTTATTTTGGGTGATTAAACTACGAAAGTTCAACTCGGCTTTTTTGCATAATTGGCAATTAATGAATGCTTGATTAGCTTTTTTTATTTTGTGTGACATCAATTTAAGATATCAACCAGAATTCAACTTAAATAAGAGGAGACCAAGGATATAACTCAAGGTTTTATCGTTTAAGTATTATAAGCACTTATTGGATTAATGACGATTCTTGACTACCAAGATCCTTGTGTCTGCCCTAGTCCTCTGCTTGTACGAATGACGCTGATTCGTCAAACCGACTTAAATAAAACGAAGATTCGAAGACTACAGCTCATATCTTCTTTCATCTTTTAAAAGTGACTAGACAACTATCTAGAAACGTTGTAAATAGGGAGAAAAGATTTTAGACCCCCTTAGAATAGAGATTATTAAACGACAAGTTAGCAATAACATCGGCTCTGATAAGAATAGAAATAAGTAGAAAAGGAGACAGAAATTGCATTTCCAGCAAATTCTATTTCTTATTAGAATGGAGACAGAAAATTTCTCCAGCAGCTTGACAAATAGAATATTAAAATACTTCTTGATGATGGGAACTTACTAATAATTGAATAAAGGCTTTTATTTCCATTAAAGATGATAATTTCGTTAGATTTAATGAGAAAATAGCATTTTTGTAACGATTAAAATTTTAACGCATTTAACGGATATTTATAAAATGTCCGAAATAGACCTATCTTTCCACATAGAGTGTGGTTTGATTTCATTGGTTTTTGCATATGGTATGTTTCAGCAACCCAATGACGTTATTTTTTAAGCGTGTACCAGGAAAGGAAGCTAAAAACTCAGCATTTTTTTAAATTGATTGGTTCTTTTGGGAGGTTATTTAAGCCAAAAAAACAGCAAGCAAGTTTTGAGCCACATGATTTTTTACAAGTAAACTCTCTGCTTTTCTGTGTCTGATCTTGTTGATAATTGAATCATTAATTATATTCATTAATCAAACGGAAATTCTCCACTTTTGTGCATTAGACAATATCAGGACGTGTCTTATTGGATAAACAGAGTGAAGAGCCGGTATAGGGCTCTGATATTAAACAAACCTCCACTTTTTGAATTTTCAAATTCTATTTTCAATTATAATTAATATTTGCTGCTTTCTATTATAAAGTAGGGAATCATGAAATCAACAGCTGCGATAATACAAATCATTGGTCAGTATGCAAAAAAAGAAAAACACTTTTATTGAGCCTTTTTTTTAATTAAAAAATCTTCAAACGTAATGTACGTTAACAAACACGGGAGATGAATCTTCTTTCTAGCCTCTTAATTTATAAATTTGAAAGCATCAACGGTGTCAAACCTAGCCCATAAGGAATTTTCACCCCACTTTGGCTTAAAGACCAAATCAGTAAAGTGGGCTTTCTATGCTTTACTAAATTTTTGGATCAACAGAAGTGACTGACTCTTAAATACGCACCTCAGTAAGAACATTCTTAAACACCTCAAATTTATAAATTTCTATGCTTTACTAAATTTTTGGATCAACAGAAGTGACTGACTCTTAAATACGCACCTCACTTCGACTTCGACTTCGACTTCTTAAACACCTCACTTCGACTTCGACGCTAACATACGACGCTAAAATACTACAATAACAAAATAGTCCAGAATTGCACGTTACCAGATTTAAAATATCAAAATAAGCAAAAAATATAAAGTGTTGGTCAGGTCGAGGCCTACTGCGGTAATGGCAAAGGGTGTAAATCATATATTTTAAATAATATGATAATAATAAGTAATATTACAGATGCGAAAAGAAGCAGGATCACACTGGCAGTTCTGATAAAAAAAAAAACAGACTGAAATGTCTTACTAAGAGAATAGCATTTAATCGAAGAAAAAAAAATACAGATAAGTACACACCTAAGTAAGAACCTTTTTAAACACCCCACTTTGACTTCGATGCTAAAATGATTGTCTAATTTCGACATTTTGTTAGATTTTTACATCAACCAGCATGGTTTACTCTTTAATGTGTGTCTGCGTAAGAATTTTTGTTGAATCATGGTTTCAGCAATAGCACCAAGTTGAGTCTTGGCTGAACTTCCTTGAAGTAATGATCCTGGGTCTAATTCTATTTTTTCAGTTTAATTTTATTGACCACATTTTGTTGCAAGCCTTATTTTATTTTTAATACACGTTTGCCAAGGACGACCCTTGAATATTAAGCCAAAATAATCAATTAAGGTTTAGAAAAAAAATCATTGTCTTCGATTAATTCCTTATTGTTTTACTTGTTGTTGTTTTGAAGTTTCAAAACGTGTTTTGAAAAAAAAAAAAAATCAGTCTAGTGAGAATAACATTACCCTGTGTGGCTGATCCAGGCATCAGCCATTTGTACCATTTCACAAATTAATTACCTGTGGAAACGTGTTTGTTGGTAAATTTTTCTGTTAGAAGGGCTGAAACACACCTTATGCATCATCACTGCCACATATAAAAGCTGCTTCTGCCATTTTCACACTTCTGGGGTAATTTCCAAAAACCATTCACAAAGCCGTTCTCGAAGGGAGGGAGAAACAGAGGAAAAATGTAGGTCAGAAGAATTAAAGTGGGATTTAATATACATTGATTTGCTGACCCACCCACTGACAGCAGCTTAGTAAATTGTTTTTGGCAGTTATTTCAGTAGTTAGAAAATATCAAACCCTTTGGTGTGGCACTGACATTAGCCATTTTAAGAGGGTGCTAAGAAAACGGAAAATAATTCATTAACTTTTTTTCAGGCATTCCACATTTGTTATGACGACAGGATGGCTTCCTTTCTCTGCCCAAACGGAACCACTTTTCATCAGCAATTCTTCGTCTGCGACTGGTGGTTCAATTCTGACTGCAACCAAGCGCCTAGTTTTTACTCAGTCAACGCAAATTTATTTGTTACTCATCATTCTTCCCAAACAGGCCCTTTAGGAACTGGGTCCACCCTAACAGCTCAAACTTTATCCAATTATGCAACAGCCAGCCAAACACAAACAGGGCAAAGCGTTTTCTCTAACCAGGGAAGTTACTCACAAGCGAGGCAAAGTGTTGATCAGCAAGAGGAGCAGGAAACCCCCAAAGATTTGCGTCAGTATTTTAATTCGGGGTACTACTCCTTGCAGCCAAGTCAAAAAACGGTAGCAAATGATTTGAAAAATCAAGTTCAAGGAGTTTCTACAGAAACAAATATTGGCAATATTCAACAGCAATCTGGACTGATTCAGAATCAGCAACCGTTTATTCAGCCTTCACAACAAACCCAGACTCTAAATTTAGAATCGCTTCAGCAATATGATTTAAGTCAGAACAATCAACAATCCATTGAACCTCTCCAGTATACCCAATTTTTTCAAGGTACTCAATCTGTGAACTCGCAGCAACTTCCACAGAAATTGGGAATGACCCAGGACCAACAGCAATTTATTCAGTCTTCTCAGAGCCCTCAATTTGTCAAAACTTCCCAGGTCACTCAATCTGCAAATTTGCAGCAGCTTACACAGCAATACCAAAAGGCTGGAAGTCCATCTGTTACATCAAGCTTTCAACAAATCCAACAACCACAATCATTAATTTCCCAAAGGCTGCAGCCACAAGGTACAATTAAGCAGTCACTCCAATTTGTCCAATCTGAAACTAACAAAAATCTGGCACCGTCACAAAACAGCCAATCATTTAATACACAGCAACCGATTGTATCCCAAAAGCTGCTCAATTCAGTAGGCACGCAGCAAGACATTTTAAAACAGGCTGGCCAGAGACAACAAGTGGGAAATACCATATCTGCGCAAAATGGGCAGGCCTACAGCTATAAATCTAGTGAGCCAAATCAGCTCTATCAAAACACATTTTTTAATTCGGGACAATTCCCAGGAGTTCAAAGAACAGGATTAGAGTCCACAAAGACAACAGGCATGAGATACAAGAAAGCGCCAATGCAAGATTATCAATTAAACAATTTTCAAGAAGAAAACAGTATTCCTACAATCCAAAATGTTGATAATAACACAGAAGGTACTAAAACGAATTTTAGAGATATTCTAACATCCACAGGCAATCCAACTACTGACACTATTCCAGAAAACAGCATTGGTGAGGCTGAGCAGTCCATAAATAGACTTGGGGATGAACTTCCTGTTTTAGAAGTAGGTGAAGCTTTTATTGCTCAAAGGGAACCTCAAATTATAACTGAATTGAATTTCCAGGATGTGACAACTGTACCAAGCAACATACCAGCAATTTTAATGACAAGATCACCAACAGCTTCAGCCAAGACTATCACACCATTGACTTTAGATAATCAGCCAAAACAACAGATCATCAATAATTCGCAGAATATTTTTAAACCTAGCCAGCAAATATTTGCAAAAACGATAACAGCAAAGACCGTCCTTCTGGCAAGTACTGAGCCTTTAATGCAGTCACAACTAGCTAAAAACAGCTTTAAAGTCCAACAAAAATATTCACAAGCTTTACCAAATCAACAATTATCTGTAAAACAGCAGCAAATACCTGATCAAGGAAATACAAACCAGCAAAACATTCATAAGACAAGCTTCTTACAGCATGAAAATCACAGGAACGTTGTAAATCAGTTACAAAGTGTAACTCAGAAACCATTGCAGTCAATGATAAATAAACAAAACATGAGAGAACAATCAGTAATAAATACCCCTCTAAGCGTCTCTCGTTTCTCTAATGATGAAACACAGCAACAAGTGGTAAAGCAAAATGGTGCTCAAACTACCACAAGCTCTTTGAAAAATCTTCAGAATCTTACAGGAGCTGAAATACTAGTGACACAGCCTGCAACTTATGCCCGTGCTCAACAGCTGCCCGTCTCTTTGAAGCAAGCGGTGTATAATCAAGCAACAAATCAGCAATATATACAAGGGTCGGGAAATTTAAACACCAATCAAATTTCTCATCAAAAAATTCAAACGCAAGGACAGCAAAAATTTATCCAAGCAACACCGTCAAAATTATCAACTCCATATTACACACCTCAGTCGCCTCTTTTTGGAAAGCGAATCGTCCCTCTTAAAGCACGCAACAATAGCGAGCAGCCGATGGCCACAAGAAGAACCTTACAATCTTTAGGGGGCACAGTCAAACACTGGCCGAGCCACATAGTTAGTCGCTCAACTGTTAGAGACTCCATTCCTGGTTCTGGCAGTTTGTTAATAACTAAGATTGGTCCAACACCAACATTCCATACATACTGGCAAAGGTACTCAACATACCCTTAAGATAACAGAATTAAGGGTACTTTTTGAAGGGTTGTGCATATCATCAACGAAATTGACTAGGATCATTTGTATCAATAAGATTTTTAATTTATTAGTCATCAGAGTTATATCGATGAACAAGTACCGTTCACCAAGCGTTTGGGGGAGGGGCATTGATTTGAAAAAAGCGAAAGAAAAATTTATATGAGAAACATACAAAAAAATGAATTTCAAAATAGAGGGGGAGGCACAGATTAAAGCATCGTTCCTTTGTATATATTCGTATAGGAAGGCAATGATGTGATTATTCCTACTGTGAATCCTCTTCAAATTTTAAATGTTTTCTTAGCCAGAGTAAATATCCATTTTTCATTCTTAGGTAGTTTAGGGGTCCAATCGTAAATAGATCATTGCAATGACTGTAGGATATTGTTTAAAATTTTCTACTTAGAAGAACGGTTGAAGAGAACACGGGGGTCACCAGGGAAGGACCAAAGGCGAGGTTCCTCCCTCTGGAAACAAGAGGATATTAAAGTATCAAGAGGAAAATTAGAAATGCTGGAATTCCAATCCGGGTTAGACAAACCCCTGTCTGTACTTCTTACCATTGGAGGATGTTTCCAGCAACACTCTTGGCATAGTGCCGAGAAAATCTCTGTAATACTATAAAAAAAAGACCAGTTATAAAAGCAATAAAAGAGTAAAATATGTTTGATGCGATGTTAGTTTTTGTGAATCGGATGAGTTATGAAATTTAAAATTTGACACATATTCTTGAATACGTGTCATTAAGTTTCTTTTTTATCTAAATACTTTTAGGAACAGCAGCCGATATTTTGGTCACATGTAGGCTATTGTTGCTTTCTTTTTTTTCTAACTTCGTTCGTAGAAACGGTGATTTTTTTGTGTAACTTTGCTTTCTCGTATTTTACTGCTTAAAATACGACGCTGAAAAATATGTCTTTGTAGAAAATGGTAGTCTTCACAACAAAAACACTTTCCCAACTTTATGTATAAGGTCCAAAGGTCTCTAAAGATATTGATTATTTTTTTCAGGTTTTTGATAAAATTGCCAAATTACTAGCATCTTGCCAGTGAAATTGGGGCTTACTGTTAACTGCTAAATTACTTTCTTATGTAGCAGATAAAAAGATACTAAGCGTCAAAGCTCAGAAAGTGCTGTCCATCTTAAATATCAGAAGAACAATTGAGACTGTTTAGTAGAAACTTTTACTAAGTACTCAAGAGAGAGGGGCAAGGAGACCTGGCGTTATGAGTTAGGAGCTTGCTTTTTGGCTCTAATTGAGCTGAAATCTTAATAGAAGATAGACTCTATTTAAGATACGAAACACAAAAGAGAATTTTGAAATTTTTTTGAGGGGAAGGGGCATAAAATAAAGAATGAAAAAAAATCTCACAAGACTAATTAAAAAAAATGTTTCCGGTTTCCCCATAAAAACAAGGAGGGAGCTCCAGATCCCCTCAAATTCCTAAATTTCCCTAATTTCTTGACACTTCTATTTTAAATTATCAAACAAATTTTCTTTTTATTATTGCCCCCCACCCTCCTGGGAAAAAATTCTTGCGTACGTACCTGTAAAATTATACCCCATTAAGTATAACTTGATGGGCATTTCCCAGTGAAAAATGGGACTTTGCGTCACAGCTGTAAAATACACTAAATGGGCATAATATTCATATCCAGGGATTTGTTAGTTTCAGATTAACCCATTTACTGAGCCAAAATTATGATGGTGCTTCGACTTTTTCTTAGAGAATGCCTTGGACTTCTTAAAAAAAAATGAAAATTTTCCTATTTTCGCGTGTTTCTGAAAAACCTAAACATAAAATTAAAAACAAGTTCAAAATATAAATCTGTACATGAGTCAAGCTGAATCTCAGGCATCGAGCAATAGAAAAATTGTCGTCTAGCGATGAAACACCAAAACTTTAATGAATAGTTTGGTTGATTAGATATTATCATCAATTCTTATATTATACTAAATAAATTATCAAATCATATAAATAAATTATCCTATCATATTTACCCTTCATTATTAGTACTAGTACTTCGTATTTCTATTAAACTTCAATTCCTAACTCTTTTCTAGCCTAGTCCCAGAGACAGGACTTTCTTAAACAGAGTTTCCAGGACTGCCTAAAATTTTGACTCATATGGGGGGAGGGACGTATATTATGCAGATGGCGTTTGATACATAATACAAAAATGTATATTGAAATGCATTCACATAGTGGGGGTTTAAACCTATTAATTTACATAATGGTATAATCTTGGCTATTTTAAACTCTTCATGAAAAAAATGTTTAGAGGAGTAGTAATCTTAATAATCTATTAAATTACAGGCTTGCCTTTTCAAATTAAGGCTATTATTTTTACGTTATAAGTTTTGAGTATAATATGTTCATTGTATTTATTGTTTGTTAATGTCCTTTTCGCAATCAAAATATTTAATTTTGTATAATTGAAGGAATAAATTAGTTTGTTGTTCGTTTACTTGGCATACTTTTTAAACGTATATTTAAGCATTACCTTTCATCAGAACGTTATATTTCATAATATTTAAGAATTTCCTTTCATACGAATCCTATGATCAGAAACCAGAGAGAGGCTTAGGTAAGGTAAGAGGTGAGGCGTAGCCTAAATCTATGACTTTTTTAATCCATTCTAGGATTAGGTAAGTTTTGATTCTAAAAATAACACAACAAGAAGATCTTACGTGTCGTTTTCCCACGGCTAGGGGGGGGGGAGGTCAAAGCCTTGTCCTTTGTTATCTCACAAACTGGCTGTGACACTTCAAAGGTAGAATATTACAGTTATTTAGACTGTGAGGAGACAAAAAGATAGTCAGAAATTTGTTGGCCGTCAATAACAACTTTTTTTTTTTAGTATTTTATTGCTTTTAATTTTTTCACCTTTTTATTACTATTTATTACTTATTGTATACTTTATCATTTGTTTTATTAATTAATAATCTATATTTGTTATTATTTATGAGTTATTACTTATTTATTCCTTATTACCCCTTTGTAACTATTTTATTTTAGATCAGGTTTCACGCTGCCATCATCTGACGATATTCCGCTTTCCCTTGCAATTGTATTTTTTTAAATCTTCTTTTCAGATATTTATTTTACCTTCTCTTAAGATTTATATTGCTTCTGAAATATGCCCTTTTGTGACAAGACCACCGCTGTAACCTGCACCAAAAGAAAAAAAGTATTTATATTATTGATTTGACTAGTTTCAGACTTATCCATTCATAAAGCCAAAATTATGAGATTACTTAGACTTCTCAAAAAATACTAATAAATTAGAAAAATTCTCTTTTTCCAATGATTCTCAACGTGTTTTCCAATCTACAAAATAAAAGGTAAATTCAAAAATATAATTCGGTAAATGGACGAGCTGAATCTCAGCTGCCGAATGATAACAAAATGGTCACCTTACTTTGAGGAATCTAAACCATAGGACTACGCAAAAATACCATACCCAAACCTTATACAGGGGCTTTACAGCAGCTAGCCAATGGTCCTCTTGGGACCATTTCCGAGTAAGGTATTTTAAGCCCTTCCATGAATTTTTATACATAAAGATTTCCAATCTCTAATTGACTTTAATAGAGAGAAACGAAGAAATATTTTGAAAAAACTACAAATTTTCGTATGTATCCTGACCCCCCCAAAAACGATTTGATCCCCCATGCAACCCGCATGGAATATTCTATTCTCGCTGAAAATTCCCCCTGGAAAATTTCTTGCGGAAGATACCACCAGAAAATTCTGCTTAACATAATTTCTTTTGAAAAAGACATCGATTTCCAATCACTTTTCAAATTATGTCTGAAACCTCCCCCTCCTGGTATTTTTCTCCAGACCCCCCCCCCCCCCCTCACGTGGAAAGTTGCTCACAAACAAAATTCCTTGGTGAAGAATTTCTCTCTCAGAAAATTCCCCCATGGAGAATCTTTCCCCCTCCCCATGAAAAAATCCTCCAGATAACTTCAACCCTGAAAAATTTATCTGGACAATTGTCCCAGAACGTCTCCACATATAATAATAAGTCGGCCAAGACAAAGTAAGAGAAATAAAAATAATTTCGTATAAAAATTTTGGCAAATTCCCAAGTATAAAATTTTCTCTACAAAATTCGGTCCCGGAAACTTCTCTTCCCAGGTAGAGTCCCAACCCCCTCTGCTTCCCAATAAAAAATACTATACGTAAACTATGAAAGAATTTCAAAGCTTACAGCGCTTCCTACAGAGGCTGAGGGGGGTTATGTTATTCCTAAAGGCACAGTTATTGTATTTTTCAACCATGCTGAACAAATTACCTATTAAATAATCTTGACTGAACAGCATTGGGAAAAAGAGGGCACTAAGACTTCTATTTTCGGTCAGAATGATCCCTCCCCTGATATTTTAGGGCCATTGTTTTGATACATTCACCCATGGAGAAAAGATAGAAACAAATAAACACGCATCAATGATCTCTGTTCTGGCAAAAATACATAATAACACATTTTTGGAGATAAGGCTTGAAATATCCATAGAGAAGTTTACTGATATGAGTGAGGATCACACAACCCCCCATAGGCCCCGGAGATGGGGCTGTACTTTATGTAATGTATTCACCGTTCATATAAAGCATTTGTTATTTGGAAATATATGTAGGAAATAAATTTATTTGCTATATAGTATTTTTTTTCATATGTAAAGCAGAGTTGTGTCCTATACCTTCTCATGTGGATATTTTTGATGGATTTCGCCCTAAAGGATACTTTATAAGATTGGTGGGAACGTGGGATCTAATGGAGAGGATAAACTCTATTAGAAAGTGATTGTAATGATGAGTTGAGTGCTGTAGATAAAAATTTTAGCAAAATGAATGATTTTTTCAAGGGTTAGAGTATAAATGGTGCAAGAGTATGCTTGAAAATTAATGTTTATTATCTTATTTTTTACGGATTATTTATTACGTTGGAAAAAAATTTTAAAGAATAAGAAAACAAGTTTACGAATTAAGATTAGAATATTGGAAGCTACTGTAATTCGTATTTATATAACGAAATAGCTATCGTAGCACTCAAAAATGAACGCTAAATTACGCTACTTTTACAATCACAAAATGGTCACTTGTTAGCTAAACTTACGAAATATGGCACAACTTTCAATTCACTTGTTAAATGCACTTGGGAAATATGGTACAAAAGAGCTTGTGAATCTTTTCGTATGCAACTTGACTGGTTCTAATTTGTTGTAATGCCTAGTATGTCTGCTGATTGATGTGGATGGTGGAAGTATGGATCGGTGCTTCTCGTTCGAAAGGCTAAGCCAAATTCGTTTAGTTTTTTGAGGATACTGGGGTGGGAAAGGAGCGTGCACAGTTTCGCTCAGTACAGATCAGTCTGAAGTGAGTTGGCAATGGTAGCATAATATAGATAATATCCAGATTGTTTCAAAGACAATAGATGCTCAACACATCCAACAACAACAAAAAATAAAAATCTCCATAGAGTCAAAGTATCTCTTGTGGCAGTAATTTTCTTATGGGGAAAGCAGAAAGTTTCGAAACGTTCCCTATCAACAATAGAAGAAAGTAGTCTTCAGTCTTAGAAGTGGAGGTTTAACCCCCTGCATTACTAATTAAGAATATTTTGTTGAACTGCCAAGTAAATTTTTTAATATATATGACATTCAATCCGGTCACATATGTGTCCGGACAGTGATTTTTTATGGATAAGACCTATATATACAGTTTTACAATTTTTGGTAGGAACGGGTGTCATATAATAAAACAAGAAACGTCGGAGAAAAATCAACAAAATAAGCTAAAAAAAATTTGACACCCAACGGTTTAAGAAGATGCAGTTGGCCTTTAAAGGTGTTGTTGTCTTTGTGTGTCAATAAATTCTGAATGAAAAATGATATCAAACTGAATACATGATCCCCCATGCAACCCGCACGGAGTAGATTTATGGGGTGATTTTTTTTTTATTTTGATATACTTGGTTAAACAGTTCGTGGTAACGAATTGTAAATAAGGAGCGAATCGGCCCAATAGCTACTGAAACTCTAAAAAAAGGAATTTTATTTAAAGTTAAAACATCACAAGAATTGTTTTTCATGCTAATTCTAAGTATATAAAATTGATTAAATTATTGTTACCCATCAAAAGCTACGAGCCTGAGAAAATTTGTTTGATTTTCGAAAAAGGGATGGCCAAAATGCGGGTTGGCCAAATTTTATCAAAATGAAAAAACAAAGTCTCAGAAACGTAATGACTCATTTTATTGCAAAACAGTTAGCAGTATGTTCAATTCTAGACAGTACATTCAAGGTTTAGAAAACTACTAGTTTACAAGTCAACAATGCGTCGACAGATTTCATCTGTGTATTCACTACACTTAGCCTTCCCGCCGAGATCACCAGTCAAAACACGTCCATCCTAGAAATAAATTAATAGTTAATGACAACATATTTATTAATTTATCTAAGGAAGGGAGAGGGCCTAACAGCCCACTCAATACTTAAATTAATCATTAAATTTACTTTTTTTTTCTGAAATTATTCTAAATGTTGTCAACAGTTGCCAGTAATAATAATGAATTATTATTAGTTTACTAACTAAACTGGAATAAATGAGCCAGTCTTCAGACAAGGACGTCTTTAAAAGAAACGTTTTTTTTTTAATTAAACTACATGAAGCAAAAATAAGAAAGTCGTTATAATTATTGTTTTAAATAGCTTTATTGTTAATTTCCTACCCCTATCTGCGCAGAAGCAAAGGGAAACTCCCTCTTTTTATTAGATTGGTCTCGAATTCCAAGGAAATCAAAAACACACCTTTTTCAGTCTAATCCGTATCCCCTGGGGATTACAATCTACTCCGCCTATTCCTTCGGATCTGGCACATCTATGTACACGCCAGATCTAACATTTTGTTAATTATCAATATTTATAATATCAACAAATATCAACATTTTATAAATAGATATAATAAGAAGCGTCAATTCTTCCACTATCCCCGATTTTTTCAGATTTTCCCCGAAAATCCCAAAAGAAAATTGATATCTCCGAAAATTAACGTTTATACATACTCGAATGTTAACTTAAGATACAAGCCTTAATTTTCAGGGACATTTTTGACAAACCAATTTTCTTTCGTGGAAATTCTAGAAAACTCTTGGAACAATGGAAGCAGCGAGTGGCGTAATGGAATCCATTTCCCACTTAAATTTTTTCCACAAAACAGGTATAGACTGAAAATTCAATTTAACTCATTTCAAGCTTAGCAAGAACAAGTCTGACTAAAGGATTTCAACACTCATCCCCTCAAAAAAGGTTAAATTATACAGACGAATTTTCAAAAAGCTTAAATACATTTATCTTTAAAAGGGGTCATGTAGCAGAAGTGAAATTTAACGTTACTTCGCTTAAGTATCACACAAAAAAGGGTTTTCAACCCCCCCCCCCTCAAAGAAAAAAACAAATTTTCATGTGACTAACTGGTGCGCTAATTTATGTATAAACTACTATGAAACAGGCATCACTGACAGCAGCCACCAAGGGAAAGCAACAAAGGGCATATAGGAATTTATCAGATTATGATTATATTTGGCAAGGTCAGGCCATTTACCCCATTCGTCGATTTGCCCAGATTTAGGCTCCCAAACTTCAGAGATCATGAGAGGTATCACTTCCAAAGTTATAAACCTAAAAAACCCTTTACTAACGGGTCATCATGCCAAGCTTCAGATTAATCGAAGAGTCCACTCATTTAGCCAAATTAGCCAAATGCACCCACTTAGCCAATTCTTAGACTCCCAACGTTAGACTCAATATCAGAGTTGCCCAGATTCTCCTTAACGTTTTCCAAATTTTACGGCTCTTTTTCAATTTTATTTTACATTTGGATTACTTACTCAATTCAGTCATTTGGTATGTTATAGGCTTCTAGCTTTTCAGATGCCCAAATGATATGCGAAACATGCCTCCCAAATATCAAATCTATGCAAAACATGCCTCCCAAATGTCAAAATCTATGCGAAACATGCCTCCCAAATGTCAAAATCTATGCGAAACGTACCTCCCAAAGTCAAAACAACGTAATGCCCTTTATCGAAGGCTCACACATTCCAATTCTGACAATTTTTTTCCAGTTCCACGTTTAGGGCCCATAGCTCAAACACGAGTACAAGCTAGCCAGATCATGGCTATATGATATGATATCGATTACACTACAAACCTTTCTTGACCATAGTTAATACAAAAATTCACATCAACATAATATTTAAATCTTATTTTACAAAAGTATTCTACTTAAATGCATGCTGTCAGAAATATGAAGTGGGAAAAATCGCAACTGTACAGGAGATTTGAAAGCAGCCAACTACGATTAACTAACCGAAGAAGAAGAAGCAGAAATTCTTCATTGTTCCAAATATTCTAACATTAGTTGTATCAGAATATACTTTTTCAATTATACTAGCATCATTCCTTATAGATATAATATGAAAAAAACTTCGTTTTCTTAAAGAGTTAAAGAGGCTGCGTCCCAAAGTCGAACCTTAAAACGTACAGGAATTAGAAGAGGCAGTTGGGGGGCTGCCGCCCCCCAAACCCCCAGCTTTTAAAGACTCTTTTGTACAGGTTTTTTGTTTTTTTGCTAACCCCCAGCTCTTGGCTTCGGAAAGGCCCTCTTTTAATTAACAAAAAATTGAAATGAATGAATAATGGAATAACTTCGAAAAATGTTAAACACAAGAGGACAGGAGAACCATTGCGTCGAAACTAGTAATTAGTAACAATGAAGTCCCCCCCCCCAAAAAAAACCTGTACAAAAGAGTCTTTAAAAGCTGGGGGTTTGGGGGGCGGCAGCCCCCCAACTGCCTCTTCTAATTCCTGTACGTTTTAAGGTTCGACTTTGGGACGCAGCCTCTTTAACTCTTTAAGAAAACGAAGTTTTTTTCATATTATTTCTGTACGTTTTTCTACAATCCATGGTGGATGTAATTTAATAATTCCTGTACTCCTCGTACAGGAATTAGGAGAGGAACTTGGGTGGCTGCCGCCCCCCCCCCCCGCTTTTAAATCATTTTATAAAATAGAAAAAAAATAGATAGAATGACCGAAATGTTTCTTTTGCTCATAAGAAGCTAATATTCTGTTATCTCTCAAATGATAAGCTGTCCAGGTGTTATCAAATTTTTTTTGATGTTGTGAAAAAAAACCGCCCGTAAGGGACTTGAACCCTTTACCCGAGGATTAAAAGTCTCACGCTCTACCAACTGAGCTAATAACTTGCATGTGTGTAAGTATAACTTCTCAATAGCTTTTAAAAATTTCAAATTAACATGGGCTCTTATGGAGAGAAATCCGTTAATTAAATAGCTAATGGGTGGTTTCTGGAAAACAGGGAAGGAGTTATCGGATCGAGCTGAAATTTCGCGGATAAGCTCCTGGGCCGTAGGGGACCTTAACTTGTGAATTTCAGCCCGATCGGACAACGTTAAAAGGGGTGGGGGGGGGTTGGAGGGTCGAAACTTTCGGGGGGTTAAGATTTTCCTACGAAACTTTCATGGGCACTTACTCGGAGAATTCCGCATCGAATGAGTCTTCGTACACCCAGATCCGATGTCGGATGTGACCTGTAGGCGTCTAGGAAAAAAAGTAAATGAATTTTAAGTGGCTATGCGTGGTTTCTGGAAAACAGGGAAGGAGTTATCGGATCAAGCTGAAATTTCGCGGATAAGCTCCTGGGCCCTAGGGGACCTTAACTTGTGAATTTCAGCCCGATCGGACAACGTTAAAGGGGGGCTTGGGTTGACAGGTCGAAACTTTCGGCCAGATTTTCCCCATGAAGAAAAAGTTGGAGGGGGATGAAATTTTGCAGGTTTCTTAGTTGGAGCTCGGGCTACGAAATGCATCCCTCCCCATCCGTCTGCGACCACTGGAACCGAAGATCGCTTAACATTGTCGTGTGTCGCCTCTTTATAGAGGCACGAGTGTGCCTCCTTGATATATCCGTACATTTTCAACATAAGTGCAAAAAATTATAACTACGAACTGGAAAACGACTGTACTTGCGCAATAGGCTTTAAACTGTCACATATAATCTAGTCTATCACAGAAGAAGTAGAGAATATAACTCGAATTGTACAATACCTTTATGGTGTCAAAACAGGCTTTTTCAATTTTGTTGGCAAATTGCCCTAGCTCCATATACCTTAGCATCATAACTGCTGACAATAGAAGAGCAGTTGGGTTGGCTTTATCTTGACCAGCAATGTCTGGAGCGGTGCCATGAACCTCAAAGAAGAAAAAAATAGAGACACATACTAGATTTTGAAGCTATGTATATTTAAGGCGTCTACAGCTTTTATTAGAAATATTCGGATCAAATCGAACTGGAATAAATCACTTCGACTTGGAATAAATTATCCAAGACAGAGACAGAGAGAGAGAGAGAGACAGAGAGAGAGAGAGAGAGAGAGAGAGAGAGAGAGAGAGAGAGAGAGAGAGAGAGAGAGAGAGAGAGAGAGAGAGAGAGAGGGGAGGGGGGAGAAAGAAAGATCGGTATATTTGAAAACTATCGTAGCATAGCAAAATTCAGGTTTTTTTCCAAATTTCTACATTTAAATAAAAATCACACACTACTGCTGAGCATTGAAAATTGATGCGCAGAAAGGCACAAATTAGTTTCAATGGACTGCATAAGCAGAATCCAAAAAGCTAGCATAAAAAAAATACTATACATGAATGTGTATGTATAAAAATACATGCATGGTATAAGAAAAAACTGTTTTATTTCCTGAGATGTAGCAAGACTGAAGAGTGGCAATATTTTTCAAAACTTAATTTTCCTTTTTTGTTTGCATTTTAAGAGAAAACGTTACTGACAACTTAACAATATTTGGTCATAAAAGGACCCATACGTTAACATGGTATTCATAGGATGGTAAGACAGCTACCATTATTATGTTATTGTAAACCCAAGACTGGCAGGGTATTGAATTAGTTTTTTTTTTCTCTACTGACTTTTGACGGTTATGTTTCAATCGGACAGATTTTTTTTTTAGACTTCCGACTTCCTTTTCATTTTTTGACAGTATATCACTACTTTTTCCAAGAGACGAAATTTGGCGACAATAGCCGTCCCAATGACGCACAATGACAAAATTTGCCGACAACAGTTGTACCAATGACGTACAGATATGATGTCGCACACTAAGATGCTCAACAGTCGTCCCGATGAGGTACAAGGACAGAATTTGGTAACAATAGTCGTCCCAATCACGCACAATTACAAAATTTGCCGACAACAGTCGTACCAACGACGTACATAAATGATGTACACAAAGACGCTCATTAGTCGTTCCAATGACAGAATTTGCCGACAACAGTCGTACCAACGCCGTACAGAAATGATGTCGTTCACAAAGACACTCAATAGTCGTCCCAATGACGTACAATGACAGAATTGGCAACAATAGTCGTCCCAATGACACACAATGACAAAATTTGCCAACAAGAGTTGTACCAATGACGTACAATGACAAAATTTGGCAACAATAGTCGTCCCAATGACAAAGTTTGCCGACAACAGTTGTACCAATGACGTACAGAAAGGATGTCGCACACTAAGATGCTCAATAGTCGTCCCAATGAGGTACAAGGACAGAATTTGGTAACAATAGTCGTCCCAATCACGCACAATCACAAAATTTGCCGACAACAGTCGTACCAACGACGTACAGAAATGATGTCGTACACAAAGACGCTCATTAGTCGTTCCAATGACGTACAATGACAGAATTTGCCGACAACAGTCGTACCAACGCCGTACAATGACAGAATTTGGCAACAATAGTCGTCCCAATGACGTACAATGACAAAATTTGGCAACAATAGTCGTCTAAATGACAAAATTTGCCGACAACAGTCGTACCAACGACGTACAGAAATGATGTCGTACACAAAGACGCTCAATAGTCATCCCAATGACAGAATTGGACAACAAGTCGTCTCAAATACGTAGAGAAATGACGTCGTACCCAATGATGTACAATAGTAATCCCAATGATGAATATCCTTTAAATGATGTACGTGTCTTTTCTCTTACAAGCCACGCGTTACTTATCCATGGAGTGCAAACACCTTTACGATAGATCCGGTAAAAATGGGTTAGCCACGATTTCGTTTTAAGCTGACAGAGTTTAGATAGGAATTTGGCAGCATGGAATTATGCAGCACATTCGCTTCTTCATGGAAGGCACCAATAAGTTGGATTAGGTGAGAGGGGTTAACAACGATATTATTCTGGTCGATATTATTTTAGCTAGAGAAATTTTCTTGACGTAACCTCAAGTCCCCCAAGGGAAATCTAACACAAAGGGTTTTTTTTACTGCAGCATTGCCAATATTTTGAGTCAATATAGAATTGTTACTTCTCGTCCGAGCAAGTACAAACCTTATGGCTACATATAAACTATGTATAGCTACATATAGCTTATATATAAACTATGTAAACTAATGTAAACTAACTGTATATGTAAACCAGAAGTTACATATAGCTTATAGAAAATAGGTTCACCAAGATTGAGATAACATAGATTCAGGAAACATCGGGAGCTTAATTGTAACTTCTGCAAACTACGCAAATATAGGATCAAGAAGGGACTCGGCAGCTACCAAGAAACATAAATAATTGAGGAAATAAATAGGTCACAGGCAAGTCTTGCAGATTCAGAATATATAATTTCAGCGAAAGATTCGATAAATATATGACTTTCAGGCCACTTCTGTAGCAGATATATGAAACACCACCCCTTATATTCTGGAAGCCAATTTTTAATTCACTTAGCATAATTTACTATAACAAAAAATAACTGAAGCAAACACAAAACGGAGATTTACGCGGAAAAACAAATGTGTTAATGGAGGTTAAGACAAAAATCAAGCGTCAGATATACACAATACTTATTGATTTTTGTGTATGATTGCTAGTACTGTTAGGGTATTAATAAATAAGTAAAGAGGACCCACCTAGTACTTACTCATCCTAAATGGTGTGTTTGTCTTTTGTAACTAAAAACCTTCAAAATGGCACATTTAGGTAGAAATGGTCCACATGGAGAAAAAAGGGTAATAACAGACAATCTAAACAAATTAACAGATCTTCAGTCCACCTCCAATAAAAACTAATGCCTCCTTTACTGACCTAACAATTACGGGCATTCAAAAAGAGGGAGGTGACCGGTGCTATTTAAGGCAATAAGTTAGTTTTTTGGTAGTTAAGAAAAATTCAGGGGAGGGATTATTTCTCCCATGGGCACCACCTACCCTAGAAACAGTCCTGCTAACAACATATTCATTATAACAAAGTCGAAAAAATTACTAGCCAAATAGTTATAAATGATTCGAGAGCCACCTAGAAACGATAATTATGCAAAAAGGGAAATTAATGTGCTTACTGATTCGAAGATGGCACCATTCGTTCCAATATTTCCTGAAGGAGTCAGTCCTAGTCCACCAACTAAACCAGCACACAGATCTGACAAAATGTCACCATAAAGATTTGGCATAACTAGTACGTCGTACTCTGAAGGATCCTGAAAAATAGAAATGACAACGTTCATAATAGGTCTCATTTCTTGTAATCAGACAACCAAGATCTAAATTATCTGACTCCAAATTTTTTACACTCAGACTTTTATTCTTAGTTATGAATGAAAAAATAGGGGGGGGGGGGGAGAGCACCTTTAAATTGGACATAAGTGGCATTTCGCCTAGTTGGTCGTATTACACATTACCAGACGAAAAAAAAAATCTGCAAATTTTAGGTTAACTTTGCATTGACCCAAAGTTTAAAATGTGTTATTTAGAAATAAAACGCATAATGATAGACCTCCCCTGATTTTAGAGATATAGCCTACAAGTCTTGATAAAGAGTTCTGCGGAAAAAAATAAGAAATTTTCAGACAAAACTTTTTCTCCTTTTTTGCTTGGGTATGAACAGCGGTGGAGAAATTATCGCTCAAAAAATCCTTAAATTCTGGAAAGCAAACGTTTTAATCCAGGCGAATATTCAGTTCACTTCTGCTTCGATTCAAAATTAAAAAATTCACTATTTAGAAATAACCCAGGAGTACATTCGCCCCTTGATTACAAGAAACGGACCTCCAAGTCTTGATAAATGATGTTAACATATTCGGTCTTTTTATTTTCAATATTGTAAATTAAAACAAAAAAAAAAAACTTTAAGTGTCTATTTTTCAGAATTTCTGATAGCCTAATAGAGCCAAGATTATACCTTCGCATTTGCTTCACTTCAGTTCACTGTTTCACTTTGCAAATCAAAATGACCTATGATAGTATTGACACAAAGTATCATCTCATTTCACAGATTTGATAACTTACCAATTTTATTTATTATTAACAAACATCGTCACTCCAAATCCACCTTAGACTAAAATTACATTTGTGAACCATCCACCAACACAAAGCACAAGAGATGCGTTCCATGGCAAATATAGATTATAATGATTGAAATGGAAAAGAAAAGAGGAAGTAAGAAGAAGTGGGGGTTAACAGGTTCAGTCTTTTTGGGAAAAATTGTTCGGTACTTAACTGTTATAGCTATAACACTCAAGTTGTTCATCTAAGTGGAACTGGTTTTTCCTACCATACATGAAATTCATTTAGTTTGCGATCTGTATTGATAGAGAATAGTGTCTAACCATGGATGTTAAGTTGAAAATTTGGTTAGGTTAGGTCAGGTGGGAGCAGTGAAGATGTTTGAAGTAGAATAGCCAAGGCTCAGGGTGTTTTTTCACAGTTAAATAAAGTTTGGAAGAATATGAAGATAAGCCTGCAAATCAATATTAGAATATTAGAAGCTACAGTGATGACAGTGGTCAAATATGGCTCTGAAGCATGGGCGCTCCGAAAAGCGGATGGAAATTTACTAGATGTTTTCCAGAGAAATTGTCTACGGATTGTTCTGGGTACCCGGTTGACTGACTGTATTTCAAACAGTAGGTTGTACGAAAAATGTAGTTCAATCCCGCTTTGAAAGGGCTATAATGAAAGAAAGGTTGAGATGGCTAGTCCACGTTCTGCGGATGAAGGATGACAGATTGCCGAAGATTGTCCTTTTTGGCCATCCGTCTGGGGCTAAACGGAAAGCAGGTCGTCCTCGTCTGGGGTAGGAGCATGTCATAAAGAAAGATCTGAAGGAAATGGGAACTCCCTGGGAGGGTGTAAAGAGCGAGACATTGAATAGATTGGGTGGGAGGAGGAGCGTGCGTAGCTGTGTTGGCCTCGGGTGGCTTGGTGCTGCGGTAAGTTAGTAGTAGTAGTAGTAGGTGTGGTAAGGTTATGTTAGGTCAGGTTCGGATGAATCAATGAAATATATATATCAGTGAAAATGAATATGAAAGACCAGCTGCAGCGGGTTTCTCCTGCGCAGCAGGTTTCCAATATCAAACAACGAGCGTGGGCTCTCTATTATATCTCTATGGTTATAATACTTTTAATCCAGCTCTTAGGTTTTATCAGTGAATATGAATATGAAAGACCAGCTGCAGCGGGTTTCTCCTGTGCAGCAGATTTCCAGTATCAAACAACGAGCGTGGGCTCTCTATTATATCTCTATGGATATAATACTTTTAATCTAGCTCTTAGGTTTTATCAGTGAATATGAATATGAAACACCAGCTGCAGCGGGTTTCTCCTGTGCAGCAGATTTCCAATATCAAACAACGAGCGTGGGCTCTCTATTATATCTCTATGGTTATAATACTTTTAATCCAGCTCTTAGGTTTTATCAGTGAATATGAATATGAAACACCAGCTGCAGCGGGTTTCTCCTGTGCAGCAGATTTCCAATATCAAACAACGAGCGTGGGCTCTCTATTATATCTCTATGGTTATAATACTTTTAATCCAGCTCTTAGGTTTTATCGGTGAATATGAATATGAAAGACCAGCTGCAGCGGGTTTCTCCTGTGCAGCCGATTTCCAATATCAAACAACGAGCGTGGGTTCTCTATTATATCTCTATGGTTATAATACTTTTAATCCAGCTCTTAGGTTTTATCAGTGAATATGAAACACCAGCTGCAATGGGTTTCTCCTGTGCAGCCGATTTCCAATATCAAACAACGAGCGTGGGCTCTCTATTATATCTCTATGGTTATAATACTTTTAATCCAGCTCTTAGGTTTTATCAGTGAATATGAATATGAAAGACCAACTGCAGCGGGTTGCGTCTATTTATAAAATATAGGAAAATGCTCCCTTTTCAATGATTTTCAGCCAATTTTTGGCTTTTTCTTAAATCTAAAAAGATGTAAATTTCAAAATGCGATTCGGTAGATAGATAAACAACAATCTCAGCTAATTTTTTTTTAAACAATTAAAACCAAAGAAGGGAAAGAAAGATCGAAGAAAAGAAGATACCAAAAAAGAATTATCTTATGTGCCAAATTTGATGGCGCAATTTTTATCAAGATTAGTTTCTTTTTAGATATATTCTTCTTTATCCAACTTACAAAAAGTCAAATAACTTAAACATAAAACCGAAAAAAAAATCAAAAAGTCAAAGACTAGAGTCAAACTTAAAAAATTTGCAAAAAAGTGAACAAGCATCTATGACCATTCTAAGTTGATTACAAAATTCCATATATTCGTATACAGATGATTGAAATCTTAGTAGCAGGGTCCTCGGATATACTGAATTTTTATGGTCCACCTTTCATCACAACCATTCCCTTTTTGGGGGTTTATTTCTGTTAAGGTAGCATAAACAATGAGGACAAATCAGAAGGAAAAAAATAAACATTTCACAAGAAATTCTATTTAATATTCTTTCCAAAAATTACTAAATTTGCGTTGCCTAGGCAACGTGAAGTATTATAGCAAGCAACAACTCTTTGTCCGCTTTGCCAACAAAATTGTTGCGGGAGCAACAATTGGAATCTTATCAAATCTAATCAATAGCCAGTTGAACCTTAAATGTATATATGTAATGCATCTTTAAGTGTATCAAACAAAATTGTGGCTTTGCCGCCAGTTAAGCCTTAGCATATATGTGTCATGTTTAGTAAACAAGCAACCCAAGGAGCATCCTTAACGATATTGCACACAACGCTGCGGGCTTAGACATTAAGCCGCTCTAAACATACAATGCCAATATATTTCCTTAAAACCTAAGCCCATTTGTTCAGCCCTGTACCCCTAAATAGTTCTGCGCCCTCTTTTAAATTTCTTGTGGTCACAATTTCTTCTAATTTAAAGCGGGATATCCAGGTTAAAAATATTGTCCATAGAGATAATGCGGCCATTTCCCTCCCTAAGCTCTTAAATAAAATTGGAATCCCCTCCATTTCTTTAAGGATTTATACTTTGTTTGTCCGCCCGCATCTCGAATATACTTGTCCGGTTTGGAATACTGGCATCTCCCGCGAAGAATTAAACAAAATTGAATCAGTTCAAAAAAACAAGAGCTAAGAGCTCATATGGCACTTGTGACGAGGCAAGAAGACCTAAGAGCCAAGAGATCATATGGTATGAGCTCTAACAAAATTCTATGAATCAATAGATTGATATAAAAAGGAATAAGAGGCCTAATGCCGGTCAGGATTTAAAATAAGAGTTATGAGTCACGATGTCCTTCTAAACATCAAAATTCATTAAGATCCGATCACCCACTCGTAAGTTATAAATACTTAATTTTTTCTAATTTTTCCTCTCCCTTTAGCCCCAATAGATGGCCGAATCTGGGAAAACGACTTTATCAAGTCAAATTGTGCAGCTCCCTGACACGCCTACCAATTTTCATCGTCCTAGCACGTCCAGAAGCACCAAACTCGCCAAATCACTAAACCCCTCCCCCAACTCCTCCAAAGAGAGCGAATCCAGTACGATTCTGTCAATCACGTATCAAGGACATTTGTTTATTCTATCCACCAAGCTTCATCCCGATTCCTCCAGTCCAAGTGTTTTTCCAAGATTTCCCCCTCCAACTCCCCCCAATGTCAAGAGATCTGGTCGGGATTTGAAATAAGAGCTCTGAGACGATGAATCCCTTCTAAAAATCCAATTTCATTAAGATCTGATCATCTATTCGTAAGATAAAAATACCCGAATTTTCACGTCTTCCAAGAATTCCGGTTTCTCCCTCCAACTTCCCCCAATGTCACAGGATCTGGTCGGAATTTAAAATTAGAACTTTAAAGCACAAGATCCTTCTAAATATCAAATTTCATTAAGATCTGGTCACCCTTTCGTAAGTTACACATACCTCAATTTTCAAAATTACCTTCCCCCCCAATTCCACCAAAGAGAGCAGATCCGGTCCGGTTATGTCAGTCACGTATCTTAGACAGGTTTCTATTCTTCCCATCCAGTTTCATCCTGATCTCACCGCTTTAAGTATTTTCTAAGATTTCAGGTCCCCCCAACTGCCCCTCCCCCCTCAATTACGCTTGATCCGGTTGGCATTTAAAATAAAGAGATCTGAGTTACGAGGTCCTTCTAAATATGAAATTTCATGAAGATCAGATCACTCCCTCGTAAGTTAAAAATACGTAATTTTTTCTTATTTTTCAGAATTAACCCCCCCCCCCAAAAAAGCAGATCCGTTCCAATTATGTAAATCACGTATGCAAGACTTCTGCTTATTTTTCCCACCAAGTTTCATCCCAATCCCTCCAATCTAAGCGTTTTCGATGATTTTAGGTTCCCCCCACCCCAAACTTCCCCCAATGTCACCAGATCCGATCAGGATTTAAAATAAGAGCTTTGAGACGGGATATCCTTTTAAATATCAAATTTCATTGAGATCCAATCACCCGTTCTTAAGTTAAAAATACCTCATTTTTTCTAATTTTTCAGAATTAACCCCCTCCCCCAACTACCCCAAAGAGAGCGGATCCGTTCCGGTTATGTCAATTATGTATCTAGGACTTTTGCTTATTTTTCCCACCAAGTTTCATCCCGATCCCTCCACTCTAAGTGTTTTCCAAGTTTTAGGTTTCCCCCTCCCAACTCCCCCCCCCCCCCCCCCAATGTCATCAGATCCAGTTGGGATTTAAAATAAGAGCTCTGAGACACAACATCATTCCAAACATCAAATTTCATTAAGATCCCATCACCCGCTCATAAGTTAAAAATACTTCATTTTTTCTATTTTTTCCAAATTAAACGGCCCCCCACTGCCCCCCCGCCCCAGATGGTCAAATCAGGAAAACGACCTATATTACCTGGAAGTGCCTAAAGTAGCAAAACCGGGACCGACAGACAGACCGACAGAAGTTGCGATTGCTATATGTACCAAGTGCCAT